>NC_052170.1:3874451-4204291 GCF_902713615.1 Scyliorhinus canicula
ACAAGTTTATTTTTTATTTTATTTTTCCAATTAAGGGGCAATTTAGCGTGGCCAATCCACCTACCCTGCACATCTTTGGGTTGTGAGGGTGAGACCCACGCAGACACGGGGAGAATGTGCAAACTCCACACGGACAGTGACCAGGGGTCGGGATCGAACCCAGGTCCTCCGTACCATGATGCAGCAGCGCTAACCACTGCACCGCTGTGCCACCCTGTAGGTACAACTTTATGATGGACAGTGATTAAAGAAGCATTTTTGTACCTTGTATAAAAGGCATATGTCGTTAAATCAGTGAATGATCAATGGTATAGGAGCAACTGGAGCCAGAGACTGCTCATATTTAAACAAAATATGGATCCATTTGCCCGCAGACATCAGTTGACACTGATTATTGGGAACCCATTGATTTTCGGGTGCTCAAACTAATTGTTACTTGTTGGATTTACCGAAACAGTGCCAGTACCATCTCAGTCATCAGTGAAGTATGTCAAAGTAATACTTTGGGTTTGATTGTCTTAACTTACCTCCAAGATTTCCTTTCTCTTTTAAAATAAGTAACCTTTCCCTCCTCTGCGATCAACACACCATAATAGGGATCTGACAAATCCCAGTGGGTAAACTGGGGCTGAAAAAAACATTGTTCACACTGTTCATTTTACTGAGCACATGGAGTTCCAGTATGTTCATCTGGGTTAAGGGCTAACTCAATGTATCGGGCCAAGGCTGACAGAATGTTGGGAGCTCGTGTGCCTCTGGCAAAAAATTTGTAAAGTATTAGAACAATCCTCTATTTTGCCTTGAGGTAGTTTTTGTTCTTTTATGTTTCAAATGTATTCAGAAAAAAGATTGTGTTATTACACATGGGCATATATTTTTAAGAATATTGACAATAATGGGAGTGTGAGAGAGCCAGAATAATGGATTACAGCACTCTACTGTAATTGAAGACTCAGGGCATTTATGTATTTTTGGACTGAACAATTTTTAGATTCACTGATTTGAGCATTTTCAATTTCAGGAGAAATAAAGTACTTCAGAAAATGTTTGTATCCAGTGTCAGCATTGAAGTATTTGTATGTCAGATATAGCTTAAGATAGATGTATATGAAAGCTCTCTATGCTCAATCACAATCTTAATTCAAACCTCAGTAAGGGACACCCCACAATACCAGTGGTAATTTCTCCCATTTCACAATCAATTATCTTTCTGGCGTCTCTCAGTGAGATTGCTAATTTGAGCCAATTTGTAGTGATTTTATTTGTGTGCTATAGGGTTTAAATTCAATGTTTCATTAAAAGGAAAATAGTCCAACAATTCAACACCAATCTGTGTTTCAATAGGAGTGTCAGCCTAAGATGTGTGTTTAAATTGTGGAATGGGTTGAACCCACAACCTTTTAAGTCGAGGGGTAAATGGGACAAGGTGACACTGGTCCCAATCCCACTAATGCTTGCTTTGAAGTCCCACACTTTTTTGCATATGGCAGAGTTATTCATGTCATACTTGCTGAACGATTATCTGAATTTCAAGGTCAGGTTTAACAAGTCCCATCAGTGACCCAATCAGGCAAGCCAAGATAAGTGCACGTTTCTTCAATGTTCTCTTCAATTCCTGGGTGCCTTCAAAACCCCTGATGGCATGAATGTTTGGGTTCTGAAAGAACTTTGTGAGGAACCTTTTCTGACATTGGCCTGCAGTATGTCAGTTGACACTGATTTATTCCCATTGAAATAGAAGATAGCTGTTCAAAATAAGGGAGCAAGATCAGACCCTGATACCTAAAACTAGTAGATCTCCTGACAGAGGCAATGAGCACACAACAGCTTCCGTGTGAGAGGAATGCTTCACATGAAACATAGTCCTCCTCGTAAATTTCTCTGTAAAAAGTGAGTTAGGCTTCAAGACTTGGTGCTGCTCTTTCTCAGCTGTCCATGTGTCACTGTCTCCTTCCTACTTCCAGATGCTGAAAAGATGACTCTGATTGGCCAAGGCATTGCTGTAGAAACAAAGGGAGAAATACAGTCTCCCCAAGTTCCCAGGGTGTTGTAGCCAAATGTTGCAGCCATTGAAATTTGGCATTCTTGCATTTGTCCTGATAGAATGCAAGATCAAAACGTTTAGCCATAACGACTCTCTTCTCAGCAATATTCGTTCTTTACTGACAAATTATTGTTTGGTTCCAGTATACCTACCTACCTTAGGAAACAGAAGACCCCACACTTGGTGAATATTATTCATTTCAATGTTATTTGCAATATGGTCAAATTGCTATTTTGGCTAATTTTTTCCACAATGCCCATTAGCCTTCATTATTACCTCTTGGCTACCTCTTACCATTAACCTCTTACCACAACTCAATCTCAGTGTTAATCCTCTTATTTTCTGTAAAATGAGGTAAAGTAGGCAGGAATACCTCACATCTGAAGCAGGAATGCATGAAAGGGCTCTAATCAAACTGAAGAATCTACAGTTTTCTTTTTCACTCCTCCACTTAATTAGCAGCTATCTGGGCAGCTCATTCGGCAAGGAGGGAAATAAGCACCCCCTACCTGTTTCAATGGCACTTTGATGTCTTTGGCAATGGGAGATCGAAGCTCCTTCGTTACTACTGATTGCCCTCCTTTGTGAGCCAATATCCAGCTGTCACTTGAGTGGAACCCCACTCATCAAAAGCTATGATCATTCGTTTGTCCGTTTGTTACAGCAGAAAGGAGGGGGTCTTCAGAATCCACCAGTAACATCAAGAAGAAAACTGTAAAATGTAACATCTCTCGCTCTGCTATTCTTGAGACCCTATCTCTGTTACATTTTGAAATACATTACGGAGATACGGAATTTTAATCAAAATGACTTTCATGTGTCATAGCGTTTACTTTGGATGGATTCCAGTTTAAAATAGACTGTCTCCAGAAAATTAACCAGCTTACATCGGCCACAACACCATTGGAGTTTCAAGACCACCAAAGGAATGTTGGAATGTATATTTCTTTATTTTCTCACAGACTTTGACTCTTATCAATTCCACCTCCTGCATCCTGTAACTTGTGTGTATCTGTTGCATATGTGTGTTTTGTGTGCGTGTGTCTGTGTCCCACAGACTGAGTTAATCCCCAGATTGTTCAGTGGCTTTTAAAACGTCAGTACAGTTATCTTGTAGCACTGCACTGTCACCATGCTAGGCAAGAAAGAGAAAGGAAAGAGGTAATGGGGAGCGCGAAAGAGGATTCCAAAGAGAGGCACAAAAGGGGAGTTGAGGTTATTTGAACTATGTAGGGAAAGCTCCCCTGTGCCCACTGAAACTACCCCTAGCTCAGGACTGAGTGCCCATTGTGTTCAAGTTCACCCATTTAATCCCTGAGTTTGATGCAGTGGTAAATTGAGACCACAAAGAAGATAGTCAAATGCTTTGTTTAAAAGAAGGAACTTCTTTCTATGAATGAATGATGAAGTTTGACAATAACAGTAACTCTGCAGAATAACTATGAAAGCAGGAGCAGCAGTAAGCTTCCCAGACACCCACTTGCAAACTAATAAAACCCGCCAAAGACTGCACCAGCTCAAAACGCTCGACAGATGCCAGAGAAACAATTACGTAGGAGAAAGGCTGGTAAGAACACTGTATTCAAGATGACACTCTGTAACATAGAAACATAGAAAATAGCAGGAGGAGGCCATTCGGACCTTTGAGCCTGCTCTGCCGTTCATTATGTTGTCTCCTTGTGCTTGGGACAGCCCTTCTCGGAGGCACTTATTAGGGACACCTGAGAGGCTGAGTTTAAAAAAAAACATTTTATTAAGGCATTTATGATTTTATAATAACAAAAAATACAAATTCAAATCAGTGCATAACACCCCCCCCAACCAACAACCAGACCCTGCCAACAACCAGACCCTGCCAACCAACAACCAGACCCTGCCAACAACCAGACCCTGCCAACCAACAACCAGACCCTGCCAACATGGCTTATACACACAATTGGATACAATTGGGTGTATCATCTTATGCATTCCCTAATGAATTTAAGTCTGAATGGGACCATGCAACTCAGCCAGGTGTGGACGTATCCCTTTTACTCTGGGCTAACAGAATTTTCCTTTTCAGTATGTTTAACCCCTAAATTGCCTGCTACATCTTGCACCCCACTTCTGGAGCCAAGGTCCTAAAATCTCCCACATCTTGAACTCTATTTCTGGACCCAAGTTCCTAATATCTCCCACATCTTGGACCCCATTTCTCGAACCAAGTTATTAATATCTCCCTATCATGACAGCAGAAACATAATTTGACACTAAGCCCAAATCTATCATGATATATGTGTGACAGAATTGCATAGACACAAGGAATAGTGTGTGCTATACATAGTGTGTGCTTACATACACCAAAATACAACTTTTAAATTTCCATTTAATAATAATCTTTATTGTCACAAGTAGGCTTACATTAACACTGCAATGAAGTTACTGTGAAAACCCCTAGTTGCAGACTCCACACAGACAGTGACCCGGGCCAGGAATCGAACCTGGGACCCTGGAGCTGTGAAGCTGGTAGCACCCACTGTGCTACCGTGCCGCCCATAATTTCCATATAATAGTGATACGATCTGCATAGAGCAAAGTCACTGCTGCATTAATAGTAATTAATCTTAAATTTGCGATTTATTAAAGAACCCAGATTATGAGGGCATATGTTGTAGTTCCCATCTACAGGATTTTACAAATTATACTCTGTGCTGGTTGAGACAGAAACCTGGTAGATTCTGGTACTGCTGCTACACACTGATCTGATGGACACTGTGTGGACTGCCAACTCCATAAATATGCAGCTGCTGTTCTGTGCAGCGAGCTTGCTGCTGTGTAAAGACACATGGGCACAGCACGTGTGAATGCATGAATAGAAAAAGCAATGGCTGCATCATCTAAAAGGTGTCTTTCATGTCAGCACATCCCCAGAGTACACAATTGCCTGATCCTATTTATCATTTATTTGAATTAAACAATGCCTCCATCTTCATTTTCCCCTCTTGTTTTCTTTGAAAGCTTAATGCAGTTGATTGAGTCTAAATTAAGCTCATGTTTGAATGTGGTATATCTCTACCTCATCCCCAAAAGTTGCTGTTGCTTTTGCTGTTGATTTTCAAAATATTTTAGAGTGTATCTCCTTGTTAACGGGAGGCGCTGACATGTACTAGAATATTCACAGATATTGGCGCTCATGCTCACATTGCTTGTATGGTCCTAGATGGAGCATCAATAGACTATTGGAGAAAACTCATAAGTATACATTATTCCCTTCTGATTCAATGTCTACTCTGCAGTAGGAAAGAGCGATGCTCCAAGTGCTTGTGTTAATGAAAGGCTAAAAGATTTGGGAACTCAAACAGGGCTGGTTCATCCGACCACTAGCTCAAGGGTTTTAAGATCATTTACATTGCCCCCAAACCGAGCATGGCAAAGATAATATACAATGTTCTGCTCATGTGCTACTGCAGGTGTGAACAAAGATTTTCATGAACTGGGGGGGGGGGGGGGTGCGGAGGGGAGAAAATATTTTAATTCCGTATTCGTATTCTTGTATATGTTTACACTTATCAAATAAAGGGATTGGGATGGAAGTCCTTTAATCTAGGCACTTAGTGGCACTGTTATGTATTTTCAGGTCAGATACAGCAAAGTTAGATGTAGTTGTAAGCTCCTTTGGAGATATGCTTCAGCTCCTACCTCACAAACCTTCCCTACGGCCATGAGCTATCAGCCACACCACGCACGACTCTGGACATGATGTGACCGGTAAATATTGCAAAAGGCCTCTCGTGGGATTTACCCATGTCTCACGCGATCTCGCGAGACATTGTGATCTGGATCTCACCCACGATGGGCGGGACCTAAACATGCATATTCGAGTGAACAGTTAGGCTCACATGAATGTGTCTACGCCGGATCTACCCAGCGCCTGGAATTCAATCCCCTCATCTCGAAGATCCCGAGCTGGCGCCGTTTGGCACTCGTCTCCACAAATGTGGACCAGGCAGAACTGCACTTGGGTGGCGGTGAGGAGGGGTGGGGGGTTGTGTATCGGATTTCCTGGGCAATCTCCCAGGCGATTAGAGGCTCCCGTGTGGTTGGCCTCTAGGCAGTGTGGTACCCGGGGACCTTAGCACTGTCATCCTGGTAGTGCTACCTGGGTGCCATCCTGGTTGAGGCGTTTGGGGGGGGGGGGGGGGGGGGGGCGAAGATGGAGGTGCTCTCTTCCTGCACTCGTGAATGGAGATCCTTGGTGCAGGAATTGAAGGTAAGTGCGGCTTTGCGGTACCTTCCTCACCGAGGCCGAAAAAAAGAAGTGTCCCGTTGAATAGTTCTCAATCTACCACCGCCGGGCAGCACCCCACTAAACGTGCCCGCAACGGGACTCTCTTTTTTCCATTATATCACGCCCATGCCATATATTACAGATGTGAATTTTGTTCACAGTCCAAAGCAGCTAAAGTTTTTCAGTGTGATTACTGTCATCTTTTGGACAGGAAGGCTATTCAATTGTGACCTGTCAGTCCAGATCCAATCCCCACTTTGCATCCACCATGTGCAACCTATAGCAGAGGTCACTGGACAATGATTAGCAGCAAAACATCAACTCTTTTCTTTCCTCCACCTCAGTCCAAGGGCAGGCAGGCCACTTGTCATGTTGTCACTTGTAAAAGGTAAGGTAAAGTCACCATAGTCCCAGATGAAGTCCCAGATGACCACAGGTTGCTTTCCCCTTCGAGGGGGAGAACTGACTGGTGGTGATTTAACCTGAGAGTCACCACACCTCAGACGAGGGGCGAGGTTGAGAAGGCCTTCATGGATATATGTTCATGGATAATCTCAGCCGGTACGGGGATTGAACCCCGATGATGGCCTTGCTTTGCATCAGGGGGCCGATTTAGGTCAGTTGGCCAGACAGCTGGTTTTGTATCACTGCTGTGTTAGCACTGACTGGAATAATCCTGATCTGTATGATTTTAATACTACGCCAGGCAATACTTTTCCACATTAGATCACATGGAATAGTCATGTACCTTCAATATATGACGTGCTTTGTTGTATTCAGCCTCAAGGTAATACTCAATCCACTGTGTTACTTCATGCAGTGATTAAATATAGTAACAAGCAGTCACAGCGTGCAGGATCACAGTCAGCACAACTGCTCAGGATAGAGATTATTTTTCTAAGTAGTGTGTAGGCTGCATTGATGCAATGCTCTCCAGTTCTGTTGATGTCTGATCTTCTGCGATAGGTGCGGGAAACTGTGTCTCCCACTCATGTTCTTTTGCATAAATTGTGGGTTGCCCTAATAAATGATTTGCGTTTGAGAGTTTAAAGTAAAAATAAATTATTTAAGCAGTGTAGAAGGTGGCCGCAGTGTGTTACTGGCTGAGTAATTTAGGTTTTTCCCTGACTGCTTTTTCCATCTCCTCCTTGAATCTTTGCTGTGATATACTTCATTGCGTACAAGAAATCCTGCAATAGCTTCCACAAATGGGCATTCTTTATGTGTGAGATTAGACAGTTTAAAGATTAGCCGGTGATATGACAGGCAGTTGAAGGCATTGCAACCAAACCCAAACTTGTCCTCATCTAATGCCCACTATTGTATACTTCACCAGAATTGTTGTTGGATAGCTTTATGAGTGAGATCCCCATTTAATTCTTCGCAAACCTAACCCAGGACAGTGAGGGCAATTGAAGAATTTGAAGGGTTGAGCTGGGACTTTCCAGCTGTTTGGTTCCGTATAATAAAACCACCTTGGACGGTGTGTTTATTAAACTGAGCCATCAACCATCTGGTTGTCACAAAGTGACATCAGTGTGTACCATTTACAAGATGCACTGCAGCAAGGTAGCATGGTGCTATGGTGCCATGGTGGTAATAGGAATTAGCAAGGGGGCAGCAGGGTAGCATGGTGGTTAGCATAAATGCTTCACAGCTCCAGGGTCCCAGGTTCGATTCCCGGCTGGGTCACTGTCTGTGTGGAGTCTGCACGTCCTCCCCCTGTGTGCGTGGGTTTCCTCCGGGTGCTCCGGTTTCCTCCCACAGTCCAAAGATGTGCGGGTTAGGTGGATTGGCCATGCTAAATTGCCCGTAGTGTCCTAATAAAAGTAGGGTTAAGGGGGGGGGTTGTTGGGTTACGGGTATAGGGTGGATACGTGGGTTTGAGTAGGGTGATCATTGCTCGGCACAACATTGAGGGCCGAAGGGCCTGTTCTGTGCTGTACTGTTCTATGTTCTATGTTAAGTCACTCAAGTTCCTTCAACAGTGCCTGCTAAACCTGCAACCTGAACCACCTAGAAGCATGGGAACACCACCACCTACAATGTCCCCTCCAAACCACACACCAATCTGACTTGAAAATATATCGCCATTTCTTCACTGTCTCTGGATCAAAATGCTGGATCTACCTCCCTAACCGTACTGTGTGCCTATCTACACCAGCTGGATTGCAGCAGTTCAAGAAGGCAACTCACCACCAGGTTCAAAGCAAACTACTGCGGATGCTGGAATCTGAAACGAAAGAGAAAATGCTGGAAAATCTCAGCAGGTCTGGCAGAGAAAGAGAGAATCAAAGCTTTGACAAAGAGTCATCGGACTCGAAACGTTTGCTCTTTTCTCTCCCGACAGAGGCTGCCAGACCTGCTGAGATATTCCAGCATTTTCTCTTTCGTTTCACCACTAGGTTCTCCAGAGCAATTCGAGATGAGCAATAAATGTTGGCCTAGCCAGCGACGCCCACATCCCCATGGCAGAATAATTTAAAATGTTTTGATCTTATTATCTAAGGAAGGATATACTTGCCTTCGAGGTGGGCATCAACGGTTCACTAGCGATTATGGGCTGCAAAAGTTCTCCAATGAGGAGAGATTGAATAAAATGGGCCTCTGGAATTTATGAGAGGTGATCATATTGAAACATATAAAACTCTTAGAAGGTATGACAGGGTAGATGTTGAAGTATCTGCTGGCTGGAGCATCTACATTTAAACCCTGTGTCTCAGGATAAAGAATTGGCCACTTCAGACTGAGCTGAGCAACAGTTTCTTCACTCAGAGGGTTGTGAATCTTTGGAATTCTCTACCGGAAGTTATTGATTTTCAGTCATTGAGGATATTCAAGGCCGAGGTGGTGCAGTGGTTAACACTACTGCCTCACAGTGCCAGGGACTGGGTTCAATTCGGGCCTCAGGTGATAATCTGTGCGGAGTCTGCACTTTCTCCCCGTGTCTGTGTGGGTTTCCTCCGGGTGCTCTGGTTTCCTCCCACAGTCCAAAGATGTGCAGGTTAGCTGGATTGACAATTCGAAATTGTCACTACTGCCCAAAGGTTATGTGGGATTACAGGGATAGGTCAGGGGAGTGGGCTTAGGTAGGGTGCTCTTTCAGAGGGTCGGTGTAGACTTCATGGGCCGAATGGCCTCCTTGGCACTGTAGGGATTGTATGATAGATTTTTAGGAACTAAAGGAATTAGGAGATATGGGGATAGGCAGGCAGATGAGGCATGATCTTACTGAGTGACAGAGCAGGCTCAAGGTGCTGGAAGGCCCACTTCTCTATTTCATAGGCTCTTAAGGCAACGTTATTTCTCTATACAATAGTAAAGGTGTAAATTACCACTGTGATAAGGGTTAAAATGTTGGTTAATGTTGAGATTGCACATAAGATGATTTTTAAAAAACAAACATTGTATTGTCAGCAAAGTGATACTCAGTGTCTGTTGCATCCCTTCTTCTATCTGTATGTCTCCCTTATGTTCTCTCATGCCACTGCAGACATGATTGTCAGGTTCTCTCAGTATATTCATCCTCTTCAGATTTATACACTCCCGAGAGTATGGAGTGAGCAGGCTGTGCCAGCTCAATCCTATTTCCTGATCTGGGTAAATGCCACACTCTGATACTACCTTCAGGCTTTAGTTGCATGAATTTATCTTCTGGGACATCAGACCTCAGCTTTATATACCCAGGTGAACAGAGATTGCATTTCACTGTTAATTGGCCTCATTGATCCAATGGGGACCTACAGACAGCATCCATCACAGCAAAAACATTTTGTGCCAGCCTTATGACTACTGAATTTATTTCAGCCCATAAAGAGCTCATTAGCCTCTGGTTTCCTTTCTTACATGTTATGAGATTTTCTTTGAGGGCTTCATTCATTTTAACATTTACAAGGTCAACCCCACCCTTGCTCCCAGCTCAGTTTCTTCAGCATCCCTCCTGAAAGGGTTTGCTCTTGTTGGAGTTCCACAGCAGTGGAGTAAAGCTCCCACTGCAGTGTGATATTAAACACTCAGGTTCGATGCAAAGCAAGGTCTGCACTGTTCCATCAAACATTCCAAAATCACTCTTGGGGAAAATGGTATGTTGGCTGATGCCCAGGGACAGGAAAGTGCAGCTGTGAGTGAGGCAGGTACAGGAATCCAGGAAGTAGGGTTACAGCAGCCTCAGCCCTTCTCCCTGTCCAACAAGTTTGGGATTTGTGCTCCCTGTGTGGATGGGAACGGGGCCTGCAGGGAGGATGAGCAAACTGATCACAGCACCGTTGTACAGGGAGCCATTGAAGTTGGAGTAGGGAGGGAAGAGAAATGTAGTTGTAATTGGGGATAGTATAGTTAGCGACATTGACACTGTTCCTGTGACCAGGATTGAGAGTTCCAAAGGTTGTGTTGCCTACCTGGTGCCAGGTTTCGGGATATCGCATCTGGGCAGAGGAACTTGGAGTGGGAGGGCAAAAGATCCATTTGTCGTGGTCCATGAAGGTACCAACAACATGGGTAGAACAAGGGCAGAGGTTCTGCTGAGGGGATTATGAACAACTAGGAGCTAAATTGAAAAGCAGAACCAGTAAGGTAATCATCTCTGGATTGCTACGTGAACCACAAACTAATTGGCACAGGGTCAATAAGATAAGGGAGGTAAATGCGTGACTTAAAAATTGGTGCGGGAGAAATGGGTTTGAATTCATGGGACATTGCCACCAGTACTGGAGAAAGAGGGATATGTTCCGATCGCATAGTTTTCATCTGAATCATGCTGCGACCAGATTCCCGGCGACTTGCATGGGTGAATGTCTCTTTGCATCAAGGAATTATAAAAAGTAGGGATGCGTGAAGCACTTGGAACAAAATTAATGAGCTAATGGCGCAAATAGAGACAAAGGACAATGATTTGTGGCATTACTGAGACATGGTTACAAGGAAACGAGGGCCGGGATTTCCCCCCTACCCGGCGGGGCGGGGGGATCCCGGCGTGTTGGAGTGGCGTGAACCACTCCGGCATCAGGCCGCCCCATAGGTGCGGAATTCTCCGCATCTTTAGGGGCCAAGCCCTCACATTAAGGGGTTAGGCCTGCGCTGGAGTGGTTACCGCTCCGCCGGCTGGCGTGAACGGCCTTTGGCACCACGTCAGCTGGGGCTGAAAGGACTTCGCCAGCTGGCGTAAGTCCGCGCATGCGCCGGAGCGTCCGCGGCTGCGGATGTCATACCGCCGCATGCGCAGGGGAGGGGGTCTCTTCCACCACCGCCATGGTGAAGACCATGGCGAAGGCAGAAGAAAAAGAGTGCACCCATGGCACAGGCCAGCCCGCCGATCGGTGGGCCCCGATCGTGGGCCAGGCCACCGTGGGGCACCCCCCGGGGTCAGATCGCCCCACGCCCCCCCCCAGGACCCCGGCGCCCACCCGTGCCGCCAATCCCGCCGGTAAGGGTTGTCTAATCCACGCCGGTGGGAGAGGCTTGTCAGCGGCGGGACTTTGGCCCATCGCGTGCCGGAGAATCGCCACGGGGGGCCCGCCGACCGGCGAGGCGCGATTCCCGCCCCCGCCGAATCTCGGGTGGCGGTGAATTCGGGACACGGCAGGGGCGGGATTGACGCCGGCCCTGGGATATTCTCCAACCCGGCGGGATGTCGGTGAATCCCGCCCCAGGTCTGGAAATTGAATCGCCAAGGGTATTCAGTATTCCGGAAAGATAGAGTGAAAGGAAAAGAGGTGGTAGCTTTGCTGGTGAAGAAAGGGGCCAGTGTTGTAATGAGAAATTATATAAACACTGGAGATCAAGATGTGCAATCAGTCTGAGTAGAAATAAGAAATAGCAAGGGGAAGAAGTCCCTGATAGAAGTAATCTATCGGTCTATACTGGCCCTAACACTCTGCCTAGATGGATCCCAGGCGGTACAGTAGGAGTGGAGGAGGCCTGTGACCTGGGTCCCCTTTGGCAGCTGTCTTCTGGGGTGACCGGTCGGTCTGGATGGGCTTGGTTGCTGCTCGGGTGTCCCAGGTAGCAGGGTGTCACCTTGTTCTGCTGGCTGTCCATCAGATACACAAAGAACAGAAGGTGTGGGACGAAGGCGGAGACACTGTGGTGCTCCGGCAACTCCCCTGTGGGAGTCACCGGTATGCGCCCCCCCCCCCTCCCATCCCGACCAAGGTCTCAATGCTCACAGTCATGGAGCACAGGGGGTGGACCACTTCTCTCTGGGACTGCGCCACATCAGCCAACGCCCGGGCACTGCAGCCGACACCGTCAGCCATGGCCAGCTGTGACTGGGATACGCCCTGGACCACTGCTGCATCGTTCAGGTGGCCCTGGTACAGGTCTGACTGCGACAGACGAGTACCCCAAGCCTTGGACATCCTGACCCATGGCTGAAACTTTCACCCCAAGACCTCCACCGCAGACTCCACACTTGCAGTGTTGGCCTGGGTGGCACACATGGTCGGCACACAGGCAGTTCAATTCCTCCAACTGCACTTGCAGGCGCTGGATGGTTGCTGACAACCCCTCATGTAGTCCCTGGCTCTGCGACTATCTCCACTATCGATGGAACTGCCCCAGAAGCCCAAACCCGTCTGGATGGGTAAATTAACCGAGTGCCAATCCCGACACTGGCGAATCTAACATTGGAATGGATCGTGTTCCACATGGCGCTGGACTCCTTCGGGAGCGGTGCCAATTTTGCTGTCATAGACGTCTACTGATTCTGTCCTGGAGTCTGCATCTGGTCCCTGAAACGGAGAATCCTGCCCTGTATGTTTTCAAGAAACATAGATATCATTCTTGGGCTAAAGGGATCAAAGGGAAAGTGGACACAAGTTACTGATTTGGATGATCAGCCATGATCATAATGAGTAGAGGAGCAGGCTCGAACGGCCGAAGCTTTGACAAAGGGTCATCTGGACTCGAAACGTTAGCTCTTTTCTCTCCCTACAGATGCTGCCGGACCTGCTGAGATTTTCCAGCATTTTCTTTTTGGTTTCAGATTCCAGCATCTGCAGTAATTTGCTTTATCGAAGGGCCAAATGGCCCTCTCCTGAAATTGAAAAATTGAAAATCGCTTACTGTCGCAAGTAGGCTTCAATGAAGTTACTGTGAAAAGCCCCTAGTCGCCACATTCCGGCGCCTGTCCGGGGAGGCTGGTACGGGAATCGAATCGTGCTGCTTACCTGCTTTGTCTGCTTTAAAAACCAGCGATTTAGCCCAGTGAGCTAAAAGAGCCTCCTGATCCTATTTCTACGTTTCTAATCCTATACAATTGATTGAGTTCAGCCAAAAGGGTCCATACTGCACAACGTTATAGATATTTGTTCCCATATCAATCTATATTAATGAGTTATTCATTTTCTTTTCTGAATAATGCTCGCTAAAAAGTAAAAGTAAAGTACAATGGATGCTGGAAATCTGAAATAAAACAGAAAATGCTGTAAAACTCAGCAGGCCTGGCAGCATCAGTGGAGAGAAAAACAGAGTTTATGTTTCTAGCATGTATAACTCTTCAGAGCTAAAGAGAGGGGGGAATGTGATGGATTGAATACTGTTGTGGTGAATGTATTCACCTAATGCATGAGCTGTCTGTATAATGATGTGACCTATGATCTGGAAGTGATGACACGGGCTATTTAGAACATAGAACAGTACAGCACAGAACAGGCCCTTCGGCCCTCGATGTTGTGCCGAGCAATGATCACCCTACTCAAACCCACGTATCCACCCTATACCCGTGACCCAACAACTCCCCCCCTTAACCTTACTATTAGGACACTACGGGCAATTTAGCATGGCCAATCCACCTAACCCGCACATCTTTGGACTGTGGGAGGAAACCGGTGCACCCGGAGGAAACCCACACAGACACGGGGAGGACGTGCAGACTCCACACAGACAGTGACCCAGCCGGGAATCGAACCTGGGACCCTGGAGCTGTGAAGCATTTATGCTAACCACCATGCTACCGTGCTGCCCATTTCCAGGTACTGTACTGGAATCCCGGTAGGCTCCGCCTCTGGCTCCGCCCTCGCCAGGGCCATATATAGTCCTGCCACCTGTGGGTGGCACTCATTTGTACAGCCGACTCTGGCAAGCGAGTTCATGGATAATAAAGCCTAATGTTCACTCGTTCTCACGGTCTCACAGCGAATTGACAGTATAACAACTGTATAAGAGATGTGAGAACAGAGTAGAAGGTGAGTGATTGTTGGGAGCCAGGAAAGATTGGAACAAAGATATGTAAGGCACAAGGTAGAATAGGTGTTAATGGCAGTGTAAAGGCCTGTGGAAGGTGCTGATGGGGGTATAGCAGAATGTGTTACTTGGAGAACAAAGATCAATGCTCAGTGAAAATAAAACTTAAGGACAAGTGATAGATGGCCCTGTGGGACGGTTTGCACAGTGACAAAAAAAATGGATTAGAAAGGGGTCAAGATGGAGGAGAAAAATCCCAGTGTAAAGTTGTTGTACTGAACGTTGAGCCCCGGGGGCTGTAACATGCCAAATCGGAAGATGAGGTGCTGCTCCTTCAATTTGCGTTGTGACTAAAAAGTGGTTGCAGCTGTCCCACATGCATTCTGTGAGGCAGCGTCACAGCTGGCAGGCAGGAGAGATTTCATTCTGTTTATTTGGCTGGATTCCAGCCCACAGAGGTGAACAATCAGCTTCTAACTGTATCACCTTCGTTCAATTCTGCTCTACTTAAGACACTGATCTTCCGTTCTATCGGTGCCAGTGACTGCCTGGCACCTCAAACGTTACTGCGATTAGAGTGAGAGTTTCTGTGCCGTTTGGCCACAGTCACTGTGCTGTTTGACCTGGTCTCACCCACGGATATAAATTTCCAGTCGGACTCGCCACTGCTGGTAACTTGCTGGAATATAACAGGCAAAGGCTGACCAGGGAGATCAACTAGGATGTAGTTACGCTGCGGTCCCCTGGTAATAGCTTTGGATGCACAGCAATACGTGTGTTTACCCCTCTTTGGTTCATGAAGCTGACCATGTGGTGAGATCAGCTAACTTGGAATAGAATCTGGGACCTTTGTATCTTATTTGGCCCAGCATCACACCGTTGGTAAATTAACCCAAACGGATAGAATCACATCAGATTTTCACATTTACACACCCTCCTTCTGGCTAAACAGAAGAGAACTTAATGCAGAATCTTTGAAAAGATGATAATTATGCATGTTCCTCTGTAGGAGAAGTAAGTGAACTTTTAATGCCATGCTTCAACAAGACTGTTTCACGTTATCCTTTTCATTCTCTGTCGCTAGGTATTCAGTTTGACCTTTTGGAACATATGGTGAAGAGATGATGGTGTAAGTCAGGGCTACACATGACCTATAATCAATGACCAACTTAGTTACCACTGCCTCACTCTGGTGTGTCAGCTGGATAAAAGTAAAGGATTTTCTGGTGTAAGGATTGAGAGACCTGGCACCTGAGGGAACCTTCTCTCACCTGGGCAAAAAATGGGCTTGAATACCAGTAGGACACACATACTTGCTTTTCTGGTGAAAAGCAAGCTTGTCTTTCCTGGGACGGGAAATGGATGTTGGGACCTTACACCAGGCAAAGCGATCCCGATTTTAATGGAGGTGGACTCTTAACTGGCTGGCAGGAGTTTGAGGTGGCGAATTAGTGGCCAAGGGTGGTAGGGACAGGGGCAGCGTAGAAAGAGTAAGGGCGTGATTTAAATCTGCCGCAGCAGACATTACTATGGCTGTCATTTAGTGGATCAATTGCTGTGTTTACTGATGAAGCAGGAAAGGCAGAGGATTGGAACCCAGGGCGGAACTGTACCCTGCTTTGTGGACGCTGACCTGAATGTCCTCTTCACGACAGTAAGGGAGAGGAGGACGGGCCACGTCCTGGAGAGTGGCTGGAGAAGCCAAACCTTTGAGGCATCTGCTTAAGAAAGACCAATCATGGTGCTGGGACTCCCATCATGAGCAAGCATTCACTCTAATCCCAGCAACGGTGCTTTCCCCTGACATTCTAGCCCCTGCCAATCCATTGCTGTTCACCACCATAGCAGCATATGCTTCGTCAACAGTCCTTGGGCCAGTCTTTTCCAAGTAACAACTGGATGGAAGTTACAGACTGGTTTTCTACACTTTTAGAGGAATGCTGGATATGGAAATGAGATGCACCATCATAGAAAAGGAAGCCTTCGCAATCACGTGGGCATGCGAGAAGTTTTCAGACTCTATCATCGACCTCAAGATCATCTTCTTGGTGTACACTGAGTGACTGCCATCCCAGTTTTCTCCGGTTGGAGATCCTTCACAATATGCACCATGGTCACCTTGACATCACTGAGTGCAGGGCACGGGTCCATTTCACTGTCTGGTGGCCAGGCATTTCCAGGGGAAATTGAGGGCACCATAGCAAACTGTAAGGTATGTGCCTTGCCCAGGTGGGACCTAAAAGCTCCTCATCCCCACACAGTTCCCTACCAGGTTATGGGAGAGGTTGCACATTAACATATTTGTCTTCAACACCAAATTGTTCCTTATTGTGATGGATTACCTTTCCAGGTGGGTTGTGGTAAAGCAACTATATACGACAACCACAGAGGTAGTAATTAAGGCACCAAACAAGATGCTCGTCAGCCATGGCATCCCGGACAAGATTATGTCCGATAGCAGCCCACAATTTTCAAATGAGTAATTTGCATTTTGCCATCACATCTGGCATACACTACCATACTCAGGTCTCTGAAATACCCAGTCAAATGGGGAGGCTGAAAGAGAGGTCCTAAAAGAGAATTCAGACTTTTCCCCAGCAGTGATAACCGACAGGTCCACCCTGTTACAATGCGGCCTGGCTGCCTCTAAACTCCTGATGGACAGGAAACCCTGCACTCAGCTTCCAAACCCGTGAAGAAATCTAATCACTCCGGATTTTCCTCACTCTACCCTCTACAGTGCCAATCAGATAGGACCAAGATTGATCATCATCCTTGCTGATGCTAATACCCTTGCGGCAACCCGTGTGGTACTGTTTGTTGTACGGAAATGCCTGTTTCTGCTCTAGGACTGCTCTTGTCTTGGATGTCCGGGTAATCCCTGGTTACTGACCCTGGTCTTGATCTTGCTCAAATGGTATTGTTCATCGTGAGTGTTAGCTGGTGAATCAACCATAAAGCATCCAATGTGCTGATGGTTATTACATTAGTAAATAGGAACTGCAAACCCATGTGATTTGCCTCCCCCCAACCAGGGACATTGAGGTTGATTTTCCATTTCAAACTGAGACTAACCAATTGGGCACTGGTCCAGGATTGAAGATGCGGTATTCTTGCTCTGTATGATGCAGTGGCACTGTTGTTACTATTTCATTGGGTGCTTCTTTCCTGCAGACAGCAGGAGTCCAGTGTTAAATATGTTACAAATGCTGAGCAATGAATGTGCATGTTTGCTGGTTTAATCAACTAGATAGAATGTCCTAATTATATCTGTTGTTCACCTTATTACAACCAGGGCTGGTTTAGCTCAGTGGGCTAGATAGCTGGTTTGTGATGCAGAACAAGGTCAGCAGCGCGAGTCCAATTCCCGTACCAGCCTCCCCGAACAGGTGCCGGAATGTGGCGACTAGGGGCTTTTCACAGTAACTTCATTGAAGCCTACTCGTGACAATAAGCGATCTTCTTCTTCCTCGTTTCCCAGCTTACCCAAACAGGCACCGGAATGTGGCGACTAGGGGCTTTTCACAGTCACTTCATACTTGTGACAATAAGAGTTTATTATTATTATTAATGGCATCAACCTGACATTGTCTGAGTGTTCTTCAGGGCATAGTACCTGGTCGAGGCGGTGGTGTAGTGGTAATGCCACTGGGCTAGACCAGTAATCCAAAGACCCAGGTTAATACTCTGAGGACATCGGTTCAAGTCACACCAGGGTAGCAGTTGGAGTTTGAATCAAATCTGGAATAAAAAAACTAGTCTCAGAAATTAAGTGCATTGATTCATTGCTGGGTCTGGCCACAGCAATGTGCTTCACTTTTACCTCCCCCCCCCCCCCCGCCGAATGGCCGAGCAAGTCACTCGGTACAAAACCGCTATGTCACCAAAAAGGAATGAAAGCCGTTGGACCACCCGACATCAACCTAGACACCTGAAGCAACCTTCTTATTAAAATCTGGGGGCTTGTACCAACATTGGGAGAGCTGTCCCAGCCTGACCGAGGTATACTCACCCAATCATGCCTTACGTACAATGTTGCAGACACCACCCCCTAGTATGTCCTGTTCCACTGATAGGACAGCCTGACCAGATATGGCAGCACAGTAGTCGGGGCAAGTTGTACTGGGAATCCTCAAGGATCTGCCACTTTCTGGGACCGCCGCAGTCTGTGTGGTGTAGGGACATCGATGTTGCTGTTAGGAAAGGAGTTCCAAGGGCAGCACGGTGGCACAGTGGTTAGCCCTGCTGCCTCATGGTGCCGAGGACCCGGGTTCGATCCTGGCTCTGGGTCACTGTCCGTGTGGAGTTTGCACATTCTCCCCGTGTTTGCGTGGGTTTTGCCCCCACAACCCAAATGATGTGCAGGGCAGGTAGATTGGCCACGCTAAATTGCCCCTTAATTGTAAAAAAATGAATTGGGTACTAATGAATTGTAAAACGAAAAGGAAAGGAGTTGCAGGATTTTGAACTGGTGCCAGTGAAGGAATGCCAATATAATTCGGAGTCAGGATGGTGTGTAGCTTGGAAGGCAACTTGCAGTTGGGGTGTTCCCATGCATCTGCTGTCCTGGTCCTTGTGGGTGGTAGAAGTTGTAGCTGTGGAAGGTGCTGTCAAAGGAACCTTGGTGAGTTGTTGCAGCACATCTTGTAGATGGTGCACACGGCTGCCACTGTGTGTCGGTGGTGGAGGATGTGTTGCCAGTCAAGCGGGCTGCTGACGAGCGTCTGGAGTATTTGTTGGGCAGGCAAGCTACACTCCTGACTTGTGCCTTGTAGATGGTGGACAGGCTTTGGGGAGCCAGGAGATGAGTTACTCACCGCATAATTCCAAGCCTTTGCCCACCTCTTGTGGCCAGAGTATTTATATGGCTGGGCCAGTTTGGTCAATGGTAACACTCAGGATGTTGATAGTGGGGGTTCAATGATGGGAATGTCATGGGGAAGTGTTTGGATTCTGTCTTGTTGGAGATGGTCATTGTCTGGCACGACTGTGGTGCGACTATTACTTGCCATTTATCAGCCCAAACCTGAATGTTGTTTAGTTTTGCTGCAGATGGATATAGACTGTTTTAGTATCTGAGGGTAGCGAATGTTACTGAACATTCTGCAATATCAGTGAAAATCCCCGTTTTTGACTTTATGATACAGGGAAGGTTGTTGATGAAGTAGCTGAAGATAGTTGGGCTGGGCTCACTACCCTAAGAACTTCTTGCAGTGATGTCCTGGAGCTGAGATTGACCTCCAACCACTACAACTATCTTCCTTTTGTGATTTGTGTTTCAGGGAAAGAGTATAAGCCCTGAATCTCGGTTACTGCCAGCCACTCTCCACACTCCTCAATCGTCAATCTTGAAATAGTATTGACACACCAAAAATTTGATTCTGTAGACTTCTTAGCCTGTGTGAATCATACAGCTTTCTTCAATACATTAAGAGTATTTATTTTCCTTTTTCCGTGCATTTTAGTGGCTCAGAGGCATGCTGGTAACCTGCGCCTAGGCATCTACCCATTCTGATTTGAAATCCAGTCAGAAATCATCAGTACTTTTTCTTTAATATTTCCCGCCTGTCCCATTGCTATGATGACTGGCACAAAGTGACAGCATTTGGTGGTTGCAGAGACACTGTGGAAAAGGATATGATTCACCTGGTCAGTACACAGTCCTATTGCTGCCAAATGACACTCGCGCTCACCTGTGGGTCTGTACCCAATTTCCCACCTGTTCTTCTATGGGGAAGTAGTGAACAGGCATTGTGGGGACTGCAACAGGCTAAAAGAATAATTTCCAACCTGTTCCTTTTACTTGGAAGAGTTACAAAGGAAGGGGACGTTACAGAGTGAAGAAAGGAAATAATTATTAAAATCTCAAAGACAAAATTATCGGGTGATGGACTAATGTGTACTACACTTCAATTAACTATCACATGAAGGACAGTGCTCTCATTAAATCTTCAAACTGCCATCTATTTGGCATAATCTCCATGGTGTTGGTATTCTGGTTCCATATATAGGGACTGTTGTAAGTATGGTTCGTTTGGTATTGCACTGCTCTGAGTCATGAGGAATGTGTAAGAATCAGTCCACCAAGGTGAGGAAGTTGGCCGATGTTTATATTGTCTATTTACACCTGTTTATCTTTCATTTAAACTACTTTCATCTAGTTCTGGCCTCTTGAGTGTCCCAATTTTAAAATTGCTCCTCCATTGAGTTGCCATCAGTTGGGCTCTGAACTCTGGAATTCGCTCCTAAAGCTCTCCAACTCTTTAACTCTGCCTCATCCTTAAAGGCGCTCCTCAAAGCCTCCTGCCCAAAAACGGCCCTAAATGGCTCAGTGTCAAGTCTTGCTTTACGATGCTCCTGCAGGAAACCTTAGGATATTTAATTAAGTCAAAGGCATTATACCAAAGCTTGCTGTAGTTTATCAAACAGATGGCTCATTCGTTGTGTGCGAAATGCTTTGAGATGTTACTGTGAAATGTGCCAAGGCACTCTGTAAATGCCCAACTTTCTGTCTGTGCTGGAACTCGAGGGGCAGTGATGAAACCTGGGAGATGATGCATCATTTGTTTTTGAAAAGTCAAACCAGAGAAAATGATTGAGTTTCAAAATTGAGCTGTCACCTCCCAAATCCAGACTTGACGCTGCTTCTTGACATTGTTGGATGGCGACCGTACCTTGCTATCTGAAATCCTTTTTGACCTGCTTTCCCTCTTGATGTGTTTTTTCTGTCCTCTTGCTCCCTCTCATGGGCATCAAGTGCAATATATCATTCAATAGAAATGTCAGCAGAAAAGATGCCAGGATTCTTCCAGGATCTTGCATTCGCTAATTGTGGCCCGGTGGCACAGTGGTTAGCACTACTGCCTCACAGTACCAGGGTCTCCTCTTCAATTCTGGCCTTACTGCCCGTGTGGAGTTTGCATATTCTCCCTGTGTCTGCGTAGGTTTCCTCCGGGTGCTCCAGTTTCCTCCCACAGTCCAAAGGTGTGCGGGTTAGGCGGATTGGCCATGCTAAATTGCCCCTTATTGTCTGGGGATGTGCAGGTTCTGCTACGGGAGTATGGGGATAGGGCGGAGTGGAAGGGGAAGTGGATCTGGTGAGAGTGCTGTTTTGGAGGGTCTGTGCAGACTCGATGGGCTGAATGGCCTCCTCCTGCACTGTAAGGATTCTATGCCGAGAGGCAAAGGGACGTCAAACTGGACAAATACAGCTACTCTGCCTGTAAACAAATAAACAAACCTTAAAGTGAAGCTGTAGCTGCTGGAACCAATGTACAATGAAAATGTGATTTAACTTTACAAATCAAGCACTGGGCAAATGTTCTTTCCTGTTAAATCAACTTAATTCAAACTTTCCTGTGTGGGGAATCACCGTAAATAGTGATACTTTCCAGGAAATTCCTGAAAATACTTGCAGCTTCCTGGGAACCACAAGAAATATTATCTCATTTCCAGGCCCTGCAAATATTGCACCCTCTTGAGGATCCCTATGAATGTTGATGCATTCTCATGAACGCTCCCCTGAAAACTTTGACCATTGTGAGATTCCTCGGGCGCGATTCTCCGCTCCTCACGCCGGGTGGGAGAATCGCAGGAGGGCCGGGCGAATCACGACACGCCGCCCTGGCACCTCCCGCGATTCTCCAACGCCCCCAAAAATGACGTGTCGCGTTTTTCGACACGCCGCTCGGAGAATCGCCGCTCGCCGTTTTTCACGGCGACCAGCGATTCTCCAGCCTTGATGGGCCGAGCGGCCTGACAAACCCTGACCGGTTCACGCCGGCAGCAACCACACCTGGTCGCTGCCGTCGTGAACAGCGCGCGACAGGTAAGTGTGTGGCCTGTGGGGGTCGGAGGGAGGATTGAGCACCACGGGCGTGCTCATGAGGTGACTGGCCCGCAATCGGTGCCCACCGATCGTCGGGCCGGCGTCTCTAAGAGACGCACTCTTTCCCCTCCGCCGCCCCACAAGATCAAGCCGCCATGTCTTGCGGGGGCAGCAGAGGGGAAGACGGCAACCGCGCCTGCGCGGGTTGGAGCCAGCCAACCTGCGCATGCGCGGCTGATGTCACCTCGGCGCCGCCGGCCGCATCATTCCCGGCGCGCTGCTTTGTCGCAAGCGTCAAGGCCGGGCGTTCGGGATTCACGAACCGCCGCTCCTATCGCCCTGGGGGGGGGGGGGGGGGGGGGGAGAATAGGGGGCGAGGAGCGGCCTCCGACGCCGGAGTGAAATACTCCGGGTTTCACTCCGGCGTCGGCACTTAGTCTCCCTTTGGGAGAATTTCGCCCCTCATTTTGAACTTCTGAAATATAATCGGGGTATTTTACCAGCAGCACGACTGGATATAGATTGGCTGCCTGCTCCAATGGTGGGGAGCTTATTAGCATAATGGGCCATTTAACCGAGCAGTCAGCATTTTGCCAAATGCTCTGTTTTTTGGTAGCATTGATTCCAGATGGTAAAAAAAATATCAGAATATCAAGTGAACTTCCTGCTCTTCGTTAAATAATACCATTCACCTGAATTGCCAGTTTAGATTATGTGTTTGATGTGACAATATGGAGGGATTTACCTGCTGTAGGAAATCTTTATGATGATGTCGTGTTCAAGGCACCCTCACCCCGAGGTTAAAAGTTTTGAGAATCAGTGCAAGTCTATCTCGGTTCTTACTCTAATGTTGCACCTCAGAACCAAGCAGTGTCATCCTTCAGATGAAACATGTCTGTTGTTAAAGATAGCAAGGAACAGTTTGAAGAAGGGCAGCGTGCTTTCTTGGCCAACATTCTTCCCTCAGGAAATATCGCAAACAAAAGTTAACTGGATCTTAAAATCTGTTGTTTCTAGGATATCGCTGCATCTTTGATCACATAATAGTAATCTCTGCAGTCTCTGTGAATTGAGACATGGGAAAGGCGGCATATAAAATAAGTGTGATTTGTTTATTGTTCCCATGTACCCCATCCTGGTCCCTTCCTGTGCTTCACCAGTAGCAGTAGAACATTCAGTTAGTGAGGATGTACTTTGGTACTCCCTTTCTAAACCTCATTGTGTCACATCTGCCTACCTTTGAAAACCTGTTTAAAGCACTTTGTACCCAAGTTTCCAGTTATATTTCCAAATTACATCCGATGTGACTCAGTGTCATACTTTTCAATGTAAAGCGGGATGAGATGTAAATTATGTGATATTATTACATTCCTAGGTAGGCTGTTCTTTAGAAGGATCTTTCCTGTTGATTCCCTTATTTCCTATTTCTTTTACTTAGTCATTACCATTTTACCGTGGATCTTTAATGGAGATATGTCTTTAAGTCAAGCAGGGGAAGTGAGGAACTCAAAAGTTGCAGCAAAAAAAAGTACACCGTGCTGTGAAGTTTTAGCTTTTGAACAGAAGGGCTCAGACTTTCTGGCACCCGAGTGATTGGAGAGATTTGGTTTTATTGGTTGGCTGGTGACCAATTGATTGGCCAGGGATCATATTCTGCACAGCAACAGACAGCAATTGGGTCCTGCTCGGTGGGGATTTTTCAGAGAATCTAGCAGATAAAGCTCCTGGATGCTGAGAGAAGTGACTATGTGTTGCTGTCTGCCTCTGTCCCAAATATTTCCTGCCTGCTATTTCTGAGTTTACAGAGAAGACTTGAGACCCTGATGAATCCACAGTGAAAACAATTAGAGTGAAAGCAGCAACATCATCCAACTGGAGGCCGAGACTGAAAGAAAATCTAACTGGAAGACGTCCATCTGAAACAAAGACTTTTATCCTTCTACTTTTAGTGCGGATGGGGTTTGTAGTGATATTGTCGCTGGACTAGTAATCCAGAGACCCAGCATAATGATCTGGGGCCCAGTTTCGAATCCCCCAACAGCAGGTGGTGGAAATTCAACTCAATAAAATATGGAGCTTTTCACAGTAACTTCATACTTGTGACAATAAAAGGTTATTATTATTATCTGGAATTAAAAGTCTAATGATGACCATGAAACCATTGTCGATTGTGGTTACAACCCATCTGGTTCTCTGAGGTCCTTTAGGGAAGGAAATCTGCCATCCACACCTGGTCTGGCCTCCATGTGACTCCAGACCCATAGCAATGTGCTTGACTCTGAAATGCGTGCTGAAATGGCCTAACAAGCCACTCAGTTGTATTCAACCTCTAGAAGGCAGCTCACCACCATCTTCTGAAGGGCAACTAGGGATGGGCAATAAATGCTGGCCTAACCAGCAACTCCCACATCCTGTAAATGAATACATTTCAAAAAAGATTTTTTACACCCCTTTTCCCCTCTGTGTTAATCTGTCTTGTGTGTGTAGAGGGTGGGGTGAGTTAAAGGGGGATTAGAAATTAGATAATAGTTCACCAGTTGTATTTGTTACCTATTTAATTATAATTATTGTTATTAATAAAAGTTAATTGTGTTTAAATTTACAAACCTGGTGAGTGTAGTAATCAGACTGCCAAAGACTTGGATATTTTAAAAACTAAGCGTTAATTTCAACTGTGTTGTGACTCCGGGTCAAGTGGTGCTCTATCCCAGGGAGTTGTGACACTTTCAAACAAGAGGGTGTGGTATCAAAGATTAATTTCTGCTTCCCTTCCCCCCCCCCCCCACCCTCCCCCCCACCTAACCCTTTCATCTACAGTCACATGTGCTCAATTTGAAGCTTGACGGCACCCCACTGGAAGGCAATGAGAAGAAATTAGAGGGGTAGTCACACTCGGGGCAGCTTCTGCCCATCACCACATGCCTGAAGAAACCTAAAATAATGCACACACATTTGTTCAAAAATATACTCTTCTGATCCACTTCATAAAACCCTGGATGTCTCACTATGACACTCAAATTCAGTTACATCTCATTCTCGCAAACTAAGTCTTTTAAAGCAAAGCTTAAATAGGTTACCAAGTGGAAGATATTGCCATTTTAATAATTCATAGTGTTCTCTAGAATGCACAGAGAAATAGAATAGATCCAACTGATCTCACCACTTACACGCGCTCCAAAGGATTGAAGTTTAGATCTTCTCCTGCAGACTTTTGGCAGTTATGATGATTGTTATAAGAATCACAGTCACTTCAGTCGCCACCCCAACTTCATTAAAAGTGATTGGTATTCTGCTGAATTGCGAGCTCCAAATACTTTAAACAAAGCTTGTTAACAGCTCAAAGTTGATCTTCACTTTTAACTGTGGCCGCAAATAGGTGGTTAAAAAAAACCATTGGCTGTCCATGATTTTGTATTTAATTGACTTTAATGCAAATGCTGTATAATGTCGGGCTGCATGATAGATAGGGCTGTATAATGGGCAGGCTGTACAATGATGGGCTGTATAATGGACAGATTGTATAATGGGACAGGCTGTATAATGGGCCGGCTGTATAATGGACTGGTTGTATAATAGGGAGGCTGTATAATGGACAGGTTATATAATAGAGAGGCTGTATAATGGACAGGTTGAATAATGGGCGGGCTGTATAATGGACGTGCAGTATAATGGGCAGGCTGTACAATGGACGGGCTGCGTAACGGACGGCCTGCGTAACGGATGGGCTGTATAACGACGGGCTGTATAACGGACAGGCAGTAATTTCTCTGGAGAGAATGCAGAGGGGATTTACAAGAATGTTGTCAAGGCTAGAAAAGTGTGGCTACAAGGAGACATTGGATAGGTTGTGTTATTTTCCTTGCAACAAAGAAGACTAAGGGGTGACTTGATTGAGGTGTACAATATTATGAGGGAGATAGAGTCAACAAGATAAAATATTTCCCTTGGTGGAGAATTCTAGAAACAAGGGATATAGATTCAAGATAAGTGGCAGAAGGTGTAGATAATAATCTATAATAATCTTTATTACTGTCACAAGTAGGCTTACATGAATATTGCAATGAAGTCAATGTGAAAATCCCCTAGTCACCATACTCCGGCACCTGTTCAGGTACACTGAGGGGGAATTCAGAATGTCTAATTCACCTAACAAGCACGTCTTGTGGGAGGAAACCGTAGCACCCGGAGGAAACCCGCACAGACATGGTGAGAATATGCAGACTCCGCACAGACAGTGACCCAAGCCAGGAATCGAACCCGTGTCACTGGTGCTGTGAAGTATCAGTGCCAACCACTGTGCTACCGTGCCGCCTAAGGGGACATGAAGAAGAACATTTTTTATGTAGAGAGTATTGGATGTCTGGAATTCACTGCACGGGTTGGTAGTGGAGGCAGAGACCCTAAACTCTTTTTAAAAATACCTGGATCTTTACCTTAAATGCTGCAAGATACAGGACTGTGGCGTATGGGGTGTAGGAAGGTAGGATTAGAAAGGGTACCTGGGTGTCCTCGGGCTAGCATGGGCAAGATGGGCCAAAAGGCCACCTCCTGTGCTGTAACCTTTCTATGATTCTATGGAAAAGAAGCAGCAGGAGGCAGGATACTATGCAGGAGGCCACAGTGACTCTTAAGAGAGCACCTCGCCATGGTTTTCACTGAGGAGCGATTTTGGAAGCACGTTCTCTAGTTTAAATACATGCACAACTTCTCACTATCTATGTAACCACCTCCAAACCTATAAAAACTCACTGCTGTGACTGATTTCTCCAAACCTGGTTTGATGCACATTTTCTACTTCCTTTGGCTTCACCATGAATGGCCATGCCTTCTGCTGCCTTGGGCAAACTCATTGGAATTCCTTCCTTAAACTCATCTCCTCCTGTTGGAATCCAACTCTTTCACCAAGCTTTTGTTTATTTCTTGCAATGTCTCCTTCTTTGGCTTGATCTTCATTTTTTCCCCCTTACAAGTCTGTCAAGTACCTTGGGACGTTTTTCTTGGCTGTTAAAGGCAACTTTTAACTGCAAGAGTGTCTACTTTAGGGGAAGCTGGGTTTAATTGTTCTGTTACAAACCTCATTTTGGTTATTTGTGTTGGGAAAGGTAATTGTACAATGTTCAAATTCAATGAAGTCTCTTTCCCTCATTCTCTCTCCTTTCTTTTTCTCCCTTCCCTTTTCTCCCATTCCTTTCCTCCTTCTTCCCCGTAAATACATTTTCATTCCTCTCCCTTGTCCACTCTCTCTCGCATCCTCTGTTGTTTTTCTCCCTCTTTTTATCACCATTTCTCTTAATTCTCTTTTCCGATCCCCTCCTCTCTTTCATGTTCTGTTTCTGGGTCGGGTGTAACATCACAGTGCTCACTGCTTCTATCGCAACTTCTGTTGCAAATGAGAAAATCTTTCCAGCCATCACTTAAAATGCCTTTGCGTTACTGAGTAAACCCTATTGTACATGGTTGCCAGCTTGGTAGATATTTTAGGAGTTGCAATATTATTATCTCACAGGGGTTTGAAGCACTGTATTGTTATCATGTGTAGTTCCTGTGAGTCTATATAATTGCACAGAGATGTTGATGTGTGGTATGTAGCCATGGAGTCAAGCTCTGTGTTTTTTATTCAGTATGCTCTGTGATGTCACCCATCAAACAATGCAGAGGTTGCTATACTCTGTGGCCAGTAAGGCTGTTTTTTTTTCATGTGTAAAACTCTGAATTTGGGATGATTTCTACGTGAGCCAAAACATACAAATTCTCATCATCAGAATGCTGAGATTCTGACATGTCATACCGAACTTCGGTCCAGATGGCACTCATCAACCACGGCATATGGATCATTGAATCACTACAGGGCAGAAAGAGGCCATTCAGCCCATCAAGTCTGCACTGGCCCTTCGAATGGGTCTCTGCTATTTACTTTTTTCAAAATAAATTTAGAGGACCCAAGTACTTTTTTTCCAATTAAGGGACAATTTAGTGCGGCCAATTCACCTACCCTGCACACCTTTGGGCTGTGGGGCATTTTGCTATTTATGAGTGCCCACTCCATCCTATCCCTGTAATCCCCTAACCTCATAACCTAACTTGCACATCCCTAGACATTAAGGGGCAATTTAGCATGGCCAATCAACCTAACCTGCACATCTTTGGACTGTGGGAGGAAACTGGAGCACCCGGAGAAAACTCACGCAGACACAGAGAGAAAGTGCAGACTCCTCACAGACAGTGACCCAAGGTCGGAATGGAACCCGGGTCCCTGGAGCAGTGAGGCAGCAGTGCCAACCACTATACCACCGTGCCAAATTCTGGGATCTTCTGTCCTCACATGATTGGGTCCATGAACTTCGAATGGTTTCTCCAATGGTGCTATTCATGCTGACTTTTAAAACAAAAAACATTTAAATGAATTAGCAGAGTGGCCAGATAAGGACACAGCCCATCAGATGATTTGCCTGCTCTAATGATAAAGAATAGAGGCCTGGATAGCCCTATCTTCCATTCCTGATCTCGGCTCAAGACAGAAGTTGTGGCTTGAACGCCGCTGGAAAGTGCATGTGTGGAAGTTTCTCGCTGAAGTCAGCATCAAATGTCCCCATGGAAATGTAGCCTCATTCAATTCGCTAGTTAGAACGATGCAAGAAAAATAATAAGGTGGAGAGAATGCTAGATTGCAGAGCTTTTTGAGTAAAGATGTTTATCCTGAAATCCTTATTGAATTTATTAGTGACTGCCGATCTGACGGCACGGTAGCACAGGGGTTAGCATTGTTGCTTCACAGCGCCAGGAACCTGGGTTTGATTCCTGGCTTGGGTCACTATCTGTGCGGAGTCTGCACGTTCTCCCCTTGTCTGTGTGGGTTTCTCCGGGTGCTCCAGTTTCCTCCCACAAGTCCCGAAACACGTGCTATTGGACATTCTGAATTCTTCCTCTGTGTACCCTGAACAGGTGCCGGAATGTGGCAACTGGGGGATTTTCACAGTAACTTCATTGCAGTGTTAATGTAAGCCTACTTGTGACAATATTAAAGATTATTATTATTATATCTATTATATTTATGACTCCTAGGTCTCTCCTACAAGTGGAAATATTTTCCCTACATCTACGCTGTTGAGCACCTTCATAATTTTGAAGACCTATTTTTTTTTAAGGCAAGATCAAGTTGATGTGTTAGGCAGGTTGGTTCGACGTCGACTGCAACTGGATGCAGGGATGCTAGAAACAAACATCTGACACCGGAGATGATTCAACACTGTTTTATTTAACTATGAACTGCTGTACATGTTCAGCTGTGGGTTTGACACTCTACTAATCCTACTGATGACCTCTTACTGGCTCGACCAGACTTACTAGCTACCACATGGCAATAGTGCCCACTAACTTGTGCACTCTGACTGTCTCAGTATCTGGGTCCCGAAAAGAGCGGGAGTCTTAATGCCCTGTGGGCTTTATAGTGGTGGTGTCCTGTCTGGTGATTGGTTGTTCTGTGTTGTGTGTTCATTGGTCATCCTGTGTGTCAATCACTGCCTGTCTGCATCTCATTATATACATGAGTGGATATTATGACGCAACTCTGGTTATAAATGTGGATAGATCCATGACTATCTGGGCAATTGAAACATTGAGGAAGGATGTGGCAGAGACTGAGGTTGCAATAACCCTCTCTTCCCCACTTTCTCTCCCCTTCTTTTCTTCCTCTGAGAGAGAAAAGAATGTGCATATTTATGAAACCATCTACAGGCTGGGAGAGGAAAACTTCTGAATACCAGAAGGAGGCACGGGAGTAGTGGGAATGTGGCTCCTGTACAAATACAAACTGACAGCTAATTTAATTTTTCTTCTATTCCTTGCAGAGCAATGATGCTTTAGGAAACACCTGGAACTGGCTGTATTTTATCCCCCTCATCATTATTGGCTCCTTTTTTATGCTGAATCTTGTGCTTGGTGTACTGTCAGGGTAAGTAGCTCTTGGTTTATGTACATTTTTAAATGAAAGAGTTAGCTCCCTGGCTTTAACATTGAGATCATTGTAAGATGTACCAGTTAAATGAAAGCAAGCTCTTCCCATTTCCTGTGTGCTGTTATACACACGTGCGGGCGGACATACATATATACAGACACACATACAGACCCACATTTCCGCACACATATACACATGAACATATGCACACACACAAACTGTCTCTCGTCTTTGGTTGCTTTTCAGCACCCCCACCATATTGTGACATCAGACTGCCAGCACTGTTGATGTAGAAAAAGTAATGTCACATTATTGAGTGTGGTAGTGAAAGCCAGCACTTTCATAGAAGAGGACAAAACCATTGGGGGGGGGGGGGTGTCATGTTTAAAAGTGTTGTGTGTTGGAAGACGGCAAAATAAATGGAATTCATATTGAATGAAACATCTTGATTTGACAATCAAGGCTTCAAGGGATGCCTCTAGCTACAGCCTCTCCTGTTTAATGTCTGGTGGTGATCTCAGTCCAGGTTGGAAAGCCAGGAGAGAATAACTGCTTATTTCCTAAACTTCTAACTTCTGATTTGGGTCCCTGATGTAATGACTTGACAAGTCTCGTCACTTCTTTTCCACTCTCAGGGCAAGATCACTGTGAACCTCGTGTTGACAGCATGATGTCGATGTGAGAGCATCTAGAAATGTAGCAGAAGGGTACTGTTCTTTAACACAGTGTTGTGTTAAAGAACCTTTCGAAACCTCTTCACTGCCCCATTATCCGCATCCACTCATAAAATCACTAACACGTGCTTGGGTACAGTTTCATTAATCAAAAATGTCCTAAACTATGCTCTTCATACAGTGACGGTTATAGGATTTTGAATCATGGCGGGCTTAGAACAGAATCTATTCCTTATTCATTCTTAGGATGTGGGCGTCCCTGGATGGGCCAGCATTTGTTACCTATCTCTACTTGCCCTTGAACTGAGTGGCTTTTCAAAGGGGGGCAGTTAAGAGTCAACTGCATCACTGCGCGGGTCTGGAGTCACATGTGGGCCAGACTGGGTAAGGACGGCAGACCTCCTTCCCTGAAGGACATTAGTGAACCAGATGGGTTTTTGCGACAATCAGCAATGGTCTTCATGGTCAGCATTAAGCTACCTATGTTTTCCGAACAAGGATGAATTTCCAGACTTGAGGAGGGACTACCCACATACATGAGCTCTCTGAATCCAAGTTGGCCGGGGAGGTCAGAAATCACTCTGATGGGGCAGGTGAGATCAGTTTTCCCCAGGAAGCCAGGTTGGATGAACACTCCATGAGTTGATCCTGACTTCCTCAGTGAGTGACATGCATTGTTGCATTCAGCTTGATCATGAACTAAATCTATCTTCTGTCTCTTACGGGCAACAGCAGATGTTGACAGAACAAGCATAGCCAAGTGAAGCCCAGCCCCCAGCTCACCTCAGAGGAGGGTAATGAGGATCCATTTGAAGAAGACCCACCACCGCACAGCGTTCACCTGCATCCTCCACTGGCAGACACACACCCCAGCAGATAATGCTTCTGGGTTAGGCTCAGGGTCCACATTCTGGAGAACACCTCACTGACACATCGCCACAGGAGTTGGGAGAAGTGACAGCCCAGACCTCTGGTACCTTCAGTACTGCTGGCAATGAGGATCTGCTGAGTCCGAGTCAGATGGTCGGTCTTTGGAAATGGCCATCTGACAAATACTGAGATGCAACAACAGAAAATCAGGTAGAATCTCAAGAGGAATCCAACAGAAGGTCAACGGATGGAGGGTCCATTTTCGTTCTGTCTGATGTTGTATGTCCAACATGGGAAGGGTGGTGACCACTTTGGTCCATCAGACGCTGCCAGATTTGGGCTCTGATCTGCACTCTCACCGTATGCATTGGTGGGATTGATCAGTGGCTAGCCGAGAGGGGACATGGCACCTTGACCTCCATGAGATTCTTCACGGGGAGTCAGATCGGCCCTGAGGCACCCACAGGAAGGACCCCGGGCCATCTGCCCAGATGATTTTGAGATTGTCCAGCGATCCCAACTACCTCAACCTGTGTCCCCCATCGCCTCCAGCTGTACAGACTGAGGAGGGTGACCTGACCCACTGCAGGTGACCCAAAAGCAGGCCGGGGCACTTCAGGGTATGCTTGTCAAAGTCATCAAACACGAGAGATAACGATAAAGTCGCTATAATTGCAGATGACCAAACGTTGCATTCCTCCTTGCGGGAGAGAGCTGACTGATGGTGATTTAACCTGAGGGTCACCACACCTGGGGCGAGGGGCGAGGTTGAGAACGCGATGCCTCATGAATAACCTCAGCCGGTACGGGAATTGAACCCACGCTGCTGGCCTCGCTCTGCATCACGAATCAACTGTCTCATCAGCAGCCTGCCTCCAACTTTGTACGGATGTTGGGGATGCACCACGACGTAGCATAGATTAAGATACTTGACATCATTTCTGGGTCACAGGTGTTAAATCACTGCTAATGTCATTCACCTTTCTAAATACATCTGCTGTTCATGAGAATGGTCTTGTCATTTGAAAGTGTTGTGCAAATGCATCCACGTGCTCTCTTATTGTGAGGGTGAGTTATGTTCCCACTTAATGATCAACTCCCTTTGTGAGCCTCACATTCATGATAGTTCATGAATCATGATTACTCTGCCCTTGTGTTGTCAGGGAAATGTGTCAAAATTTTTACTGGAAGTGTCTGAAAAATGCATTAATAACTTATACTCTTTACAAGACAACAGGTGAGCTTAGTAAGCTTGCCGGGTCAGCTATAATTGTTTCTCAGAATGAGAAACCTGCCTTCATTGATAATACCAAAGCACAAGATCTGCCATGATGGTCCCTCCAACCATGCATGTACCTCAGTGTCCTTTGACGCAGTGTTTGCACTGTTACGTGCCTTTCACTTCCCAGAGTGCACGGATACAGGACTTTTCCAAAGATTAAGGCCGAGAGAAATATTTTAAAAACATTTTTTATTGAGGACCAATTTAGCGTGGCCAATCCACCTACCCTGCACATCTTTGGGTTGTGGGGATGAGACCCACGCAGACACGGGAGAAATGTGCAAATTCCACACGGACTGTGACCCAGGGCTGGGATTGAACCCGGGTCCTCAGCGCCGTGAGGCAGCAGTGCTAACCACTGCACCACCATGCCACCAGGCCAGATGATTCATGAAGGTTGAAGGTGCAAGTCCAAATGCTGTTCTCAATGTCACTGGATGTAAAGGCCTTTCAGTGCAGGGGCATGGCACTAAGGGACAGAAGGAAAGGTGGTGTGTCCCATTGCCTGTACCTTAACCCACCTGGAATCTTGTGTCTATCAGTGTGGCACAGGCAGCTCTTCGCTTTGTGCTTCTATGATAACATCGTTTTTTAAAAATATTTTTATTAGAGGCATTTTCCAATATATGCAGACAAATAGAAAACAGCAACACCAATACTCATTAAATAGTTATCAACTCCTCGCCCTAGCCCACTCCCTCCACTCCCCTTTTTTGATTTTAATAACAACCCCAAAAAGAAAACAAAGCCCCCATCCCCTCCATCGCTGATGTTTTACCACTCCTTAAAGAATTCGATGAACGGCCTTCACCTCGAGAAGAACCCCTCTTCTGCACGTCTAAGAGTGAACTTTATTTTCTCTAAGTGCAGAAACTCCGCCAAGTCGCTCACCCAAACCCCTACTTTAGGTAGCTCCGCGCCCCACATTTGAGCAATATCCACCTCCTGGCTATCAGGGAGGCAAAGGCCAACACATCAGCCTCTCCCCACCTGCACTCCCAGACCCTCCGAAAGTCCAAATATTTCCACCAGTGGCCTTGGAGCCAACCTTATCCCTGGAATGTTCGACATTGTTTCTCCAAAACTTTTCCAAAACCCCTCCAGCTTCAGACATGCCCAGAACATGTGGGTGCGGCTCTCCAGCCCCCCTGCACACCTCCTACATCTATGATCCACTCCAGGAAACAGCCGACTCATCCTCAACACTGCCATGTATGCCCAATGCACCACTTTAAACTGGATCAGACTCAGTCTCGCACATGAGGAGGACGAGTTTCCCCTTCGCAACTTCAACTATCCCGGCCAGCTTCTCCTCCCACTTCTGCCTTACCTCCACCATCAGCTCCCCATATAAACCTTACCCTCCCCCATCTCGTCCTCCGACAGAATTTTACCTTGTAGCATCGGAGTGGCAGCTCCGGGAACAAACCCAGCTCCTTCCCCAAAGAGTGTCTAATCTGCAGGTAGCTAATCCCATTCCCCTTTGGCACTGGGACATGACCCCCAACTCCGCAAACCTTCTCCCTATAAACTGGTTCCTGTGGTATTCTATCCCCGCCTGCTCCCAAACCCTGAATTTAGAGTCCAGTCCATGATCCCTGCACATTGAAGTGCCTTCCATCTTAAAGGTTGGCACTGGTTCCACACCCTCAGCGCAGATACCACGACATCTGACTGGCGAGAAAATGAGAGATGCCAGCAATAACGCCCTCAAACCTGACCCTCTGCATGGGAGTCACCTCTATCCGTCCCCATTCACCTCCCAAGGCTGTTACTACCTTGCTCCACGGTCCCTCATCTGCCCAACCTCCTCACTGCCACCTGCCTCCTCAGCTGGTGTGCAGGCATCCTGCTGGCTTTCTCCCCAGGCTGATGCATCACCTCCTGGCCCGACTCAACTGTCCCACTGCCTTCCCTGTAGACATAAGCCCTAACTCCATTTGGAGCTTCTTCCTTTCCTTTAACAAGGGTCTCCACGTGCCTCTGGTCTACTGCCAGAATGGCCTCCACCAACCTCTGCCTCTGTCTGCTCCACACTAAGGCACAATTTATCATGGTCAATCCACGTAACCTGCACATCTTTGGACTGTGGGAGGAAACCGGCGCACCCGGAGGAAACCCACGCACAGAGACGGGGAGGATGTACAAACTCCACACCGAGAGCCACCCGAGGCTGGAATTGAACCCGGGTCCCTGGTGCTGTGAGGCAGCAATGCTAACCACTGTGCCATCATGTTGCAGGTAGACTTTGAATGCTGCACTCCCCTCGAAGTGAGGATGGATATCTGCAATCTATTCATTTCCAACCGTGATTTATACCGGTCTAAGATTGGGAGGAGGAATGTGACCCTGGCGATTGGTATTTTAATGAGTCTTCATGACACGGTAATGGTTACGTAATGGCGTTCCTGACATGGATAAGTGGGAAATCCATCACCACCATCAGCCATCATGAAAGTGGTGTGGGGAAATATTCCGAACTGATTTCCCACCAGTGGGACTCTGATTTGTGGCTGTGTCCAAATTTTCTACTTCCATCTACCACAAAACCCACCGCTGGCAGGACCAGAAAATCCCACCCCTTGGGCGGAATTCTCCGCTCCCCAAGCCAGGTGGGAGAATTGCGGGAGGGCTGGGCGACTCACGACACGCCGCCCTGGCACCCCCCCACGATTCTCCCACCCCCACCCCGCTCGCAGAATCGCCGCTCGCCTGGTCGCTGCCATCGTGAACATGGCGGCAAATCTTTGTTTGTGGCTTGTGGGGGGCGGAGAGGGGAGTGAGCACCACGGCCGTGCTCGGGAGGGGACTGGCCTGCCAATCGTCGGGCCGGCGTCTCCAAGCGACGCACTCTTTCCCCTCCGCCGCCCCGCAAGATCAAGCCGCCACATCTTGCGGGGCATCGGAGGGGAAGACGGCAACTGCGCATGTGGGGGTTGGAGCCGGCAGCCGTTGTGACGTCAGCCGCGCATGCGCGGGTTGGAGCCGGCCAACCTGCGCATACGCGGCTGATGTCACTTAGGCGCTGCCGTCGCGTCATTCTCGGCGCGCCGCCTTGACGCAAGCGTCAAGGCCCGGCGGCCGAGATTTACGGAGTGCCGCTCCTAGCCCCCTGGCGGGGGGGGGGGGGGGGGGGGGGGGGGGGGTTGTAAATAGTGTGCGAGGAGCAGCCTCAGAGGCCGTCGTGAAACTCGGCCGAGTTCACGTCGGCCTTCCCGATGCCACGCAGGAGAGGAGAATTCCGCCTCTTGTGTCCTGTCCCAGCTAAAGTAGTCACAGCACTGAAAAAGTTAAAACAGCCTCTGAGAATGATAGGTGAACAGAACCAAATGATCACAAATTAAATCTGACACCTCCCTTAATCAAAAACAACTTAAACTGTGAATGATGAGGTTCTGCATTTTTCATATTAATTTTATGTAATGTAGACTGAGTTTTGTACAATATATAGACCGCAGTTCATTTTATTGTAGGATCTGAGAATGTGCAATTTTTGGATCTGAGAAATTGTTTGAAAAAGAAGAGATTCTAAAGTAGTTCAATGAAGTTTCAGTGATCACAAAATGTATTCACCAAGTAAAGTGGGAACATGCTGGAGAGTGTGGGGGTGGGGTGGAGAGTGTGGGGGTGGAGAGTGTGGGGGTGGGGTGGAGAGTGCGGGGGTGGGGTGGGGAGTGTGGGGGGGTGGAGAGTGTGGGGGTGGGGAGTGTGGGGGTGGGGTGGAGAGTGTGGGGGTGGGGTGGGGAGTGTGGGGGTGGGGTGGAGAGTGTGGGGGTGGGGTGGAGAGTGCGGGGGTGGGGAGTGTGGGGGTGGGGTGGAGAGTGTGGGTGGAGAGTGTGGGGGTGGAGACTGTGGGGTGGGGAGTGTGGGGGGGGGGTGGAGAGTGTGGGGGGGGGGTGGAGAGTGTGGGTGGAGAGTGTGGGGGGTGGAGAGTGTGGGGGTGGGGGGAGAGTGTGGGGGTGGAGAGTGTGGGGGTGGGGTGGGGAGTGTGGGGGTGGGGAGGCGGAGTGTGGGGTGGGGAGGAGAGTGTGGGGGTGGGGTGGAGAGTGAGGGGGTGGGGAGGAGAGTGTGGGAGTGGGGTGGAGAGTGGGGGTGGGGAGGCGTGGGGTGGGGTGGGGAGTGTGGGGGTGGGGAGGAGAGTGTGGGGGTGGAGAGTGTGGGGGGTGGAGAGTGTGGGGGTGGGAGGGTGGAGAGTGTGGGGGTGGAGGGGTGGAGAGTGTGGGGGTAGGGGGTGTGGGGGTGGGGAGTGTGGGGGGTGGGAGGGGTGGAGAGTGTGGGGGTAGGGGGTGTGGGGGTGGGGAGTGTGGGGTGGAGAGTGTGGGGTGGGGATTGTGGGGGTGGGGGTGGAGAGTGTGGGGGGTGGAGAGTGTGGGGGTGGAGAGTGTGGGGGTGGAGTGGGGGTGGGGAGTGTGGGGGTGGAGAGTGTGGGGGTGGAGATTATGGGGGTGGGGTGGTGTGAGTGTGGGGGTGGAGAGTGTGGGGGTGGGAGTGTGGGGTGGAGAGTGTGGGGTGGGGATTGTGGGGGTGGGGAGTGTGGTGTGGAGAGTGTGGGGTGGAGGGGTGGAGAGTGTGGGGGTGGAGGGGTGGAGAGTGTGGGGGTAGGGGGCGTGGGGGTGGGGAGTGTCGGGTGGAGAGTGTGGGGTGGGGATTGTGGGGGTGGGGAGTGTGAGGTGGAGAGTGTGGGGTGGGGATTGTGGGGGTGGGGAGTGTGGGGTGGAGAGTGTGGGGTGGGGATTGTGGGGGTGGGGGGTGTGGGGTGGAGAGTGTGAGGGTGGAGGGGTGGAGAGTGTGGGGGTAGGGGGTGTGGGGGTGTGGAGTGTGGGGTGGAGAGTGTGGGGTGGGGATTGTGGGAGTGGGGGTGGAGAGTGTGGGGGTGGAGAGTGTGGGGGTAGGGGGTGTGGGGGTGGGGGTGGAGAGTGTGGGGGGCGGAGAGTGTGGGGGTGGAGTGGGGGTGGGGATTGTGGGGGTGGAGAGTGTGGGGGTGGTGAGTGTGGGGGTGGGGTGGTGAGTATGGGGGTGGGGTGGTGAGTGTGGGGGTGTGGTGGGTAGTGTGGGGGTGGAGAGTGTGGGGGTGGGGTGGAGAGTGTGGGGGTGGGGTGGAGAGTGTGGGGGTGTGGTGGGTAGTGTGGGGGTGGAGAGTGTGGGGGTGGAGGGGGTGGGGATTGTGGGGGTGGAGAGTGTGGGGGTGGGGGGGCTGGAGAGTGGGGGTGGAGATTGTGGGGGTGGGGTGGTGAGTGTGGGGGTGGGGTGGTGAGTGTGGGGGTGGGGTGGAGAGTGTGGGGGTGGGGTGTGGGGGTGGGGTGGAGTGGAGAGTGTGGGGTGTGGGGGTGGGGCGTGTGGGTGTGGGGATTGTGGGGAGGAGAGTGTTGGGGTGGAGAGTGTGGGGGTGGGGTGGAGAGTGTGGGGGTGGGGGACTGGAGAGTGGGGGTGGGGTGGAGTGGAGAGTGTGGGGGTGGGGTGTGTGGGGGTGGAGATTATGGGGGTGGGGTGGAGAGTGTGGGGGTGGGGGGGGGGGCTGGAGTGTGGGGAGGAGAGTGGGGGTGGGGATTGTGGGGAGGAGAGTGGGGGTGGGGATTGTGGGGTGGTGAGTGTGGGGGTGGGGTGGTGTGGAGGTGTGGTGGGGAGTGTGGGGGTGGGGAGTGTGGGGGTGGAGAGTGTGGGGGTGGGGGGCTGGAGCGTGTGGGGGTGGAGAGTGAGGGGGTGGGCTGGTGAGTGTGAGGGCGGGGTGGAGAAAAGAGCTAACGTTTGACCTTTCACATCTTTTGTTCTCTCTGGGGACTGCCATTAGCACTCTTTCCCTGTGGATTCTGTGGCCATTAGCACCCTGTTTCCCTGGGTTTCTGTGACTATGACTAATCTTTCATTCTCACTCCACAGTATTAATATTTCCCACTCTCTCTGTCTGTTAGCTTTGACAAAGAGTCATCTGGACTCAAAACGTTAGCTCTTTTCTCTCCCTACAGATGCTGCCAGACCTGCTGAGATTTTCCAGCATTTTCTCTTTAGTTTCAGATTCCAGCATCCGCAGTAATTTACTTTTATTGTTTTAAATCATGGGGCGACCTCTACGGATTTTGAACTGGGTAGTAGCCCCAAAATATTGTGGTTATATTCTCATTTCCATTACTGCATAGACTGCCCAAATCCTCACATCTTTCAGACAGCTGCCTATTTGTAATCAACTAACATAATTGCTATTAAGCGTACAGGATTCCAACACAATTCTGAGATACACCTAAGACATTCCACCCATTAATGACCTCAGTAGTAATTCTTTAAGATTTCTGTGGGGTCAGGAGTAGCTTGTCTAGCTCCACACAATCTTCCAGTATTTCCATGGCCTTCCTTAATTCGCTACCCAGCCTTCAGAACATGCAATTGGGCTTGGTGTTAGAGCGGTCAGAATTTATAGCCCTTTCAGCTGCTAAGAACAGTGCTCACTGCTCACAGGTAATGTGCAACTATGGCTCTAGCCTCTTGCAGTGACTTTGGACATTTGGTGCAAGCACTCCTCCCATCATCCCGTCTGAAATCTACACAAAGTTCAAATCAACTCCACGAGGTGGTATAACCATGCACAAATAAATGCATATATTTGCAAGGGGCTCGTTTACATCCATCGAGGAACTTCCATCTTTCTGACGTGCACCGATTGTTACTTAAAATCCCAGATGTGAGCAAACTTTTATCGAACGTTTGTGAGCAAAGAGTGGCATGGAACAGCAAATCGGGTGTGAGCAAGGATGATTTAATCAATTAAGGTGAACAGCCAGCACATGTTTTATTAACAAGAACAGTGGATGCCAGAAAAATGTTTTATTAAGTCCACCTGATCAATAACCAGTTGAACTGTTGGTCGATTTACCACTTGACAATGTAATGAACATGAGCAACTTTGATGATTTTGAAGACAACACTTAGATGATGTCTTTGCCAATAGCTCTTCAGACAACTGTAGCCAATGGAGTGAAGATGTTGTTAAAGGGTCAGCCATCTGCTTTTCAAAAAAATATTTATTTTTACCGCATTTGGGCATTTTTATGGGATGTTGGTGTCGTTGGCTAGGCCAGCATTTAATGTCCATCCCTAATTGCCCTCGAGAAGGTTGTGGTAAGTTGCTTTCTTGAACCACAGCAGCCCCTATGGTGTAGGCACACCCATGGTGCTGTTAGTGCTGTAATCAGCTTTTGTCCTGAATCTTTGCTGAATCAGCCACCTTTAATGAGAAGGTGCCACAATTGAGTTCACTATCTCTCCATTAGAGAGGGGAAAATTAACTAGGATTTCTGACTCTGATCATCATTAAATGACCTCTGATATAGATATAGGGCGAGATTCTCCGCAAATGCGGAGAATCGTAAAGGCTGCCGTGGGACAGGCTGTGACCCACGGCAGCCTTCACGGCCACTTCCGGGGCCGATTCTCCCCCCCGGGCAGGGCTAGGAGCGCGGCCCCGTGCGTCACGGCGGCGCGGCCTTGACGACGGTCGTCAAGGCCGCACATCAAGCGTCACGCCGGCTGACACGGCCGATGACGTCAGCCGCGCATGCGCAGTTGCCGTCTTTCTCCTCAGCCGCCCAGCAAGACGTGGCGGCTTGATCTTGCCGGGTGGCGGAGGAGAAAGAGTGCGTCTGTTTTGGACGCTGGCCCGACGATCGATGGGCACCAATCGCGGGCCTGTCCCCTCCCGAGCACAGTCGTGGTGCTCCCGTGCCAATCGGGCATCTGGTGCCCGTTTCACGATGGCAGCAAGCAGGTGTGTTTGCTGCCGTGGTGAAACGGGCATGAAGGGCCGGCGGCTCGGCTCATCGGCCTCAGAGAATCGCCGCTCGCCGTAAAAAACGGCGAGCGGCGATTCATGGCGTGAGCCGGGCGTGGGGGGGGGGGGGGGGGGGGGGGAATAGCGGGAGGGCATGAAAAATGTCGGGAGGCCCTCCCGCTATTCTCCCACCCGGCGTGGGGGGCGGAGAATCGCGCCCATAGACTGTGAGTTTGAAGTAGGGTCAGGACTCTGCTTAACATCCCATGAGGTAAAATAACCTACCAATATTCCTTAAGCACCCAGTGATCTGCACCACAGTAGGAGTCAGTCACTGCAAAGACAAGGGGAAAAGTTTAGGAATTTACTGAAATGTACAACCTTAACAGACTGGTTCCCATTACTAAGTTCACGTACATCAGGTGGAGAGTATATGGCTGGTCCCTTTCATAATAATAGAAATCCCTCTTGGTCTTGTTCTCTGATCCCTTCCTAAACCTTTCACTTTGCTAGATTTTTACCCACTTTCTAAAGCTTCTTGAAAACAAATTTTCTTTTCAGCCATCCCTCTGCTCACCTTTTCTAATCTCTTCCCAATTGTCTCAATGTCCAAATCCCTTTGTAAAAGCACCTTAGGATATTTTGCATACTAAGGAGAGAAATCTCCTCCATGATTCTGGAAGAAATCTGATGTAATAATAGTGGAAAAAGAAAGAATATTTGTGCCATGCCTTTTCAGCTATCAGGAGTTCTCTCCCATGCCTGTCATCACGAACCGTAGTGATTGCTTGCATGCACTGTCTAGGCCTCCTGTGGATATCGTTCTCATCCATCTCGATTCTCGGGCGAGTCATGTGGAAAGTCACAGTCGGTCTTGGTAAGAGGTGGCAATGATTCTCTGGTCACAATGGGGAGGGTGGGAGAGTGCGTACCCATGTAGCATTTTCTCTCCCTCTTTCAGGCCAAACACTGACAAGGAGAAGGCTTCAACCTTCTGGTGCAGCAGAAGGGTCAGGATTCTTTCCCCGCTGGAATCCCTGTCCAACAAAGAGAATCGACCCTAAATATTTAATATAAGTAGAGGTTATTGCTTTACTTTTAATGATGATGATGCATTCAATTTTTCTCTCTGGCAGCTTAACTAGCAGGTTTAACTGCTACACATCATATGTAAACAGCAGTGTAATTAATATAATTGTGGATGTTGGTGATTTATGGCAGTTTCCATAAGAGGGATGTACCTTTTCCATCATTTTTCCCCCAAGCATTTATTTCTTCTGGCACAAAGGAGCTATTACAGCCCCCTTCTGTGGTCCTTTTTAAATTCCTTTCACGGGATGTGGGCGTTGCTAATGGAAATTACATATTTTGTAAAGGTGACATTAGGCAGAGACAAATGATCAAAATAAAATTATATGGAGTTTCAAAGATATGGTTCTTTTGAAAATTGAATTAATCTCATAAATGGAAGTATATTCAGCAACTATACAGAGATTGTTTTGCATGTAATGTGCACATTTCGGTCCACAGAGGAAATCAATTTGTTTCACAGCTGTATGAGAAATTAATCTCTTTCTCTCCGATGACCTATCCTAATTGTACGGCATGCCTCCCTCCGCGACTTCCAGTGGCGGCCTGTAGGGAGGAGTCACACACGAGGGAGGAGGTTCCCACCAGAATACTTGTTTCTTGACCCTGTTGCTCAGTTTTTGGGAATATTTTCACATAAAATTCCATCTGTTCGATGGAGAAGGTGCCCGCCCGCGTAAGGGAAATGCCAAGAATGACCAGGACAAAATAAATCACTGATAGAAATTTATTGACGGATTCGGAGGCTTCTCGAGGCTCCTCAGTGGAGAAGATGGGGAGACTGCTCCTGTGACTCGGGCCACTCCAATAATGGCCAAGATGCTTGTCGACGTCTTGGCAGTGGAGTTTGAGAGCCACTGGAGAGTTGTGTCCGGGGACTTTCATAAGTCAATAGAGGATGTCATGGCTCCCATCCGATCGAAGTTGGAAAATACCTCCTAAATAGCATGGTGTGATGATTAAGGGTGTGGAGGCAGTTCCTCCGAAGGGCGGCGAACAAATCACCTCGCCGGAGGCTGAGATCTCACCGATGGCCGGTGAAAATAAGGCACTGAGGGCTAAGGTGGATGAAATGGAGAAATGTGCTAGGGGGGCAGAACCTCAAGAATTGTGGGGTTACCCGGAGGGAATGGAAGGCTCAACTCCCACAGAGTACTTCTCGAGGGTGCTTGGGAAGATAGTGGAGGAGGCCGGTTTCAGGCCCCCTCCCGAGCTGGATCGAGCCCATTGGACAGTCCGGGAGAAGCCCTGACCCAACAAAGTACCATGGGCTGTTATAATGTAATAATGGACAATGAATCTGTTTTGCTGAGGGATTAATACCCCCCCCCCCCCCCCCCCCCTGCTCTTCACTAAATAGTGTCAATGAATGTTTTATTCGACATGGCCTCAGTTTATCTTCTCATCTGACAATGGGGCATTCTGCTACAGGAATGTCAGCCTTAGAGTTTGTGCTCTTGAGTCCCGGCATGTGAATGAAACTCGTAACTTTCTGAATCAGAGTTGACAGCGCTATCAACTGACCCAGGTTCTGAACTAGAGGAGGACAAAGAAAGCACTTCAAAGACACCCTGAAGGCTTATCTCAAGAAATGCAACATAGACGCCAATGCCTGTGATACCCTTGCTCCGAGGCAACCTACTTGGAGGAACCAATTGAAGAGACACAATTCTTCGAGGACACCAGGTGGCAAGAGGAGACCCAGAAAAGGAGCCTGAGAAAGGAATATCCACGATCTGGAGTCCAAGCACTGATCCCACCTCCCGGAAACTCTTGCCACGTGTTTGATCGAAGATGCGGCTCTAGGATTTTGCTCATCAACCATGCAGGAACCCACAGGACCCATGACCTGTAACACAGAGTTCCTTGGGTGGTCAATCATATTCATTAGCGAGTGATTGCCGAAGAAGAGGAGAAGAATGTAGGTGTGATGTGAGGGGATGTTGTGGAGTTATCTCAACTTCCTGATAGAACTATTAACTCAGCAGTTTTTCCCTCTTCACTTCATAGAATCATAGAATTTACAGTGCAGAAGGAGGCCATTTGGCCCATCAAATCTGCACTGCCCTCGGAAAGAAGACCCCACTTAAGCCCACGCCTCCACCCCATCCCCATAACCCAGTAACCCCACCTAACCTTTTTGGACACTAAGGGCAATTTATCATGGCCAATTCACCTAACCTACACATATTTGAACTGTGGGAGGAAACCGGAGCACCCGGAAGAAACTCACGCAGACACGGGGAGGATGTGCAGACCCCACACAGACAGTGACTCAGCCAGGAATCGAACCTGGGACCCTGGAGCTGTGAAACAACTGTGCTAACCACTGTGCTACCGAGTTGCCCAACTTGACAACTATTTACAATGACATAATGGGACCATCCACAAGATGCAGTGCAGCAACTCACCAAGGCTCCTTCGACAACATCTTCCAAACACGCAACATCTACCACCTAGGAGGACAAGAGCAACAGACGCATGGAGCACCAGCACCTAAATTCCCCTCCAAGAAATACACCATCCTGACTTGGAGCTACATTGCGTCCCTTCACAGTTGTTGGGTCAAAATCCTGGCACTCCTCACGACTAACTCCCACAGCAATTTGGGTGTACCTACATGACGTGGACTGTAGTTAGTGGTTGAAGAAGGTGGCTCATCACCAGCTTCTCAGTGGAAAGTAGGGATAAGAAATAAAAATGTTGACCTTGCCAGAATCAGGTGAAATAATTGAAAGAAAATTGAAATCAGGAATTTGATCACCAACTAATGGTGCAGTGGTGTGAATTTCTGGGCATGTTCGTGAATAAGACATTTGTTTAATTGTGGCCCTTAACAATAGTCTGGTATCACTGCTCTAACAGAGGCTGGGAAATCTTTGTTTCAGGGAGTTTGCCAAAGAGAGAGAGAGGGTGGAAAACAGACGTGCATTCCTAAAATTGAGGAGACAGCAGCAGATTGAGAGAGAGCTGAATGGTTACCTGGAGTGGATTTGTAAAGCAGGTAAGTGTGGGGCTCGAACAAGACAACCATGCTGAGCTGGAGCTCACCAAAAGATAATTGATGCCTTGGAAAATGTCAAGAGATAAGCAACCAAGTTAAAGGTGATAGGTCAAGTTGAGAAGGCTGTTTAAGAGGCAACCTGGATCCTTAGCTCCAGGTGAAATTGTGTCCAATTCTGTGCGCCACGCTTTAAGAAGGATGTCAAAGGCTTTAGATTGGATGAAGTGGAGATTGACCAAAATGCTACCAGGGATGAGAGAGTTCAGTAATGTGAAAAGACTAGAGCAGTTGAGATTGTTCTTCTTAGGGAGCGAAGGCTAAGGGGAAATTTAATAGAGATGTTTTGATCAAGTGGATAGGGAAAAATAGTTTCCACTGGCACGAGACAGTAACCAGAGGACACGGAATTAATATCCTTGGCAAAAAATACAGGGGAGATGAGTTTTTTTTACACAACTGGATGTTATGCCCTGGAACTTACTGTCTGAAAGGGTGGTGGATGTAAACTCACTGTTAACTTTCAAAGGCAAATTGGATAAATATTTGAAAAAGATGATTGCAAGATCTTGGGAAAAATCAATGGAGTGGAACTAATTGGGATAGTTCTTTCAAAGAGCCAATAGGGAAATGATGGGCTGCTTGACCTCTTTCTGTGTTGTATGATGCCATTTGTCTAGTCATCTGGAAATTCCTTTAATAGTCGCCACAGTCATGAATATGCAGAAAATATATCAACATTTTATTAAGTGCATAAAATAACAAGTTAGCTTACATTCAGTAGCTGCAGATTGACAGGAGAGAGTAACAATGGAGAAATCACCTGACTAATCACATGATGACTGTGTGACTGAGCACATAAACCCCACCCCAATGGTGAGAGGAAATTGGGATTATTCCCTTTGAAAAACATGTGGATTTGTAGCTGTCAAGAGTATGATGGCCTTGCAGTAGTTCACCTAGGATCTTTTTAAAATATAAATTTAGAGTAACCAATTCTTTTATTCCAATTAAGGGACAATTTAGCATGTCCAATCCACCTACCCTGTACATCTTTGGGTTGTGTGGGTGAGACCCACGCAGACGTGGGGAGATTGTGCAAACTCCACATGGACAGTGACCCAGGGCCTGGATCGAAGCCGGGACCTCGGCGGTGCGAGGCAGCAGTGCTAACCACTGCACCACCGCCTGTATAGTTCACCTAGGATGACCACTGATCTAAATTCCATCTCCCCCAACATGGGCGTGGAGGAGAGTGAAACAGGCGACAGCGAGACAGAGATAAAGAGAGCAGCAAGGCATTATCTTTAGCAGAAGGAGCCGAGTGCTCTTTAGTTGGACAGAGCCTGAGAAAAGCCCAGCTCACAATGGGGTAAGAACCACTGAATTAGACACAGCGGTTAGCTCACGCAGCTGGAACAAAACCATATGTTTGTGAGCAGAGTGTATCTATAGTACACCTTTGATGCCTCTGCAGGGGTTTTGTTGGTGGTTCCACCTGCAGCGGTAGCTGGGAGGAATTACTGAACCTGACAACTGATTAACATCTTGACAGATACAGCAATTAACCCTGGGGTGGGGGTGGGGGGGGGGGGGGGGGGGGGGGGAGGACTGTTTGAAGGTGGTGCATAATTAACAGCAATTCTCCATGTCGGACTTCTTAGAACTTGAACAAGCCTTTGCAGCAAACCTGTTTTATGTATATGTAAGGAGGCATGTATCTATATATATATATGTTTTAAGAAATATTTTGCAGTGTTGCAGAGCCTTTCGTCACATTCCCATCTTTTTTTTCCTGTTATTTGACTATTCATTTCATGCAGAGGAGGTGATACTGGCAGAGGAGGAGACTGACACTGAAGAGAAATCACCCTTTGATGGTAAGACTTGTTTTTTAAGAGACTTGGCAAAGCTGGAAACTATTTGAACAATAATTAATGTTTTAAAGGGTTATTGTCAGCTCCAACTGCTTTCATGAAACATTCCCAGATCAGATAAGTATTTTTAGGTATAGCCTTGTGCCCCGAATACACAACTCCTACCATGGGTTACTTTCTCCTCCAGCCATTCTGTACATCGGATAGAGTGAAATTCAAATGCTAGTTGAGTCCTTAGAGCAATGCAAAATTGATTAGGAAAGTTAGAACTAGGTGTCTTTGGGATTTTGCTAGTGTTATGGTATCCCAAAGACTGTCGGAATACCCAGGGACACCCGCCAGCTCCTCTTCCTTTGCTCTCAACGTTTTACAAAGGTCACCTAGGAGCCCCACCTCCGCCTCCAGAGCCACCACACGATCGCTGTGGTCTGAGATCACTCCTTCGATCTCCCGAATCTGCGACTCCTGCACCTTCAAACATCTCTCCATCTGCTCCAAAGTACTCTTTAGGGGTGCCACAGCTTCTGCAATGGCCTTTACATCCTCCTCACTCATTTATTTCCTCTGCTTATGGAATTCCTCCTTGATAAAAGTCATCAGTTCCTGTATCTGGGGCCGTACAGCTTGCCCCTCCCCCTCCTGCATGCTGGAAGAACATAGAACAGTACAGCACAGAATAGGCCCTTCGGCCCTCGATGTTGTGCCGAGCTTTGTCCGAAACCAAGATCAAGCTATACCACTCCCTGTCATTCTGGTGTGCTCCATGTGCCTATCCAATAACCGCTTGAAAGTTTCTAAAGTGTCCGACTCCACTATCACAGCAGGCAGTCCATTCCACACCCTAACCAGGAGTGAGGAGTGATTGAGTTAGGGAGGGAGTGAGGTAGGGAGGGAGTGAGTGAGGTAGGGGGAGTGAGTGAGGTGGGGGAGTGAGTGAGGTAGGGAGGGAGTGAGTGAGGTAGGGAGTGAGTAAGGAGTGAGTGAGGTAGAGAGGGAGTGAGGAATGAGTGAGGTAGGGAGGGAGTGAGTGAGGAGTGAGTGAGGTAGGGAGAGTGTGAGTGAGGTAGGGAGGGAGTGAGGTTGGGAGGGAGTGAGGAGTGAGGGAGTGAAGACTGACGATGTCGGAGGGAGTGAGTGAGGTAGGGAGGGAGTGAGGAGTGAGTGAGGTAGGGAGGGAGTGAGGAGTGAGGGAAGTAGGGAGGGTGAGGTAAGGAGGGAGTGAGTGAGGTAGGGAGGGAGGAGTGAGTGAGGTAGGGAGGGAGTGAGTGAGGTAGGGAGGGAGGAGTAAGTGAGGTAGGGAGGGAGTGAGTGAGGAGTGAGGTAGGGAGGGAGTGACTGAGGTAGGGAGTGGGTGAGGAGTGAGTGAGGGAGGGAGTGAGTGAGGTAGGGAGGGAGGGCGAGTGAGTGAGGTAGGGAGAGAGTGACAGGTAGGGAGTGGGTGAGGAGTGAGTGAGGGAGGGAGTGAGTGAGGTAGGGAGGGAGGGGGAGTGAGTGAGGTAGGGAGGGAATGAGTGAGGTAGGGAGGGAGTGAGGAGTGAGTGAGGTAGGGAGAGAGTGAGGAGTGAGGGAAGAGGCGGTTGCTGCAGCCCCAGACTGTTTCAACTTTCCAGCCAAATCTCTCACTGCTTTCTGCCGGGTCTGGCGATCAGAAGACATACCATTCCAGGGGTAAACTACTCCTCTAACATTCACCTTCACCTTTTTATCAAAATATCACCCGAATCTGCTTGAAAAGAGCCTTTTTCTTTGACTTTAAGCAGGAACAGACCTGTATGTGATCATTCACTTCATGGACACAACCGGAAGCTTTTTGCGGGGAGTCCTTAACAGTGTATTAGCTTTTGAAGGAGCTCCTTGGACTGTGCTACACATCTCAAGGTTCCCCAGAAATGTAACTGTTAACAGGGTGTAGCGATTGTCACTTTAAGACCAGCCTTACTGAGTAAGGGTCACTGGCTTGATTGACCAATCAGCACCTAGCACTGGTAATCTCTCTAAGGGGGAGGACTTTTCTGAGTTCCATCGAGGATACAGTGGACGAACTCGAAGCTCGGAGCTAATTAAGCAACCTTGTAAATAAAGTTTGTTTGTTCAACTTAAGAAACCTCTGGGAATACACATCACATCTGGTGACAATAAACGATCCTGTTGCTGCTTCTAGCCCTACACCTGTGAGTATTGCAGTTTAATCGAAGACTAAAGGAAACTCAAAACAAAAAATATATTTATAATAATGCTACTATTTGAGCAAATAGACATATTCGACTCCTCCATGGAGGCCTAGAGTCTATACATCGAGAACTTTGGGATTTCATTTCCAGACAAACAAAATAGGGGCGGAGGCAAAGTGCAAAGCCATTCTCCTGAGCGTCTGTGGAAGTCAAGCCCACAATCTTATTCACAGCCTCACAGCCTCAGCCCCAAGTGTCCCTGACTCCAAATCATACACTGAGCACGGGGATTTAGTGAAGGGTCATTTTCAACCCAAACAATCAGTCATAATCCAGGGATTCAAATTTGTTCAGAAATGAGATCCCAGGCCAATCAATCGTGATTTACATTGGGCGGGATTCTCCGGCCTTGCCCGCCCAGCACCCGGAGAATCCCACCCGAGGTCAATGGAGTTCTCCATTTTCCGTGTCTCGCCTGTGGCGTTCTTACAGTGGATGGGCAGAATAATCCAGCCCATTGTTACACTAAAGCAATATCGGAGCATTGTGATTTTGGAGTGACCCTCAATGACATGCTGTGGGATCGGTTAGTTTGTGGCATGAGCAACAATGTTATACAGTACTGATTGTGAGCAGAAGTCAACATAAATTTCAAATGGGTAATGGAGATGGCGCTAACCCATGAAAGCACTAAAAAAAGATTCACAAGCGCACAACATGGTGCCATATACCAATTCGGAGTCAGCTGTGGTGTCAAAATCACCGAAGCAGCCCCAAGCTGTCTCGGGGAAACATTTTCAGTCAGCCACAGAACAAAAAGATATAGCTGAGACAGTCAGACAATGCTTCTTAAGGTGAAATATAACTGATGTGGGTGTAATCACACTGCGGAATCATGTTTGTTTTTGGACACTGAGTGTTATTACTGTCACAGAAGAGGACATGCGGTAAAACAGCACTGAGCAAAGTCAAGACTGCCAAATAATCAATCGGCCAAGATGTTACAAGTACACAACGTGAAAGAGCCTGACACCATTGATTCTGACATTTGCTCCCTATTTAATCTTAAAGCAGTCAATCCAGGCCCTATTATACCTGATAAATGGGAAGCCTTTAAGTATGAACGTGGATACAGGAGTATCAGTCACTGTGATGGACGAGGCATTCATTTCAGTACCTGATCGAAGGTGCTCAACCATTGAACTTGGACCGGCACTTTTGCCAAGTTGAATACGTACACGGGGGAGGAAATAAAAATAAAGGCACCACAATTGTACCTGTGAGATACGGACAACTGTCTACCCTACTACCAGTAATAATAGTGACGAGTGAAGGACCAAGCCATCTGGGTCGTGATTAGCTTAAAGAAATCAAGTTGAATTATTCTGAGAACTGAGCGCGGACAGGGAGGCTGCCAGAATTATAAAGAAAATACGAATGTCTTCTGTGACAAATTCGGCAAATCCAAAGGCTTACAAGCTAAGGTGTACATTCATAGAATCATAGAACTTACAGTGCAGAAGGAGGCCATTCGACCCATCGGGTCTGCAACGGCCCTTGGAAAGAGCACCCTACTTAAGCCCACACCTCCACCCTACCCCAGTAACCCCACTTAACCTTTTTGACACTAAGGGGCAATTTATCATGACCAATCCATCTAACCTGCACATTGTTGGACTGTGGGAGGAAACCGGAGCACCTGGAGGAAAGACACGCAGACACGGGGAGAAAGTGCAGACTCCACGCAGACAGTCACCTGAGAATGGAATTGAACCCGGGACCTTGGAGCTGTGAGGCAGCAGTGCTAACCACTGTGCCACAGTGCGGTCCATTGATCTAGAGGCGACTCCCCAATTATTTAGGGCAAGGCTGGTACCATATGCCTGACGAGAAGAAATGGATACGGAGTTAAACAGGTTGGAAGAACTGGGCATCATCCTGCCAATTCCATTTTTGGGATGTTTTCATCCCTGTAGTGAAGCTGGACAAGGCCATCCACATTTGTGGCGATTATTAGCTAACAGTATCAGGCTGTCAAGCTGAATAAGTATCCAATGCCGAAAATTGAAGACCTGTACACAAAGCTGGGAGGAGTTCCCCAGGGGTATGTCACAACAGACACATACACAGGCCTATTCTAGTCTACAAACCTGTCTTTTGGAATGTGTTCGGCATGTGCAATGTTACAAGGGATGATGGAGAGTCTGCTACAAGGGCTATCACAGTTGCAGTATACTTGGCGATATCCTTATAAGTAAATTAATAGAAGCCCAGCATCTAGAAACTTAGAAGAGGTGTTAAAGAGGTTGGAATCCACCGCAAGGAAGAGAAGTCCATGTTTCAAGCCATGGAGATGACCTATCTGGGCACCTTGTAGGTACACAAGGGTTCTTGCCAGAGAAAGAGAAAAAGTCAATGCGTTAAAGGAGATGCCTTCTCCCACAAAACATACAGAACTCAAATCATTTTGGGGGATGATAAACTACGATGGATATTTTGTACCCATTTTATCGAGTGCACTGGCCCCCTTGCATAAGAGGCACCATTGTTGGTTTTGGAAGGTTCTCCAGATGGAGGCTTTCAACAGAGTGAAACAATTTCTGCATTCCTCACACCTGTTAGTGCACTTTAACCCATCTAGAGAACTGATATTGAGTGGGACGCCTCTCTATATGGCGTTGGTGTGATGTTGTCCTATGAGATGGATAATGGCTCTAAAAAGCATGGCATTGATGCAGATATCAAGAAACTAGTCAAGCATTGTCACGCTGCCAACTGCAACTAAACTTGCCAGCTGGAGCTTCACTGCATCCTTGGGAATGGTCTGGCCGACCATAGATACGGGTCCATATTGACTATGTGTATCCATTCTGGGACACAATGTTTTTGTTTGTGATTGACGCACACTCTAAATTGATGGAGATATTTGAGGTGAAGTCACCTTCATCGCTGCAAGTTTGCACAGTGGTTAGCACTGTTGCTTTGCAACGCCAGGGACCTAAGTTCAATTCCTGGCTTGGGTCACTGACTGCGGAGTCTGCACGTTCTCCCTGTGTCTGCACGGGTTTCCTCCGGTTTCCTCCCACAAAGTCCCGAAAGACATACTTTTTAGGTAAATTGGACATTCTGAATGCTCTCTCAGTGTACCCGAACACTGGAATGAGGCAACTAGGGTTTTTCACAGTAACTTCATTGCACTGTTAATGTAAGCCTATTTGTGGCACTAATAAAGATTATTGTCATTGAAAGGCCACTGCTTTTCAATTCATGGATTCCCCAAGGTGGTTGTATCGGACAATGGAACCGTTTTCACAAGTGCTGAACTTCAAAACTTCACCATTCTCAATGGCGTTAAACACATTGGAACTGCACCTTACCACCCAGCACCAAGTGGACTAGCTGAGAGAACCATCAAACTTTCAAGTCTGACCTAAGGAAACTGTCAGGAAGAATCTTGAAAATCAGAGTTTCACGTGTCCTTCTTAGTTACTGTACCATTCCACACGCAACAACAGGAGTTTCACCAGCAAACCTGCTAGTGTACCATTCCACATGCAACAACAGGAGTTTCACCAGCAAACCTGCTACTGTACGTCCACATGCAACTACACATGTTTCACCAGCAAACCTGCTAAGGAAACATCGTCTCAGAACAAGACCACGCCTTGTGTTTCCAAATTTGCCAGGGGGCGGGTAGTGACCAGCCAGTGATCATCATAAAACAAACAATGATATGCATAGTATAGCATGGAAACTTATGTTAGATGAAGCCGTACAGGTGAAAAACTTTGGGAGTAGACCGAGTTGCAACCCAGTTGTCTCTGAGACTGGACCCCTTTCATACCAAGTAGACATGGAGGGAAGGATCGTTCGTAAACACGTGGACCACTTGAGGAGCAGAGAGATGCTTCAGCAGTCAACCATCAAGAAATCTTTTCAAACTCATAAATACTGAATTACCTGATCAACCTGTTAACGGCATAACTGATGTCTCCGTGGAAACAAGTAGTGTGCCAGCAGAGGTACCCGTTATTGCAGTTCCTGTTAATGTTGATCATGTGAAAAGCATCTAATCTTCAGAATTACGCTGCTCTACAAGAAGCAGAAAATCCCCTCAAAGGACTTGATTTATAATTAGTGGACTTATGTATATAGTGTGTACTTAGAATTCGGGCGTAAGTACAAATGTAATTGTTCCTCCGAATTTGATCGTGTTTTCTATTCACCTGTAATTTGGCAATAAAGATTGTAAAAACGGGAGGGGAGGGTTGTGGTCATTGTCACTTTTAGATCAGCCTTACTGAGTAAGGTTCACCCATCAATACCTAATGCAGGGAATCTCTCTAACAGGAGGAATTTTCCTAGTTCGAAAGAGTGTTCTATGGACTACCTTATAAATACAGTTTGTTTGTTGAACTTAAGCCTCTTGGAAGTAGATTTTCACTCGGGATCACTGCTCGTGTGCCATTCTTTGCAGAAAGACCCAATGAAAAATCTCAAAGCTTATTCCCTTCTTTTAAGAGTCGGGTTTCACTTAGGAGGAATGAAGCCTCTTAATCCATCACATCCGTTTTCCCTCTCTTCATCTTGTCTTTTTCTATCTTCTTTCCAGCAATGAGGAGAGGAACAATAAAAAAGAGTAAAACTGATTTACTGAATCCTGAAGAAGGTGAAGATCACCTTGCGGACATCTCCTCCGTTGGTGAGTGTTTTCCGCAATGCTGCTGTCGGTGCCAAATTGCAGTAGAAATGTGCCAAACAACCTAAAAAGTTTGCTAAATGGCTCTATTGGGAAATGCAATCATCTGTTGCACCAGCTCACAGACGCCCAAGAACCTTGCATTTTTCTAAATAATAATAATCTTTATTAGTGTCACAAGTTACTTTGAAAATCCCCTAGTTGCCACATTCTGGCGCCTGTTCGGGTACACAGATGGAGAATTCAGAATGTCCAATTCACCTGACAGCACATCTTTTGGGACTTGTGGGAGGAAACCTGAGCACCCAGAGGAAACCCACGCAGACACGGGGAGAACGTGTAGACTCCGCAGTGACAGAGACCCAAGCGGAAATTGAACCTGGCACCCTGGCGCTGTGAAGCAACAGTACTAGCCACCGTGCCGCCTTCATGCGGTCTGAGGCTGTCTACAGGCACCTAATGTGGAGAGGGGTGGGGAAGGCGGAGGATATCCTCGTGAATCTTTTAAAAATTTAGAATGCCCAATTCATTTTTCCAATTAAGAGGCCATTTAGCGTGGCCAATCCACCTACTCTGCACATCTTCGGGTTGTGGGGGCGAAACCAACACAAACACGGGGAGAATGTGCAAACTCCACACGGACAGTGACCCAGAGCTGGGATTGAACCTGGGATCACGGCATCTCCTCGTGAACCTGCTCCTTGGCCTGCTTCTTCAGCCATAAGAGGATAATAGAGGGAGCATGCGGTGTGTCTGGGCACTCTTGAGCCTTCCGTGCCTGGGGTGCATCGCAGGGGTTGGATTGCTTTATTGACCTTTTTCACATTTTTATTTGATCTTTGCTAAGTTTCCGTTCTTCTTTGTTATTTTTGGACGGTGCCCCTACCAGGAGCAGCCCCTTTTAATTTGTCCCTGAGTTAATTTCCTTTGGTATACAGTATTGTGTTGATTGAACCCAAAATAAAAGATGGGGTAACCAATTGTCCCCAGCCAATAGGATCCGGGCAGGTTATAACATGGAGGGAGGATGGCTTAAACTTACAAACAATCACTAATTTAATTATCCAGTCCCTTCCTGATCAGTTTTAAATTTTCAGAAAAGGCATTTACTAAATTAGAAAGAATTTTACATTATGTTTGAAAGTGATAATGGTTCATTCTGAAACTAGAGTCTTAAGTTTGAATAAAGGAAATTATGAAGGTATGAGGAGCAAGTTGGCTATAGTGGATTGGGAAAATACACAAAACATTTTGACGATAGCTAGTATTTAAAGAAGCATTGCATGGTCTGCAACAAATTCCTCCAAGACAGAATAAAAAACAGGAAAGGTGACTCACCTGTGGCTGTCAAAATAAGTTAAAAATTGCATTACATCAAAGGCTCATAAGGGGGCCAGAAAAAGTGGTGCGGCTGAGGATTGGGAGAAATTTAGAACCCAGAAAAGGAGGACCAAGAAACTGATAAAGAAATGGAAAAGAGAATATGAAAGCAAGCGAGCAAAAATATAAAGGTGGACTATGAAAGCTTCTTTCGGTATGTAAAAAAGAAAAGATTAACAAGGACCAATGTGGGCCCGTTATTGGTGAAGAAAGGAGAATTTGTAATGGAGCATGGGGAAACGACAGAGAAACCTAACAAATACTTTGAGTGGGATTTTCCCAAGTTCTGGCGGGATTATTTGGTCCCGTTGGAATTCCCCAGCAGCAGAGGGCGCGAACAATGAGAAACACTATTGACAACAGAAGAATGGAAGATTCTGACAGTGGCGGGCCACCTGAGGAAGGAGCAGTGCTCCAAAAGCTAGAGATTCGAAACAAACCTGTTGGACTTTAACCTGGTGTTGTAAGACTCCTTACTGTGCCTATCCCAGTCCAACGCCGGCATCTCCACATCAATCCAATCTAGTATTCTTCCCCCAATTCCCTGCGATCTCACCTTCTGGATCAGACTTTTATGCGGCACCTTGTCAAACACCTTCTGGAAGCCTAGATCTACCACATCCGCAGATTCCCCATTGTCCACCTTGCTGGATACGTCCTCAAAGAACTACTACCAGAAGGATGTGGAGGCTTTAGAGAGGGTGCAGAAGAGATTTACCAGGATGTTGCCTGGTATGGAGGGCATTAGCTATGAGGAGCGGTTGAATAAACTCGGTTTGTTCTCACTGGAACGACGGAGGTTGAGGGGCGACCTGATAGAGGTCTACAAAATTATGAGGGGCATAGACAGAGTGGATAGTCAGAGACTTTTCCCCCAGGGTAGAGGGGTCAATTACTAGGGGGCATAGGTTTAAGGTGCGAGGGGCAAAGTTTAGAGGAGATGTACGAGGCAAGTTTTTTACACAGAGGGTAGTGGGTGCTTGGAACTCGCTACCGGAGGAGGTGGTGGAAGCAGGGACGATAGTGACATTTAAGGGGCATCTTGACAAATACATGAAGTGGATGGAAATAGAGGGATATGGACCATGGAAGTGGAGAAGATTTCAGTTTAGATGGGCAGCATTGTCGACACAGGCTTGGAGGGCCGAAGGGCCTGTTCCTGTCCTGTACTTTTCTTTGTTCTTTGTTTGTCAAGCCTCTATTGTTCCAAAGATTTAGAGGTGATCTTCCCTGGCTGCTGGGTCTAGAACCATGGAGAGTCTAAGAATAAGGGGCAGACCGTGGTGAGGAGGAATTTTTTCTCTCAGATGGAGGGTGAATCTTTGGAATTCTCCAGAGGGCTGTGGAAACTCAGTCGTTGAGCATGTTCAAGGCAGAAATAAATAGATTTCTGGATGCTAATGACAGCAAGAGATATGGGATAGCATAAGAAAGTAGTGTAGATGATCAGCCATGATCTAATTGAACAGTGGTGGAGGCTTGATAGGCTGAATGGCCTATTGCTGTTCCTATATTCCTAAATTGCCTACTGATGTGTAAAGTGACAGAAGAATAGTGACGTTCTTGAACTGTACAAAAACGAATTAAAATCAAACATTTTTCTTTATGCAGCTGTCATGATTTGGGATAATGGTGGGGCTAATGATACCAAACTTTACTTAGTATAAGAGCTGAGGTCCCCCAATTGATCATTTTGCGGAATTCACTGAGCTGAGCCCAGGTGTTGCAGTCGGCTTCCATGTGCCTGTACTAAGAAGGGGCAGGAAATCATTCAGAATTACTGCTTGCTCTTGGCTGCTTCAGGAATCTGCACAGATTGTGAACTTAGTGTGTGGGGTAGAACTGGACTTAATTGCGATAGTTCATTTGCTTACACATGCTGCGGGATTCTCCGTAGGCGGGATCCTCCACTTGGCCGGCAGCGTGCCCGCTTCCATATTTTTTCCTGATGGCGTGGGGTGGCCCACAATGGGAAACCCCATTGGCCGACTGGCAGGACGAAGAATCACGCCCCATGATGTTTGGTCCCTGGGATATTGAATATTTGCTGGTCCTCACCACACTCCTCTTCATTGCAAGGTAGCAGATGAGGGAGGAAAAGCAGGGGAAACCAGAGAGTGGGCAAAGTCAGAAATTTTAATCAGGCCGTGAATCAAATCTTTTTATTAATTGGCTGTTGTTTTCTCCTGGTACAGGATCTCCTTTCACAAGAGCAAGTATTAAAAGTGCCAAACTTGACGGTTCTTCATTTTTCCGGAAGAAGGAAAGACGGTTTCGGTTCTTCGTCCGACGGATAGTGAAAACTCAGGCCTTTTACTGGACTGTCCTTAGTCTGGTAGCACTCAACACCTTGTGTGTTGCAATTGTACACTACAAACAGCCAGACTGGCTCTCTGATTTCCTCTGTGAGTGTCTCTGCGGGTCATTCATACACGTTGTACATTAGGTATGGGTGGTGCACAGGTCAGATTGCTCAGTGATTTGGATACAGATCAAGAGGTTGTAGGCTCCTTCCTACAATGTCATCCATGCCTATTTCAAAGGGTTTGACCCTCGCAGCACGCTCTTACCTAAATTGCTCTTTACAGTGCTCGCTAGAATTATGCAGAAGTATGTATTGTACCATGAACAGAATGTTGTTAAGTTTGTTATAGATCTCTGGACATTTAAGGGGCTTGCAGACCACTCAGAATGGAGTTATTTTAATGAGGCTGGCTACTGCCTGACTCTAGAAACACTGACTATGGGTTAATTGTACAGAATCCTGTAGGTAAATCCTGCAGGAATGGAGCACCCTGCATATATTGTCATGGCGAAAACAAAACCTCTATATGTTACAACAGAATAATCACAGAATCACAGAATTTATAGTGCAGAAGGAAGCCATTTGGTGCAGAAGGAGGCCATTCAGCCCATCTCATCTGCAGCAGCCATTGGAAAAAGCACCTTCCTTCAGCCCAATCCTCCTCCCTATCCCCGTAAACCCAGCAACCCCACCTAACCTTTTAGACACCAAGGGGCAATTTAGCATGGCCAATCCACCTAACCTGCACATCTTTGGGCTGTGGGGGAAATCCACACAGACATGGGGAAAAGATGCAAACTCCACACGGACAATCACCCGAGGCTGGAATTGAACCCAGGTCCTTGGAGCTGTGAGGCAGCAGTGCTAACTGTCGTGCCACCGTGTATGATGTATCCTATATGTTACAGTAGAATAGATATTATATATATTATATAATAACAGTGCAGCTTACCTGTATTAAAGAATCCTGCAACCTGCATGTATGAATTCCTATATCCCCATTTTTAATGGCAACAGCCAATGAAAACTTGCCTTGTTGTAATGATTCTCATTTGCCATTGTTTAGACTGCCTGTACTCCATTAACTGATTGTCTTTTTTCCTCCATTTCCAGACTATGCAGAATTCATTTTCTTAGCACTCTTTATGTCAGAAATGTTTATAAAAATGTATGGGCTTGGGACTAGGCCTTACTTTCATTCTTCTTTCAACTGTTTTGATTGTGCGGTAAGTGACATGTAACAATTTCTCTCTAAGTCATTTATTCTTGGATTCAAGCCTGCTAGTTAAGCTTATCTTGCCAAATGGGCTCACAGAGGACGAAGTCTGGCACTTGCTGGTGCCTGGAAACTATATGCTTGAGTAAACCAGCATGTTCAGGAGAGGAATATGGGAATTGTACAAAAAGAGTGTTCATATCTGAACTTGCTCAGTTGTTGAAGAGTGTAGAAACTCAATTCTGGAGACTCTCTCTGCCATTGGCATTTGAATGTGATGAGCAGAGGAATTGTTTTGGTTGTTGAATGAAAATACTTTTAACGTGCTCGTGGAAGATTGGTACATGTAGTCAGACACAAATGTTGAAAAGGAAGATCCAGTGAAGTAAACCTTCAGAAACAGGTGGACAAGGGTAAAGCAGTTGATGTATATATGGATTTCAGTAAAGCGTTTGATAAGGTTCCCCACGGTAGGCTATTGCAGAAAATACGGAGGCATGGGATTCAGGGTGATTTAGCAGTTTGGATCAGAAATAGGCTCGCTGTAAGAAGACAGAGGGTGGTGGTTGATGAGAAATGTTCAGCCTGGAGTTCAGTTACTAGTGGTGTACCACTAGGATCTGCTTTGGAGCCACTGCTGTTTGTCATTTTTATAAATGACCTGGAGCAGGGCGTAGAAGGATGGGTGAGTAAATTTGCAGATGACACTAAAGTCGGTGGAGTTGTGGACAGTGCGGAAGGATGTTGCAGGTTACAGAGGGACATAGATAAGCTGCAGAGCTGGGCTGAGGTGGCAAATGGAGTTTAATGCAGAAAAGTGTGAGGTGATTCATTTTGGAAGAAGTAACAGGAAGACAGAGTACTGGGCTAATGGTAAGATTCTTGGTAGTGTGGATGAGCAGAGAGATCTCGGTGCCCATGTACAATAATCGCTGAAAGTTGCCACCCAGGTTGATAGGGTTGTTAAGAAGGCATACGGTGTGTTAGCTTTTATTGGTAGAGGGATTGAGTTTCGGAGCCATGAGGTCATGTTGCAGCTGTACAAAAGACTGGTACGGCCGCATTTGGAGTATTGCATGCAGTTCTGGTCGCCGCATTATAGGAAGAATGTGGAAGCATTGGAAATGGTGCAGAGGAGATTTACCTGGATGTTGCCTGGTATGGAGGGTAGAACTTATGAGTAAAGGCTGAGGGACCTAAGGCTGTTTTTGTTAGAGAGAAGAAGGTTAAGAGGTGACTTAATTGAGGCATACAAGATGATCAGAGGATTAAATAGTGTGGACAGTGAGAGCCTTTTTCCTCGGACGGTGATGTCTAGCACGAGGGGACATAGCTTTAAATTGAGGGGAGATAGATATAGGACAGATGTCAGAGGTAGGTTCTTTACTCAGAGAACAGTAAGGGCGTGGAATGCCCTGCCTGCAACAGTAGTGGACTCGCCAACATTAAGGGCATTTAAATGGTCATTGGATAGACATATGGATGATAAGGGAATAGTGTAGATGGGCTTTAGAGTGGTTTCACAGGTCGGCACAACATCGAGGGCCAAAGGGCCTGTACTGCGCTGTAATGTTCTATGTTCTATGTACAGTGTTGGCAGGCTTCATTAATGGGGCTGTTACATTAAAAGTATGATTCTATCTTTGGGCAACATATGTGGGAAAAAAACAAATTATTGCGATGCTGGAAATCTGAAATAAAAAATAGGAAATATTGGAAATACTCAACCGGTCTGGCAGCACCTGTGAAGGGAGGAACAGAGTTGATGTTTCAAATCTGTATGACCCTTCTTCAGAGACCTCTGTCCACAGATGCTGTCAGACATACTGAGTTTTTCCAGCATTTTCTGTTTCAATTCAGAAGTGCACCTTTCCAGCAGGGTACATTGGATAGCGATCACCTCATTCTTCCTCCCCTCTATTCAATTTCTGTGAGTAAATCTGGAAAGACAGTTGGGTTACTGGTTTGGGTATGATCGCTGACGAGAGTCATCTTTTGTGAAGGGTGCCACTAGAATCGTTAGCCTTTCCTCATTTAGACATTGACTCTGTTTATTCCCAATGTTCAGTACTTGATTTGAAATTTCCAGCAAAGCTAGTTTTTTTTTTCTCGCTAATGATGAGTGAATCTCTCCTCTCTTATTTCAGGTTATTATAGGCAGTATTTTTGAAGTGTTCTGGGCTGCTGTTAAGCCAGGTACCTCTTTTGGCATCAGTGTTTTACGGGCACTCAGGTTACTTCGAATATTCAAAGTTACAAAGTAAGTCTGCCCAGTTCCCCATCCTGTCTGTTCCACATTTGGCTGATACTATTGATGTCCGTACTGTACTGAGATTATTGATTACTTTGACTAGTTTTATTGCAAATAGGTAGAGTGTAAATTGATTGACAGTAATTCAAATGAACTGTTCAGAACTGGTGCTTATACATGGGACCAGGCTAAGAATCATTTCATACTACTGGAAACATAATTTCTCTCTCGCTCATCTGTACGGAACCTCTGTGAGTTTAGTTTGATTTGAGTCTCAATTTGGTTCTGGTGATTAAGAACCTAAGGCACAGAACTGCCCCTTAATTGGCAATCTCATTGAGAGACCATGCTATTCCTGAGGTGGAATTGGCAATGGGAGTATACCATGGGGGCATTGATATGTCCGTGTGACTGAGACTTATTCATGGTAGCAGTGTGGACAGAGCTTTTTTCTGTACCTAACCCTGTTGTACCTGACCTCGGGCCCAAAGGTCCCTGAAATGAAAAAGCATCTCAACCTCCGGTACTTACTGAGCTTGATTCACACCCCACATATCCCTGACTGGTGACCAGTTTTAAAATAGTACTGGCAGACGATTGGAGCGGGTCTGCCACTCCTTTTCATACATTGGTGGTGAATGCCACAAGCTGGCATTGGATCGAATCTATTCCAATTGCTTCACCATGAAGAGCCAATATCCAATGTAGACCGTGATACTTCAAACAACCTGATGGTACACCCATGTGTGCACACTCCATTGTGCTTTCATGGCAACAGTGCATAAATCCTTCAGTCATCATCATATCAGAACATCTCTCCCACCTCTAATCTCCAAGAAAATAAAAAAATAAGAAAAGTATAAACTTGGAAATAAATAAAAATAAAAAAAAAGTAAAAACAGTCTACATTGGATACTGGCTGTATACAATATTTAGTGGTTAGTTTTGCGGTAGTGGGGTATTGAATTGAGACTGCTGGTTGGACAAATACTAGATCCGGTAACAATGTATCATCGATCCAAATGCAATGATTGTTGTTAATTTTGTTTAACGTCACTGATTTTTTTAAGTGGTGCTTTCATTTTAGAGGAAGGAACCCTTGTGATTATTCTGGTGAGCTCAGGCATTCAGTCTGTACTAAAGCACTTGGTGAACATGTATGAAATGTCTAAACGTATTAGCACAAGTACAGGATTTAATGTTATACGAAATTTTAGCTTTCTCTAGTACAATAAAACTGATAGATTTTTTTCTTTTTCCCAGGTACTGGGCTTCTCTTCGAAACTTGGTCGTCTCCTTACTGAGTTCCATGAAGTCTATTATTAGCTTATTATTCCTATTGTTCCTCTTTATTGTTGTATTTGCTCTTTTAGGGATGCAACTATTTGGTGGCCAGTAAGTACCAGGTTCCCATATATTTTACTGTGTGCATGTAATTTTTATTGTATTCTTTAATCAAATATTGTAGCAAATTTTGAATACTTAATCATATGAAGGAAATTCGCAGTAATGGTACATATTGTAATGGGGTCATAGCCATTATCTGCCATTGCACCAGCAATGAAATTCATACACCACATGCGTAATGAGCAATGGGCAGTGTACTGTCCATACTTACTAATTTTAAGAATTACACTCATAACGATTTAAGATTATCAGTTCGGCTCGCCATGTAGCTCACTTACGACTGTTAAAAGATACAAATGTTCATACGCAGGGACCTGTTTTCTACAGGCAAAAGGAACATGCCCAGGCATAGAACCTTTTATGAATTAAACAAAAACATGGGAGACAATAACACCCTGGTGCATTTCCCATGGCAAAGCCTCATCCAATCAGAGCCAACTTTCCATCCATTGTTCAAACATTTTCTCATGCAGTACAAATTGTTGCTCTCCTTGGAATTTGACATTATTGTGTCTGTCCTGATGACTGCATGATGAAAAGCTTTGACAACGTCTTTTTTTCAGCAATGCTCAAGTTCTGTACGACTAAGCAACTATTCCCCTTTTTCTTTTAGCACAACAGAAAACACACCTGACAGATATGATTTACGCTGCCCTTTTAAGTAGACATTCAATTTGCCTGGAACCGTTCCAATGTGATTCTTGGGTCCCAAGGGTTTACTTTTGTCCGTTGCCTTTTTCAACTTAGGAACGTTTAATCTTAGAACTATCTTTGATAATGAGGATTCTTTCCTGGATATTGCTCATCGAGCTCAAGCTAGGTGAATCTTCCAGCCTCATTTTACTCCTCATGAATTCATTATTCTCAATCATGCCTTCCTGCATGATGAACAACAGCATTTTGCTGTCTGTATCCATAATCAGGGAAGACTGACATTATCTGTGGGCTTTCTGGAATATCTTAGAAACCCCTCCCCTCGCAAAACCCATCATCATACAAGTGAGTCACGTAGGTTGCACCCAGATAGAAATGCTGATTAACTATTCCTGGGCCCTCAACCCTCTTAGTTTTGAACGAAATGGACAATTTAAAGCATAACTGTTTACAACCCGACATTCTCAACTCTTCCCTGGGACTTTGCAGACTTAAAGTCTGATCACAGTTAGTACACAAGTTGCTGCCATGGTCTTCTACCTTAACATCTTCTACCCAATAAAACAATGTGGACTCCTTTTAATCTCCAACAATCAAACCACCCAGGCTTGTTGTCAGGCAGACTTCTGAACAAGTCATATGACACCTTTCATTTTCCCTTAAATTAAAGACACAACCCCAAAACATAGCAATCTTAAAGGTGTAAAATTATAACCTGCTACAGTTGGTTGCGAAATGTGAGTTTAAGGGCTATGTTGGGATCGAATATGGGGGGAAGAAGTAGCTGAGAATAAAAACTCTAGGCTTCACAAGAAGGAACATGTCTTTTACAAAGCTGAGGCTAGTTTTTGTTGCAGTCACTTTTCTCCTTCTGAACAATGTTATAAAATGTTCACCTTTTCTGAATCCAGCATTATCCAGGTACGATTGCATACCTGGTTCTTTCTTTAATTTTTGTTAGTTTTTCTCCCATGCATTTCTTCTGATAGCCTAACTCCTGGCTAGGATATAGTATTTCTAACTCTATAACGGTAAAATTGCAATTCAAGGACAGGAAAAACAACGGGCGGGATTCTCCAAGCCCGCGCCAGGTCAGAGAATCGGCGGGGGGGGGGGCACGAATCCCGCCACGCCGCTCCGACGCTGGGCCGTCGATTCTCCAGGCGACTGGAGAATCAGCGGCAATCGCGCTGGCGCGATTGGCGCGCCGCCGGTCGGGGGCCATTGAAAGCGGACCCAGCGGCAATTCTGGCCCGTCGACACCCGCTGGTGTCGTTCACCTATACCAGCACCACACCCACTCTTGGACCCAGGCACCAGCGCTCATACTAACATGTTGGTGGGCATTAGATCATCGGCTCCATTGCTACAGCACCGTGGTGAGGGCACATCACATTCACATGAGAGGCTGACAGAGGCAGAGAGGTCCCTGGACACCAGCGGTGGCAGTACTGCTGGGGACCAGGCCACGCTGAGTCCAAGGCAGATGATTTACCTCTGGAATCATCTATCAGATGGCAGATGCTGGATGTCCAGCTGGATATGCGGGGAGACCTGATGGAGATCCCCGAGAGACAGTGGCCCATGGTCTCCATTCTGGAGGAGTCCATACAACATAGAATTAGTACTGGGCTGACCCTGACCACTGAACATACAGCCTCCTCCATTGAGAGACTGGGGACCCCCATAGAGAGGCAATTTGAAGAACAGAATTGGGAGTTCCAAGGGTGGCGCTCGGACCCGCTAACCAACACACTGTCCGTGACCGTGGGAGGTCACTGCCAGTATGAGAGTTGGATGAGGCACCTAGTCTCTGCTAGGTGCCCGTCCATTAGTGGTGAGCAGGGAGGTCCAAACATACTCATGCGGACAGGCTACCTGTCATCTCGGTGGGCTCCTTCCAGAGTATCTGCCGATAGGGGCACCACCGCCAACCCCTCTTCCAGTGGCCACTGCATCTGATGATGCCACGATGATTGAGTGCCCACCCTGCTCAGGCTCAGCTGACTGGAAGATAATGGCCAAGGTCACCACGCCCACTAGGACAGCAGAGTCAGCTATTGGCAGTGCTGCTGCCAATGGTGGTGGATGGTGTGGGGGGGGGGGGGGGGGGGGGGGGGGGAGCATCAAGACACAGCCTCCTCAAATGTAAGTTAGAGGCACTTTGAGCAAAACAGGGGCTTGTCGCCGGTGACATTACTTGTGTTCATTATTTTGATATTTGTGTTCACTTTGTTAATATTGTATGTTCTTTGTTTGTGCATTGACAATAACATAAAACATATTTTGCTTAATGGGCTGAGTCGGTTTGATGGTTGAAATAGGTGCCAGATGCAGCACATGTTTGTAACAGTATTGTGTTTTTTGCTGCTGGGGTTTGGGGTTGGTCTAGCATATAACATCTGTGGCTGAAGGGACAGTGCCATTGGCATGAGGAAGCATTGATGCCTTGGATACCTAGCTGAAGAGTCGCAAGATCAAGGCATCCCTGTGCCCCTGCCTCCCAAAAGGTTTCTGTCATTTGCCTCCGCGTCCTCGCACTGTACCTCCCCGGATCCTTTATCAGACCCATCGCTGGAATCATCCTCCTGGGTCAGTGGACCTGCCTCGCTTTCCTCAGCTTCCAGTGGATTCCCCTCTGCCAGAGCCATATTGGGCAGGATGCAGCATGTTACAACTATAAGGGAGACACGCTCTGGAGGATACTTTAACATTCTCCCTGATCAGTCCAGACATCTGAAGCACATCTGAAGCAACCTAATGGTCCTCTCCACCACTGTCCTTGTGGAGGTATGACTCCTCTTGTAACTCTCCCCCGCCTCTATTCTTGGGTAATGGAGCGGAGTCATGAGCTACCTTTTCAAGAGATAGCCACTTTTACCCAGGAGCCATCCAACAAATCATACAGGAACCGTAAACTGCCTTGGTTCCTGTGAGTGTCACAAGATGTAATTATCATGTGAGCTGCCAGGGTAACGGGCACAGACACGGCGAATCTGTGTCCTGTGGTCACAGATGATCTGCACATTTTTTAAGTGGAAGCCCTTTTCGGTTCACGGATGCTCCCGGCTAACCTGCTGGCTCCTTGATAGACACATGAGTGCAATCCATTAGATCCTGGATGCAGGGGAAAGCAGTAATCCCATGGTAAAGCTTCCAGCTTGCTCTGCCTGACTGGCCCCGACTGTCGTGTGTCTGAAGATAGTGTCAGTAACAAGCTTCACACCACTGTATGCAGCTGATTGGGACACACCCTCTCTGACCCCTGGAAATAACTGGCAGTGTAGAAGTTGAGGGCCCTTGTGACCTTCAAAGCCACTGCCATGGGGTGTCCATCATGCAGTTTGAGGAAATTCCGGGCCCAATCACTGTTCCTAGAGAAACAGGAGCCTCCTTTGGCACGAAACCGCAGACATTTAAAGGTAATTGGAATGCTGCTTGCAGACTCTAACCTCTGGATAATGGTTTCTTCTGCAGACCTTACTGTCTTGACCTCCCTATTGGCCTGATACCAACTGAGCTCATGCCTTTCCTCCCAAAGGTCTCTCCCTGGCATGTTGCCCCCACTCTCCTGGCCTTCTCTCCTTCCTGCCCCTCTCTTCCGCTTCAGAGGAGGCTCCATCAGCTGAGTAGACTATCCCCATTAGATGAGATGAACAAGGACCTGTGTCTTGCAACTAAGGGTGCACTGTGCTGAAATTCTCGAGCAATCCTTCCAGGTAAAATGAGGTCCTTGGGTAAAGCTAGGCAGGATTGAAGAACTACAGAAATCAAAAGAAAATCCGGCACAACTTTGAACTGAGATAGCGACCAATTCACAAAGAAACTGAATGCGCTTGTGCTCTGGGGGAATTCTATCCTGCCCTTGGACGGCAAATTGGTGAAAATGTGCTGGCTGCCCACGCGTATTGCGACAAATGAAAAATCGCTGGGTTCCTGTAAAATTGTGTTCAGTAGACTAATTAATGGCCTTAATTGGCCCTTTAATGTTGGCGGGTGTGGATCTGACTCACGCGCGTGCTCACTGACATCGGGATGCACGCCCGCCGTCGATTCGTGCAATTTTACACTCGTTCGTGTTGAGCACGCGGACAACCTCGGAACATAAAATTCAGGCCATAATTTGTTTTCAAGTCAACTGGAAAGAAAAGCAGTTTTGATTCCACGTTTCCTCTTTTTAAATGTTACAGATTTAATTTCGAGTCTGGCACACCCTCCACCAATTTTGACACCTTCCCTGCAGCAATAATGACTGTATTTCAGGTAAGATATGATGGTAAAACACCAATTGTATGCAGAAATAAGTAAACTGATTAGGACAGCAAAATATTTCCAAAATTCTCATTCATCCTGGCTAAGAGAAAGAGTGTACTTAGGTCCTGAAAAATGAATAAATAGTTCTGAGCAGTCTTTCCATAAAACGTCTCAAAGTACTTAACACAGTGAATTGCTGTTAGTCAAGCCTGGTGCTCAACCTAAATGGTGGAGATTTTGCTGCTCAACCTGTGACTTATTAAGTTGTATCTATTAAAAGCAGGAGTGCAATATTATACAGCTTGATCTCTCCAGAATGTTACCAGAATTTGATGGTTGGCGTACAGTTAGAAGTTTGAAAGGGATCTCTAACATGCTGCCATTTCCAATGTGTGCCACCAAATGTTTACTTGCGAACTTGTTAAATGACATGATACTAAACTGAATATCAAGTAAGTGATTGTCACATTTATTTTCGTCTAGATTTTGACTGGTGAAGATTGGAATGTTGTCATGTATGATGGGATAGAATCACAGGGCGGTGTTAACAGAGGGATGATTTCTTCAGTCTATTTCATTGTTCTGACTCTCTTTGGGAACTGTATCCTTGGCATTTCATTCATGAACTTTGGAGTATCTAGTTTTCTGGCCCAACTCCATCAGGAACATGGACATAACTTGATAGAGCAAATAATAATGGCCTACGTGGCTTTCTCAAATGCTGCACCTTTCATGGTTCATAGAATCCCTACAGTGCAGAAGGAGACTATTCGGCCCATCAGGTCTACACTGAAAGAGCACCCTACCTAGGCCCACCACATAATCCCACCTAACCTTTGGACACTGATGCGCAATCAATAACTACTGAAACGAGGATGTAATCCGAATTGAAGGCTTTAATCAACAAGATGTTTCCCCAGCAGCTCGAGTACAGAAAGAGGCTGGCTGCTGGGAAACACGGGTTCTTATACCCTGCCTCACTGGACAGAGCTACCTTACATTCCGACCAATGAAATGCAAACACTTGGGCCAATGAGCAGCGAGCCTTCTCCACCAATGGTAGCTCACACTCCCAGTTACCGTAGTACCTCTAGTCATACTACCACAGACACTAAGGGGAAATTTAGCACGGCCAATCCACCTAACCTGCACATCCTTGGACTGTGGGAGGAAATCGGAGCACCTGGAGGAAACCCACGCCATATTCATTCCATATTCACGCCATGTTCAGTGGGAGTTCTATTATTTTCCTTCCGTCCCTCTTCACAGAATCACAGAATTGTTACAGTGCAGAAGGAGGCCAGTTGTCCCATTGTGTCGTACCAGCTCGCCAAACAAGCAACGTGACTTTGAACCCCCTGCACAATGTTTTTATTCCAGTCATCATGTAATGTCCTCTTGAATGCCTTGTTCTGAATTTTCTTACTAGCGAAAAGAGGTGTTCCCCCGTCTATAATGTCATTATTGTAAATACTCCAGTCAGATCATTCTATACCAAGCTTCTCCAGCCTTTTCACTTCGGGGTGGCCATATTTCCATGTATTCTCCAAAGGGGGCCGAAGTGCAGATTTTGGAATGATGACATTTGGCACAACATAAAAATGAATTTCAAAAGAAAATTTGACTATGAGAAAAAGAAACAACTTGCTGAGAAAAAATAAAGCATTAAGTTCTAATGTAAAAAAAAAAGTAATTAATAAAAACGACCATTAGAGTGTGAGAGGGTCAGAGTGTGTGTGACCGCCTCATTCCCAAGCCCATGAAACGTGCAAAGCGCATTAGGGGGCACAAAAAATGGTGTTCACCCGCTGGCCGCAATGGTGTTTTTTGAGCTGTATCGTGCGCTCCAGACTGTGTTAAATATTCATCCATCGGGAACACGCTGATTTGCTGGTGAGTGGCACCTGATATGCCCACCCCACCTCAGCGCTCCCTAACTTTGCGCACCATATTTAAACATCGCCCCTGCACAGTGTTCACACTCACTAGGACAGTTCCAGTGAAGATATGGTTTCCAGAGGCAGAAAGAAGCTATGCCCAAATTCAGTGGCGTCTCTTTGGTGTGCCTGTTGGATGCAGTTGAGGCCCACTGCAATATTCTCTACCCCCACTCTAGCCACAGGACCTCCACTAAGGTGACTAAACTGGTTTGGGAGGTGGCTACAGTAGTGGTCAGAGCAAATGCCCTACAGAAGAGGTCAGCCACCCAGTGTAGGAAGATAATGAGCGATCTCCTGTGTTCCATCAGGGTAAGTCAACCATCTCAGCACACTCGACTCGCACACTCACAAGCACATCATACTTTCACAAGGATCTCACTCGCTGCACGGGATATCACTATTCACTCTCACACATATCCATATGGCCTGATCTTCCCTGAATCTTGTCAAGCTGACTCCACTCCCACCACCCACAAATGTCAGACATTCTTATCGTCTGCCCTCACCTTCGTCTTGCTCACGCTCTCAATCTGTCTTCCATCAAGACAAGCTGCCTCACAATAAGAAGCTCCAGGCTGGGGATAGAGATCAAGGTTCTCACCAACTTCAGAACTACAGCCATACAGTTGGCCCGCGATGGTTTGGGCCCATACTGTGTTGACAGTGAGGTCGGCAGCACGCACCCAAGTGAGGTTCCTGCACTACAACGTTTATCAGACACCATGCTGAGAGTGATTTCCCCTGTACAGAATCCCCAGCCAGGCATTAATTGTCTCCTTTCTTTTGCCGGGGAGCTGCCGAGGGCATCCACAATCCAGGCCCTGAACTCCAGCCCCCACAACAGCTCAGATGCGCAACGTTAGGACAACACATAGTGCTCACCCACACCTTCCACCAGCTCAGAAACATGCACCTTGGTGCGACCTAGTTGTGGAGTAGCCTTGGGGACACAATCTGGTGCGCACAGCCCATCATCTGGTCCGCAGCAGGAGGAGGATGGACATCCGATGTTGCCGGCACTCAGAGGAGTGCTGGAGGCCACAATTCTGCTGAGTCCAAGGCTGATGAAGAACATCTGGACTCAGTCCTACATCAATTTCTGGATCTGCAAACGTAAGCACAGGAGCATCAGGAAGGGTGGCAGCTACACTCCTCGGATTGCAACGCACAATGGAAGAGTCCATCCACTTTAACTCTGAGGTTATGGCACCAACTTCCAAACCGGGATCCGCACTGCGGGATGGCGGCCGCCATGGAGACCTTGGTCCAGGACAATGGCCCTGCACTGCTGCAGGAGATGCACTCCATCGCTGTAGCCATTGGTGACATCTATCAGTGTCAACACACGAAGGCTGCGTGACACCCCCATCTCACTCCAGCTGCCCCTTCTCCTTAAGAAATCAGCCAGGGGCCCTCCAGTACCCATAAGAAGGAGGATCAGTAACTCGATACTTCAGGTAACTCCGGGAATTACCGGCTGATCCAAATCCCCTCTTTCTGTGGTCCCATCAACGCCAGCTCCACAGGCTGAGGAAGGTGCACCTGCTCCTCAGCAGGCCACCCAATGCAGAATCATAGAATCCCTAAAGTGCAGAAAGAGGCCAATAAGCCCATCAAGTCTGCACCGACCCTTGGAAAGAGCACCCTACCCAGGCCCACGCCCTATCCCTGAAACCAAGTAACTCAACCTAAGCTTGTGGATTCTAAGGGGCAATTTAGCCTGGCCAATCCACCTAACCTGGGCATCTTTGAACTGAGAGAAGAAACCGGAGCACCCGAAGGAAACCCATGCAGACGTGGGGAGAACGCGCAAACTCCACACAGACGGTCGCCTGAGGCCGGAATTGAACCCGGGTCCCTGGCGCTGTGAGGCAGCAGTGCTGACCACTGTGCCACCATGCCGCAGGTCTTGGTCTTTCTGAAGATGCCCGCAAAGATTATCACGGACAATAGGGCATAGCAGTCAGCAAGCTAACACCACCTCCGCTGTGGGTGTCAGGGGAGCACCAAGTTAAGGAAAGTGAAAAAGATATAGTTGCATAATGTTCTACACTAGCATCCCCCATGATGATGGCATTGCTGCAACAGCCTCAGTACTCAACACAGACAAGTGCCAATCTCCAGGCGCAATTCCACAACTCATACTCTTCATCCTGGATCACAACGTCTTCACCTTTGACAACAAGTTCTTCATCCGGACACACTGAACAGCCATGGGGACCAAATTCACACCTCAATACGCCAATATCTTCATGCACAAGTTTGAACAAGACCTCCTCACCACACAGGGCCTTCAACCGACATTATACACCAGATACATCGATGACATTTTTTTCCTTTGGACCCACGGCGAAGAATCACTGAAACGACTACACGATGACATTAATACGTTCCATCCCACCATCAGACTCACCATGGACTACTCTCCAGAATCGGTTGCATTCTTGGACACACTCATCTCCATCAAGGATGGTTACCTCAGCACTTCGCTTTACCGCAAGCCCATGGATAACCTCACGAGGCTCCACTTCACCAGCTTCCACCTTAAACACATTAAAGAAGCCATCCCCTATGGACAAGCCCTCCGTATACACAGGATCTGCTCAGACAAGGCGGTTTTGTGTAAAGAAACAAAATAAGCTGCTGACGCAAAAGTTAAGACTCAGGCATGGTCAACAAGGATACCGGTTTTCAGGTTGCATCACGTGACAAGGTTAAGGCACAAAAGACTGGCACGGAAACCAGTCTTCTAGAAAGCTAACAACAGCCTAGACGATCAGCGGGGTGAACCCATTGGAGATACACAATGAGCTGTGCACATTCAGACACATTCAGCAGGCATATCATGTTAATTGAAGCACAGTCAAATTTGTATATACACATGCCTCATGTGTTAAAAGATAATACAATTATTTTTCTGTATATAAATGCGAACATCTCCAAAGGAAGGGGGATGTGGTGATATGTCTGTGAATAATATTGTACACAGCTAGCAATGCGACCTCCAACCAGTTGGTGGCGTCAGACCTTGGCACGTGACGTGGGAAACTCATTAGTTGGTAATAAGGCGTACAAAGAACAGTCGCACATAGGGTAGTTCCAGTAGAGTTTACAAAACTTAAATAGTAACTTAGTCTGTATAGTATTCTGTTTGTTATCCTTCCACTTGTTCATCAATAAATCATAATTCTAGTTAAATCACCAACGGTTCTGTGTGCATCATTGCAATGGCAAGACAACAGAACACAACAGGAAGCCTGTTGGCCTTCCCACTGGGCCCCAGATGTTTGACCTCTTCTGGGCTCCAGTAGTGTCTTTCCCTCTTCTTCCACCCCCCTCCCAATCCCCCACCCGAAAACCCTCTCGGTAGACCCACCACTGCTGGTGTTTGTTGCTCCTCCAGCCACAGATCAGCAGACACGGCAGAGTGAATGACCTGTGATTGGAAAAGCAGCTCCTTGCACAAACTTCCATTGCAGTTATCCGTCTTAACGGCATTTTGAAAACTCGCTTCAGGGGCCATACAGAATGGCTTTGCGGTCTGTGGGTTGGTCAAGCCTGTTCTAATCCTCAGTTCTCTATTCCAGATGTCATTCTGATTTAATTATTGTTTGACTTTGTTCCAGGCCTGGAGCACCTTTCTGAAATAGGTTTCCAAAATTTATGCTGAAATAGATCTTTTAAGGGATCAAATGATATGTTGCCTAATCCCTTCCAGTCCTTACAATTATATTTATAGTGTTTATTCCGTGTGATGAATGGACCAATAGTCCTTTTGTTCCATTTTGCCTTGAAAACAGTAAGGTCAAAAAGTCAATATAAAGTCAAATTCTCCTGTTTCTGCGATGGGTTCTTCCTGTGTTATTTAGTATCCTTGGAAAAGAGAGTAGAATTAATTGTCAGGGACCTGCTGTCATTGACCTAAAATAGTAAGTAATTTTCTCTCCCCCTCGTTTCCTGACCTGAAACATATTTCTCAGCATTTTCTGTTTTAACTTCAGAATTCCAGCTTCCACAGCATTTTATATTGGTCAGAGTTGATTCTTGAGGTTTACCCCCAAGGCATTCTGAAATCAGCTGCCAGAAAATGATCTGAGTGATGCTGGAATGCTTTAATAAGCCCCTTCTATCGGGGGCAGTATGGGTTGAATCTCGGGGTGGCGGGGGGTGCTGAGATGGGGCGGTTTTTTGATGGGCTGGTGTTCGCAGAGGTTGAAGGAGAGAAGGGGCTGGGATGGGAGGCTCCGTTAGGGCTACAAGAGGTGATGGAGACAATTGGGTCGATTCAGTCAGGGAAGGGGCCGGGGCCTGATGGTTTCCCGGTCGACTTTTATAAACAGTTTGCGGTGGAATTAGCCCCACATCACCTGGAGATGTTTTCTGATTCTTTGGCGCGATGAGAGCTGTCGGTCACGCTGGTGCAGGCATCAGATTACATAGATTACATAGAATTTACAGTGCAGAAGGAGGCCATTCGGCCCAACGAGTCTGCACAGGCTCTTGGAAAGAGCACCCTACCCCCTATCCAAGGTCAACACCTCCACCCTATCCCCATTACCCAGTAACCCCACCCAACACTAAGGGCAATTTTGGACACTAAGGGCAATTTATCATGGCCAATCCACCTAACCTGCACATCTTTGTACTGTGGGAGGAAACCGGAGCACCCGGAGGAAACCCACGCACACACGGGGAGGATGTGCAGACTCCGCACAGACAGTGACCCAAGCCGGAATCGAACCTGGGACCCTGGAGCTGTGAAGCGATTGTGCTATCCACAAGGCTACCGTGCTGCCCCTTGGAAGCGTCTGTCGAGAAATGATCAATTTCATTAATCCCGAAAAAAGATCAGGGCCCAGTGGAGTGTGGGTCACATAGGCCCATCCCCTTATTAAACATGGATGCGAAGGTACTGGCGAGGCGGTTAAAGGGGTGTATGCTCGGGGAGGGGGGGTGATAGACGATCATAGAACATAGAACAGTACAGCACAGAACAGGCCCTTCGGCCCTCGATGTTGTGCCGAGCAATGATCACCCTACTCAAACCCACGTATCCACCCTATACCCGTAACCCAACAACCCCCCCCTTAACCTTACTTTTTAGGACACTACGGGCAATTTAGCATGGCCAATCCACCTAACCCGCACATCTTTGGACTGTGGGAGGAAACCGGAGCACCCGGAGGAAACCCACGCACACACGGGGAGGACGTGCAGACTCCACACAGACAGTGACCCAGCCGGGAATCGAACCTGGGACCCTGGAGCTGTGAAGCATTTGTGCTAACCACCATGCTACCGTGCTGCCACAATCAGACGGGTTACATGATGGGGAAGCGTCTGTCGAGAAATATTAGACATTTATCGAATGTGGTTATGACACTGTCTAAGGGCAGGGTGCAGGTTGTTGTGTCTTTGGATGCGGACAAGACGTTTGACAGGGTAGAGTGGAAATATTTGTCCCAGGTTCTTGGGAGGATTGGGTTTGAGCCCTCGTTTATCTCCTGGGTACGGTTGTTATATGCTGCCCACGGCTAGTGTTAGGACGAGGGTGATTTCAGGTTACATGGGTACGAAGCAGGGGTGCCCATTATCCCCACTTCTGTTTACGTTTGTTATCGCGCTGCAGTCATCAGAGGTGGTGGTCAGATATTATATGGAGAGACAGGGAACAGAGTCTCACTGTACACAGATGACTTGTTGTATATTTCGAACTCGGTGGATTGTATGGATAGGATTATGGGTATATTGGAGAAATTTGGTGCTTTTTCAGGCTACAAATTGAAGATGACCGAAAGTGAAGTGTTTCTGGTGAATGCCCTGAGAGTACCCAGACATTTAAATGGCTAGGAGCAGGTTCAGGTATCTAAGTATTCTCATGACTGGGTCACGATGTAGAAATGGAATCTGTCTGGCTTGGTGGAGGGTGTGAAGGGGGATCTGAGGAGGTGGGATGCCTTCCTACTTCCATTAGCTGGGCAGATGCAGATGGTCAAGATGAACATCCTGCCAAGATTTCTTTGTGTTTCAGTCTCTCCCGATATTCCTGCCAAAAGTGTTTTTTGGTAGGGTGGACAGGTTAATCTCGACTTTCTTATGGGCTGGCAAGATGCCGTGGATTCGGCAAGTGTTTCGACAAAGTCAGCGGGTGGGGGGTTTTGCATTCCCGGACATGCTGTATTATTACTGGGCAGCGATTGCAGAGAAGGTCTGGCATTGGTGAAGGGGAGGAGGCGGCGGAATGAGTGTGGATGGAGGAGGCGTTGTGTGTGGGGGGTTAAGTCTGAGGGCTCTGGCTGGGACCCCGCTTCCGTTTACTCTGGGGAGATGTCTGGTGGTAGCTTAGTCCTTAAAGGTTTGGAACCAGCTGTGGCAGAATTGTGGTGCGGGGCGTATGTCGGTGTTGGCCCCTATCTGTGGGAATCACCAGTTTTCCCTGGTGGGATGGATGCAACATTTACATGGTGGGACAGATAAGGGGTGGAACCGATGAGGGACTTGTTTGTGGAAGGAAGGTTTGCAAGTTAGGGGGAGTTGCAGCAGAAATATGAGTTGGGGGCTGGGAGTTCAGTTATTCACCGTTACTGGATTTTGAGCGGGAGGAGGTTCCCTCAGTTTCCAGAGCACACTTTGTTGGGCAGGTTGTTATCGCCAGACGTGTTGGGGACGTGAGGATAGTAAACATTTATGGATGGCTGGTGGGCACAGGGAAGTCGCCAATCATGGAGGTTAAGCGGAAGTGGGAGGAGGAGCAGGGCAGGGAGTTGGGATGGGAGATATGGAGTGAGATTATGTACCAGGTTAATGCAACATCATCCTGTACCAGGATGAGCTTGGTACAGTTCAAGGTGGTGCCAGGGTACACAAGACACAGCTGTGGATGAACCGATCCTTTGCCGAGGTTTGGATAAGTGTGAGAGATGTTGTGGGGTGGGGGGGGGAGCAAATCATGTCCACGTGATTTGATCATCATGTCCGCGATTGGTGGGATTTTGGGGCCTGATATCGAAAATTGTGGGGTGGGGATGTCGCCAGGCCCTCTGGTGGCGATCTTCGGGGATGTCGGAATTGCCAGAGCTGTTGGAGGGGAGGGGGGGCTGACGTAGTGGCTTTTGCCACTCTGATCTCCTGTCAGCAGATTCTAGTGGAGTAGTGGGCGGTGGAGCCGCATGGTTGGGGGATGCTGGAGAAATCCTTAAACTGGAAAAGATTAAATTCGCCCTTTGGGTCTCGGAGGGGGCATTCTGGGCGAGCTGGAAATTGTTCATCTCCCTGTTTGAGGACCTGTTCGTTAACAGCTGTTAGGGAGGGGGGGACGGAGGTGGAGGGGGGGGTGGAGGGGGGTTGGTGCTTGGTTGCTCTATCCATGCCTGCCACAGTGAATTCCAAATCCTAACCGCTGGCTCTGAGAAAAGCTTCTCCTCCTGGCAACATTACTTTGTTTCCCAATGACCTTAAATCTGTGCCCTCTGTTCTAAATCCTTCCAGCAATGGGAACAGTCTATCTACTCTGTTCAGACCCTTCATGAGTTTGAATACCTCTATCAAATCTCCTCTGAACCTTCTCTGATCCAAAAAGACCAAGCCCTAATTTCTCCAGTCTTTCTGTGTAACTGAAGTTATGTAATGGAAGCAGAGAAGGCCATTCGGCCCATCGAGTCTGCTCTCATCCAGACCCAGTCCGCCACGCCCCATCCCCCATAACCTCACCCAGCCTCTACATTCCTGGACACCAAGGGGCAATTTTGTCATGGCCAATCGAATCCACCTAAATTGTATGTTTATAGACTGTGGGAGGAAACCGGAGGAAAGCCACACAGTCATGGGGGGAATGTCCACACAGACAGTAACCCAAGGCCAGGATTCAAACCCAGGTCCCCAGAGCATGACTCTAGGTTTCTGGATTACTAGTCCAGCGACAATACCATTACGCCACTGCCAGCCGGCAATGTCCTTCTGAAGTTTATACTGTCCTTCTTGTGCTTCACAATATTTCCAAGTTTTGGATCATGTATAAATTTTGAAATGGTCTGAAACCCACTTGATTGGTATAAGGAGTTAAATGATTCAATATTATTTTATTGATGGTGACAATAAAGGGCCTGACAGTCTTCCCCTTCTTTTCATGTATTCCTTATCATGTTTAATAGTCAACAAAAAGGCTCTTCATAGGTTGCTTTCGACCAGTCTGTGAAGGAACCTGGTACTTGATTGCTTTAGATTCTATCCCTGTTATTTCCTTCATTTTGCTAACCAGACACTCTGTTGAACGTATTCTTGGCCATCGCCGTGGACAACCTCGCCAATGCACAAGAACTTACAAAGGTAAAATAAAATAGTTGTGCCTCATCTGTTTTTAGTACATTTTTATGCTCATGAAGGCAAAAGAATAATAGTTCTGGGATGGAACAACTTGGCCATTATAGATAACCAGCGTTGACGTCATGCATTCCCAGGCCAGATACAGCCCAGGCCTGATGCAGCATAACATTATTTTTACCTTGTTCCAACCAGTGTGCTCCAGCTCTCATCCTGGTATCCAAATACCCGTTTGCAGCAGCGTGGCACTGTTTCCGCCTTTACACTCCAGCCTCCATTTTGACAGTTTTGTGCAGAGGACACATTTCTACTGAAACTCCACCAGGCTCATTTTACATTCGTGCTTTGAGCTAAACTGAAGACTTTCATCTTAACATTGTAGGTTGGAATCAAACTCAGGGTTCAAAGGTAAGGTGCTAATCCACAGTTTGTAGATTGGTATTGCAACAGCTGTAAATAGAGCACAGTGATACTACAGATGCATAACTATTACTATGGCTAGTAATAGTTAATACACAGCTACATTATAGCTAGTAGCAAATAGTGCATTCTGTATGCTGCTTCTCATCTACCTGTTTAAGTTTCTCACAGAAGCCCTCAATGTGTCACAATAGGATGAACAAGAAGAGGAGGAAGCTGCCAATCAGAAACTTGCACTGCAAAAAGCCAAGGAGGTAGCAGAAGTGAGTCCATTGTCAGCTGCCAACTTATCAATAGCTGCGTAAGTAGAGATTGTCTAATGGATAATGTTACGTGATATTTTGATGCTAAATGGCTTGGATTCAATGTGATCTTAGAGCTGGGCTGAAGTTTAATTGAAATAATAAAGTTACACTTCACCAGAATATCTGTTACCTCTGTAATTGTTTGAAGTTTTTAATTGAATGTGCCATTTGGCAGAGGTATCTTGAGAAGACTGTGGACAAGTTAGTGATTGGTAAGGTGGCACTATTCAAGTGTTCTAAGCATTTATGATTCATTTCATGGTGGGGCTACTAATCCTGTCGATCAAATAAGGGATGAAATCAGGAGCCAGCACTGCAAGATACCCTCTTAGCTCTTGGCATAGGTGAATAATTGAAGCCGACTTTACATGGGAGCAAGTCACCTTAGCCAGAAAATGGAATTTAAATGACGGAATCCAACCCCAAAAAGAGAACAAAATGATGCATTTCCTGCTTTGATGGAATCTGGGTTCAAATACATTTCTTGTTCTGGCAGCTCTATTCGAACTCAAGTAAATTCAACTGTTCCCTATAGCTCAGCTTCCAGCAGATTTAAATGTGAGGCGGAACTCCAGTTAGAAACAGTCACTAATTTGGCGATTGGTACTGGTTATAGCTAAACTAAAGATAGAAAAACGATCAAGTGGAGAGTACCTGTTTTAAGCATCACTCCCATCACTATATGGGAAATATATCAAAATAACATTTTATTTCTTCCTTCTTGGGGAGCCCCTGTTTCAGGCTCCTTCCCTCCAGGACCACTTCAGTGACGGCTTACGTCCTGGAATAATTTAACTCATTTGAACACGAGCAAAGTACTGCAGATGCTGGAAATCTAAAATAACAACAGATAACGCTGGATTTACTCAACAGGCCAGGCAGCCACTGAGGAGGGAGAAACAGAGTTAACATTTCAACTTGATGACCTTTCATTGAATCTGAATGAATCGTTAGTTTTAGTCGGGCTGGGTCTCTGGGATGAAACCAGAAATGCAGCAGCCATTGGTTAGGTGTCCCAGATCACCTCCCGGGCAGATCATCTGTTCCACTCATTACTGGATTGAGTGAGGTGCTCCAAAAAAGACAAGGCAAACCTTCTGCCTTCACCAGACCATTGGGTGGGGCTGGTAGAGGGCGTTGGTGGAAATACTGCTGCCAATTAAGCCAAGCAATCAACATTCATCTGTTGTAAGTAAGGAATCGATACTTTTCCACAAGAGATGGGACTGAGTACATTAGACAGAAAGTAACTCGCTGAGATTTTCTTTTACCTTCATTTGTTCTAAAATGATGCTTGATCTTTAACCAGACGAAATGAAAGCTAAGGCGAGGAAAGGCACGAGAGAGGACAAAGGAATGCATACAGCATCAATCATAAACCATCAGACGGAAATGTTACTCTGGACTTAGTTGCAACCTGGCAAATTCATTCCTCAAAGCAGGATAGTGTAAAATAGCAGATACAGGATTTGGAATGAGTATATTAAGCTTCTGCCTGCTGTAGTAGCAGTTTCAAGCCCATATACACATTCTGCATGTATCAACTCTGCCAGATACATGTTAATATGCCCAATGTGTAATTTGTTGTCCAAATCAGACCAACTTCTCATTGTGTACTTCTTTCACTTATTTGAATTTTAATTACCACCAAATCTTTGTTTGACAAAAGACATTTCTCTTTTTCTTAATGAAAGATGGCCATTCCTCACACTAGTGCACCGTAACCTCTCTATTCGGGAATGTTTGGGATCAAAGCATTTCTGGATTTTGGAATTGTCTGGAGTATAACATCAGAATGCCTAACCATAAGTGTCAACCAGATATGAATATGTAATTGAGACATAAAACATGCTAAAATTGAGTTAAGAAACAAAAGACGCGACACGGTGGTTCAGTGGCTAGCACTGCTGCCTCACAGCGCCAGGGTCCCGGGTTTGATTCTGACCTCGGGTGACTGTGTGAAATTTGCACATTCTCCCTGTGTCTGCGTGGGTTTCTTCCGGGTGCTCCGGTTTCCTCCCACAGTCCAAAGATGTGCAGGTTAGGTGGATTGGCCATGTTAAAATTGCTCATTTTGCAGGTTAGGTGGGGTTACGGGGATAGGGTGTGAGGTTGGGGGGAGGTGAGGATGGGGGAGGTGGGCTCTAGGTAGGGTGTTTGTTCAAAGGGTTGGTGCAGACTCAATGGGCCAAATAGCCTCTTTCTGCACTGTAGGGATTCTATGATCTCACATGTTTCAATTCATTCTAATAAAAATATAGGCTGATGCACATGGGTTCAAAATAAAACTAAACATTATCAATAGTTAAGCTACCCCATTTTAACTTATGCGCACACAGTAATCAGTCTATTTTTACTCACTCACTCATTCACACACACTCACACACAATAATCAGTCTATTTCCCCTCTCCCTCTCTCTCTATCTCTATCTCTCTCTCCCTCTCTCTCTTTTCCTCTTTTCCTCCCTCTCTCACTCAGACACACCTTCCGGTTTTTCGCACACTCTGGACACATCAATCAGTCAGCCACTGGATTACACCTATCTGCACACAAACAACCCAGGCCCACTCGGCACTCCGTTCTTATTTTAGTGTGTGCAGTCGACACCAAGCCGGGTAATAGCTTCTGCAGTGACTAAATGGAGCTCTCTGAGCCCTGTGCTGAATTCTGTCATGGGGCAGCCTTCTTGATGTGAGTTACTGATTGGTGGGGGGGGAGGGGGTCACACCACAGCTGCAGTCCGGGTCCACCTCAAGGCCCCACTTGTGCCAATTTGTTGCACAAAGGCCTTGGCCAGTGTGGGAATGCTTGAGGAGCACTCCCTGTTGGCGGGGCAGGTTGAAGACGGGTGGGCTATGGGATCTGTAATGAGGAAGTGTTTTTTAATGGTGGCATATTGGTCCCTGCTGCCACATGGCCTCTGCTGTTATTCCCTGGCATGGTGGTCTGAGCCGCAGAGGCTGGCGGGATAGGAGGCGGCAACAGGTAGACTGAGAAGGTCATTCTACAGCAGCAGGCTTGCGTTGATGGAAACCTTCTCCAGGCGATTTCTGGTCCCAATCTCCCTCCATATGTGAGGGGGGCAGGATGTTACTCAGGACTGGGAGCCAGGGGAGTTGAGTTGACCAGAAGGTACCCGAGATGATACTCAATGTTGTGTTGAGCTGGGTACTGTCGGTGCTGAAGGCATTTCCTACAGGTGAAGAGCACATCGAGCTCATTGTCTGCCCCGGCAGTTTGGAAATATCAATGTAATGAGTCCAGGATTGTTGCAGCATTCTGAGTGACAGTTACACGGCCTGCTAAAAAAAAAATCCGTACGACTGATGTTCCAGGATGTCATGGTTTCCAGGCTGGAGAGGTTACAGTGGAGTGATTTGTTGAGCTTACATTTCTTTGCAAAATAAAAATTAATTACTATCTGGTAAGCAATTGGTCAGAGCTCTCCCGATATCTTAGGAGGAATGTGCACCGCTGGGTATGATAATTTAAACACAGCTGGAAGATCCCAGATTTCTGGTGGTTTAGCTGTTTTCTGTCAGTTCATAACAAACATACTGTAACTGGCCTGAGTGCTTCCAAACTAGGGAATGGGATGAAAAGATCAGATGAATTCTTCTTGCACATTGCTATCCATATTGGAAAGTGCTTGGATATTAATTTTGAGAACATGATCAGACTCCATGATTGGGTTTTTTTTAGTGTTTGAGCTCACACAAGAAGAATGGTTAATTGGGCGACTGCCAGAGGGTTGCTGGGATTGTACACCAGTGTATTCAGCTGAAGAGCATTGAAAAAAAACAATCAAAACATCCTCCCTTATAGGGAGAAGGCTATCGTAAGGCTGCACTCATACACTTGCTCACAGCCACTGGAACAACACAGTAACCAGAAATGGGCAGAGGGGGAAATTAAGCTTGGAGAAACCTATGAACCTTGGAAAGAGCACCAAGATTTTTTTTAATCGATGGGTATTAATGCTGTTCTCTCACCTCTAGATCTTAGTTTAAACCCAGTTCTTACAGATGGGATGAAGGTCTCCCTCCTGCACTAAAAGAGTTAACACTGAATTGCCTATCGGATTTTGAGGTGACTCTGATGTTGATGGTCTCTAGTTATGATCTTTCCACAAAAGGAACCATTCTCCTTGTATTCACTCTGCCAAAACCTTTCCTCATTTTAAAGACCTCTATAGGTCTATCCTGGATTTTCTTTCCCCACTGGAGGAGAGACCTAGCTTTATAATGCTTTCTAATATAATAAACAAACTGACACTGCAGTAACAATTACTAACTGAAGTTAGGACTGACATATTGTTCGGCTTTAATTGAGGGTGACTAGTTTTATACTTAGCTCACATTTAAACTGATATTAATTTGCTGGGTAAGTTTTCCACTCGGTATTGCTGTTATTACTTACCTCAATTTAAGAGCCTCAATTTAGCTCAATAAATAAAAGGAAAAAACCTAACTTATGTATCTGAATTGTACGTTATGTATTCATTCCCTCTGTAGAAGCCATACTTCAAAATGTATAAAAAAGTAATTTCCTGCTGGATTTAAATTTTTTTTAATAATAAGGCCTCATTCCAGGGTCAGGAACTGAAAATATACAAGCAGTTAGTGAACGGGATAAAACAAGCGGAAAGATACAGAGGGGAGAAAATAAGCTGAGAGAAGCTGCCAATGTACATAACAATTAGCAATTAGCTTCTTCTTCTAAACTCCTGCAGGTGCCTAGTTAGACTACTTCATCCCAGGGCATAGCTAAGAAATAGTCTGAAAGGAACAGCCCCCACTAAATGCAGTATCATCTTAGTAGCTAGACCACAGCCCTGCACTCCAGATTATGCAAGCAATTCCACAGGAGACCAATTAGGCTGAAGGAAAGATGAAGTGAATACATATTCTTTAAATAAGATCACAGTAACATTGCAAATAAAAATGTTAATGGGTACATTCACACTCTAATTAAGTCAATTTTATTTGTTAAGTCAAAGTCATCAACACTAAACCTACAATTAACTGTTTAAACAAGATGATATTTTGAAATATTTTCACAGATTATCGACCGTGTTGTTCAGTGCGTTTTGACTCATTCTTAAGGTTTATGGAAGTTTGTACCTGGTAACTCTGTTATTCCCTACCCTCTCTGCCTGTTTCATACTAAAGACAAATTATTTCAGACTGGATGCCTTCAGTACTTAGCCTAAAAGGCCATTCTGTAGCCATTTAAGTAAGCCACCAGGAGATTAATAGGTTCTGTGAAACCATAGTGGTCCACGGGTAGGTCCCTTCAGGACAGGTGAGGAAAATCAGGGTAAAAAATGTTCAAGCAATCCTTCTTTGCTATTGCTATGTCAGCGAGAGGTACACTGGCCCATGGTACATGGAATTCTTTAAAATTTATTAATGGGATGTGGGCATCGCTGGCTAGGCCAGCATTTATTGCTATCCTTAATTGCCCTTGATGGTGTGCTACCTTCTTGAACTGCTGCAATCCCTGTGGTGTAGGCACACCCACAGTGCTGTTAGGGAGGGCAGTGAACGAGATCCTGTTCTTGCGTACAGAATTATCTGGTGCAAGGTGTTCTTGTGTTAGTATCAGAGTAAGACAGAATCAGGCTCAACTATGATCAGGTATTTTGTGGCGATCCCCCCTGAAGGCTCACAACATAGAGATGAAAAACCAGGGTTGAAATCACACCACCAGTGTCCCCGGGACAGCAGGGAAGAAATAATTGGAATGTTTGGCAGCTTGTATATCCTGAAGGAGCATGACCTTTTGCAAACATCCAGCAATGAATATCAAATGAATATAAAACATCAAAAACTGAATTTTAATTCATACCTTGATAGTGGTGTACAAATCCCTAATGGGCTTGTATGACATTTCCAAGTGATGGTATACCACGTATGGTCACACAGATGCAAAATTCATTTCTGCTATTATCAGTGACATATTGCTAGTCTATAAAACTACACTTTAAAATCCTCATAATTTATAAAATTGTCAAATGGCACTGGAGAGTTGCAAATGCATACCCCAACTAAGGTTGGCACCTTGCGGAAGCAAGGAAAGTAAAGTGTGGGGCAATTTAAAAGGTTAACTCGGTACTAGGTATCTTGCCAAGGGTGGTGCTGCCCTTTGAGTCGGGTCAGCTCTGAACAACTTCATCGCATCTATTAATACATAACGTCGTTTAAGAAATCACTGAATTGTCATTCCTTCGGATCATACCATCGTATAGCAATTTGCTGATTGATGTCTATGAGGTTTTAAATTGTATATTTTTTGTAAGGTAAGGTATCTTAAGGTGCACCTGACTTTCCTGACCGAGCGCCATGGCAACCCTGGCCGAGGATCCTCAAGGCTGGAGAAGCCTTCAAACTAACTTCACGTTTCGGAAACGCTAGGTCAACATCATATAATTGTGACATCACGTCAAATGGTTGGAGTATTGGATTTTTTGAACATTTTGATTAAATGAGAGAAAAGTTTCAGTAACTTTGCTTTTTAATCGTGTTCCTTGGCTCAGTTCAAACCAGGGAAACATGAAAATACCAGTCACAATTAGCCTAACCTCTTCTTTTTATTGAATTATTATACTTTTAAGTTTTCATTGATCTGTATATTTTGTGGTATTTTTCACCGTGTCCTATTTTGACCCTCCAAACTCAATAGGCCAGTCCAGTCCCGAAATACTGCACTGTGTCCATCCGGGGGCACATTAGAATGGCCTAACTGACTCTTCTGTTTTTCTCTCTATCACTTTCTGATGTAGAAGCCAGAATGAAATGAAAGTTAAAGGATTTTATGAGTTGCAGGATTTTGGTAGAGGGTGTCTTTGCTGAACTGAAAAATACACTTTTTCTGACATTTTTGTTTAAAAATAGGCTTTTAGGAGTTTTAGGTTATTCTCCAAGGCATTTTCACACTTTCTCTATTCTTGGGTTTCTGGGTGACAAGTTCTATCTCAGCAAGTGCTTTGTGACAAGCCCCTGGGACCTATGACCTGCCTCCTAGGGCCTTAAAAGAAGTGGCTGCAGAGATAGATGCATTGGTTGTCATTTTCCAAAATTCCCAAGATCTTGGACAGCTCCCATCAGTTTGGAAAATAGCAAAGGGAGACAGAAAGCATGACACTACAGGCCCCAGTTAGCCTAGTATCTATCATTGCAAAAACGCTAGGAGCTCTTATTAAAGCAGTTATAGCTGGGCACTTGGAAAACCTTAATGCAATTAGGTAGAGTCAACATGATTTTGTGAAAGGGAAAGAAATCATGTTTAACTAATTCATTGGAGTTCTTTGATGAAGTAACAAGCAGAGTGGATAATGGGGAACCTGTATATGTAATATACTTGGATTTTTGAAAAACAATTGATAAGGTGCCACTTCAAAGGTGATTACACAAAATCAGAACTCGTGGTGTAGGGAGTAACATGTTAGTATGGATAGAGAATTAGTTAGCTAACGAAGCAGCGATTAGGAATAAATGGCTCATTTTTGGGTTGGCAAGCAGTAAGCGGTGGAATGCCACAGAGATCAGTGCTAGGGTGTCAACTATTTACAAATCATATCAAAGATTTGGATGAAGGGATTGAATGTATGGTTGCTAAATTTGTTGATGACGCAATGCTAGGTCGAAGAATAAGTTGTGAAGAGATTAAGTGCGTGGGGAAAGATTTGGCAGATGGAGTCTAATGTGGAAAAATGTGAACTTGTCCACTTTGACAGGAAGAATAAAATGCAGCATATTATATTTAAGTGCAGAGAGATTGCAGAACTCTGCGGTACAGAGGGATCTGGGTGTCTTGGTACATGAATCAAAAAAAGCTAGTAAAGCAAGTGACCAGGGAAGCAAATGGAATTTTGTTGTTTATTGCAAGGTGAATGGAATATCGGCAGAACAGGCTTGAGGGGCCGAATGTCCAACTCCTCCTAGTTTGGAGAAATAGCGACGTTTTGCTACAGTTGTACAGAATGTTGGTGAGAGCACACCTGGAGTACAAAATGCAGTTTTGGTCTCCTTACTTAAAAAATTATAGAATTTCATTAGAAGTTCAGAGGCGATTCACTTGACTGATACCTGGTTGGAGAGGTGATCTTATGGGGAAAGGTTGGACAGGGTGGAGGGTGAGAATAGGATGATTCCCTTTGTGTGAGAGAGACTAGAATCAGGGGACAAAATCTAGATATAAGGGTCTCCCATTTAAGGTGGAGATGAGGAGGATTATTTTCTCTGAGGGTCGTTAGTTTGTGGAATTCTCCGGCCCAGAAAGCAATGGAGGTAGAGTCATTAAGTGTTTTTAAGACTAAGTTAGTTAGCTTCTTGATTGACAAGGGAGTCAAAGGGTAAACAGGAAAGTTGAGTTGAGGCCACAATCAGAGCAGCCATGATCTTATCAAATGGTGGAACAGACTCAAGGGACCAAATGGCCTACTCCTGCTCCTAATTGCTATGTTCATATGCATGTATGTTTGCATGAAAGAGCTGCCAACAAGTCTCAACATCTGCCTATGTTTCCCCAAGACTTGCTGTTCGGAGATAAGGAAAAGCTACTAGAGTGAGAGGAATTCTTCCTCTGAATTGCCCCTCCCTCTGGTGAAAGCCTTTACCTGGCCTCCTCCGCACAGAAACATGAGGGAGTTTGGGCAACTAGAGCTGTGTTGGGTGAATCATGTTCATCAATCCATAACATTCAATAACAACATAAACTAAGGAACCATTGTTTTAAAAAAACCTCTACAATTCATGGCAACTAATTGATACTAACATGGCGATGGTGTTAACAAGTAGATTTCATATGATTGGCTCCACCTAAAGTTCATCTCACATTCGTTCTACACCACAGAATCCAATACTCAAACCTTGAAGGGAATTTGATATTCTTGAATATCAACGGACAAAGTTACTTTATTGTTTTGTCCCCAAGGGGCAACTGTTGATTTTATTTGAGTCAATTTTTCAGAAAGTTTGAAAGCAAAAAGTAACCATAACAGTCGTGAGTAAAAGAATCCCAGAATGTGTGCACTTCGTCTGGTGTTTGGTAACAAAGAGCATTCTTCTGAACTTTGACACTTTTTCCACATGTCTGAACAGTACAGAGAGGGTAAGACCCCCTTCCCCTAGGACCTCAGTTTACTACCATGATGCCTGCACTCAAATGTAAGTACTCATGTAGTGCAGGTTAGAAATGAAACAAAAAGACTAGAGCTTCCCCCACAAAAACATCCAAGTAACTCATACTAGGAATTGATCGCTGTTGTAGAATAATTTTTGTATATATTATCTTTACAACATACATTGAGGCAATGTTGAGATGTGCCCAATGCTGTCAAATCTAATCTGTAAGTCCCACCTTTCTGTTTCTTAGAAGCCAATATGACAATTATTTTGCTTATAAAGTAGAGCTTTAACTGATACGTGAGTGGTATTTATACTGTTAATTTTATGTTGTGTATTTTTTGTCATTATTTTGATGGTATGTTCATATGTAAAATATATATGGATTGTAAAATCACAAATTATATTGAATGCTATGTTTGCCAGTTAAATTTACAATGATATTAGCCAGGGGCAGCGGCGAATTAGTTAATTGATTTTTAATCTGCGGCACCTGTGCTCGAATCCAGTGCAAACTGCTCTGTCTACTGACTGTAGAATGAGTTTAGCTCAGTTTCAGTTAACTTCAGTTGGGCATATTCCAAGAACTTTGAACACGTGATGGCCAACCTCCAACTATTCCACTGCCATAGTCCCACTATTGGCCCCTTGAACATCACCGTTACCTTGCCTATCTATGTCGGTTGACCCCTTTGTTACCCAAATGGATGACTTAAACAACATTTTACTTATCTGTATTAGTTTCATAACTAATCCAAACGAAAGGGGAAAACGCATATTGTTTTTAATATCAACATATTTTTTTCTCCCTGGTCGTTCCTGGCAGTGCCCTGACTGAACAGTGTGTTAGCATTGCCGTCTCTAAGTCAGTTTTATCCTATAGGTGTCTAACCTTTCCATTCCCTTCCCCAACTGATTGAGTTGCAGGAGCCCATAAAATCCTCCCTCCATGTAGGACTATATTCAAATCTGGTTGTGGCCATGAAAGGGGTGCTCACATCTCGGTTTATTAAACTGCTAAGCAGCCTGAGAATCCATCCTTTACTTCTCCAAAGGAAGAATGTGAAGATATGCAGACAACAATAACCAGGGAGTTGATTTGGACTCCAATAGAAATCAAGAGAAGATGAAGTCTTTTTCTTAACTGCACAGCTCTATTTCTAAGAGTTTCAAAATTCACTCCTCGAAAGGGAAGAATGAGCCGTGCTTGAAATGTCTGAGATAATTATTTAGAGTGAACTATATGCGTAAAAATATATTATGCGCATTTGAGGAAGGATACTGCATGTTCAGCATTGGTGTGTGGAGGTTGCCGTTGGGGGGGGGGGGGGGGGGGGGGGGGGGGGTGAAACATAGAGAGGAAAACTGTGATTCTCAACAATAATGGGTGTAACATCCAATAGACCTGGGTATGGAGAATGAGGGCCATTACACAGTAATCTTTGTAGTTCTAACTAATTCAAACAGGATAATCTGATTAAATCACTCTGATCTTGTAACAATGAACACAGTTTGTTACTTTGTTTGAAATACCCATTACTTTTAAACCTAGCATTCCCACTGTGCTGGTGAAGTTTACTGTCACTTCCTATTTTTTATTGTGAATCCACAAGCCATTAGCCATTGCTGACATTCACTTTGTTGAGCAGAACAGTTATCACGTACTATGTTCCTGACATCAGTGTTTGCAATGGGAACAACACCAAATGGTATTTTAAGCAGTTAAGATTTCTTTATTTTAATTAGTACTTATTCCATTTTAATTTGATTTAATGTGTATTCATGATGTGCATTATTTTTCAATAACTGTGGTTCATGGTATGAGAGGGGCATAATTTATATGGAACCAATCGACAGCTGAGTTCCAGAGGGCAAGATTGATTCAGGTATTACCATAACATTTTGACAGATCTTTGTGTTTAATGAAACCATGGCTCGTTTGATTTTGTCACAAGTCAGGCTTGGGTCTATAAGTTATGAGAAGAAGCTCGTAAGCTAAATGGGTTTGCGTGGAGGAAAGGGGATTGAGAAAGAAATTGAGCCAGGGTTTTTAAATATTGAAAGAAATGAACTGTGGCTAGCAATCTAGAGGATAAATTTACATAATTAACGAGAATCAAGTGAATTCCCCTCTCCCACCATCCTCCTGCTATCGAAGAGTGATCTCCCAAGGGCTTTATGTCACATTGGGCTGAATCTTATTGGATCCATGGCAGTGAGAATGGAGGTCTGGGAAGTGGGAACAGCAGTTAAGAGGCATGGGAGGCGAGGAGTCCCTGACATCATCCCATCACTGAGCAGTTTTATGATATACAGGGGGCGTGATGGATCAGTGGCAGACACCTCAGCAACAGGCAGGTAATTAAGGTTGTGAAATAGCCAATTATCAGGAATTTTTCTAGCTTTTCTGATTTTACAAATGGCTCACGGGATGCAAGGAGGCTCAAGTGTCCCCTACTCAAAGGAGTCAAGATCTTAGTAGCAGTTAAGTTAAGGATGGAACTGGCAGGCATACGTGAAAGCTGTCCGCAGACTGTACCTTGATAAAGCAGTGACTACTGACTTGAGGCAGGTCATCTGAGTGAAGTGGCAGTGGATCCTCACCTCTGTGGCACAGGCCAACCTTGCTGTCAGTGACTGCTCTCTTCAGTCAACCACGTGATCATCAGGGCCCGGACCTCACTGGGGGGGGGGGTTTGGATCTGTGGGACTCTACCCCAGGGGTAGCAGGCGGAACTGATGCCAGGACAGAAGTGGCAACTTCTTGCAGCTTGCTGGAGATCGTAGGTCATCTGATATTGGATGGCTGGCCTCCTGGTCATGCTGCCTATACTGACGGCCGCTGCCCTTGTCTCCCGGGCAGCATTGCTGGCCCTGCTGCTGGTCCTCCAACTCCTTCGGGTGAACAGGATGGGCCACCTCTCAGTTACAGTGCTGAGAGGCCTGGCCAGATCAGCATCGCAAAGCAAGGAGCAGGTCAGCGCGCCGCCTTGCTTGTGTGTTGACTGGAGTGAGGGGTAAGGGAGTACTTAAAAGCAGCTTCCCTCGTTAGTGCCGAGACACTGGAGCGCAAGTCCGGCGAATCAGACGGCAAGACATCAGTAATGACAAGAAACTCGGGGGGCCCATTTTTGGCATTAAGTGCTGTTGAATACGGGCCATGATCTTGCCAACATGGCATCGAGGAACACTACCAAACATGTCCACAATGACTCTTAGAAATGTAGAAATGTTCCCATTGAATCGCGCCCTGTGTGTGTGCGGGAGTGAGAGTGTGTGCAGGAGTGAGAGTGTGTGCGGGAGTCAGAGAGGGATTGAGTGTGCGTGTACAGGTGTGAGTGTGTATTCGTGCAGGAGTAAGTATGTGTGCGGCAGTTACAGTATGTGTGAATGAGTGAGAGAGGGTGCGTTTGCGAGAGTGATGGTGTATGTGGGAGTGAAAGAGCATGTGTGCAGGGTAGGAGTAACAGGGTATGTGTGTGTGTGTGCAGGAGTGACGAAGTGTGTGTTTACGGAAATGATGGTGTGTGTGCGGGAGTGACGGTTTGTGTGCGGGAGTGACAGTGTGTGTGCGGGAGTGACAGAGTGTGTGTGCGGGAGTGACAGAGTGTGTGTGCGGGAGTGACAGAGTGTGCGGGAGTGACCGAGTGCGTGCAGGAGTGACCGAGTGTGTGCGGGAGTGACAGAGTGTGTGCGGGAGTGACAGAGTGTGTGCGGGAGTGACAGAGTGTGTGCGGGAGTGACAGAGTGTGTGCGGGAGTGACAGAGTGTGTCTGCGAGAGTGACAGAGTGTGTCTGCGAGAGTGACAGTGTGTGTGTGCGCGGGAGTGACCGAGTGTGTATGAGTGACAGAGCAATGTGAGACTGCAGACGTCCAATAAGGCATACCACCTCCTTCCTACGGGCAATTATGGATGGGCAACAAGTGCTGGCCTAGCCAGCGATGCCCATACCCTGTAAATGAATTTTAAAAATTTATAAGAAAAACAGAAAATGCTGGACAATCTCAGCTGGTCTGTCAGCGTCTGTGGAGAGAGAAGGGAGCTAAAAGGGAGCGAACGTTTCGAGTCTGGATGACTCTTTGTCAAAGCTTTGTCAAAGAAAATGTATACACTGATGGATAGTATGTTGATTGCATGCACTGGTGATGGTTACCCATTGAGGAAATAAAAATGTATTAAAATTCAACTTAAAAGTAAAAAAATATACATATAATAGATAAATAGATGTGTGTGTGTCTATATACTGGAGTCAAACACGTATTGTTTATGGACAGACAGGAGTAACGTTGTGTTAGGTTTCATACAGATGTCAATGGAATTTTCTTGTTCTAATTGACCTAAATTATAAAGTGACTGATGTCATGTTTTGTAAGTTATCTGGTCCATGTGTTGGTTTCAACTGGGTGTCTTCAATGTTTCTGGGATAGGAAAGGGTAAAAGAAAAAGCCATGAACTAAATTATTTGTTCAATATATCGGTATTCTTTCTGTGGAGAGAGAGATTGCAGGGAAGCTGTAACCACACCTTGGGCTTTGCTCTTGCAATGGACGGTCTCACTCCAGCGTATCCCTTGGGTGGGGCTGGTGGAACTGGAAATTCCTGCCCAAAGTCAACAGACTTTTGGCTGCTCTCCAGATTTTCCGTTCCCGCCCATGCCAATTCCCATGGGGTAGGGAGCGGAAAGTCCATGCCTATGTAAATCACTCCTGCAGTGGGACAATCTCCAGTATCATAAAATTCTGTCCTTCACGCCAAAAGGAATCAAACTGGTGTATTCATGAAACCACTTTTGTTGATTACGCAGGAGAATTGTGTGCACCACTTATGTGTTTGGACTTTGTTGCAGTAACGATGCATGAAATAAATTCCTTTTAATCTTTTATTTTGTTTGGTTTTCTCATTAATGTTCATCATTTTGTTACTTGCATTTTAATTTCTCACTGGTTGACTTTGCAGGTGGAAATGGAGTATTATCTCTGGTTAATGAATGGAGTCAGTCAGGTTTCAAAGCGGTTCTGGTGGAGACCCCAGTCCCCCCTCACCTCCTATCCATCCACACCCCAACACAAACAGGTGTGCGTAGACTAAGTTATGCTCCCCGATGTTCTCTCTGGCTGTTACACTTGTGATCAGCGATAGTCTTTGAGACACCATCAGATAGCATGCCCTGAGGTGGAGACTATATTACCTCCAGGAGCTTCTCATCCTGCTGTATGCTCCCAGTTCCAGTTCATGATGAGCACTGAGCAGGTGTGCCGATGTTTCCAATCCTCCAAGCTTGTCTCTTCCCTCGGAGGTGAGACACATCATTTATGATTGAGTACGCAAATCTTTACTCAGAACTTAAACACGGATTATCTGACCCGTAGGTTCACATTGCTGACACTGTGCATGTGTTCTATTCCAATTGCATTACTTGATCAGTGCAATAAGCTAAGTTCACCAGGAATGGATAATCAAGGCATTCGGATGCAGCTATATGATGTTATTGATGCATTGTATAGCCTTCTGGTTGATCCATGTGATAGATCAAGTCATTCTCCCACTGGTGAAAAATAAATACACAATGAAGGAAAATGGAAAAGAGGGAGGGGACAGAATCAAGAAAAATATTGAATTTGCTGTTCCAGTTTCCTACCTTGCAAAGCAGCTCATGTTGAACTCTGCACATTTAACTGATTGCATGCTGCATGGAATGCACTGGATTTCATTTGCACTCTGGTAAGTAGGCATTGGCACTGAGTGCATCAACAAACTCGGCTCCATCTTACATTTTCTCTCTTTTGTTCATCATAATTTTATGTTTTCTGCTTCTTTTCATGGTTCAGTTTGAAGTTTAACTAAATCAAATAAAAATGTATTGATATTATTTTCCCTGGAGGCAAGAAGGCTCTCCATTTGATATTGCCATTACTATAGGCCATTTCTGCGTTGCAGATCTTCCAACCCCAAACGCCATCCAGGTGTGCAGTCAATTAGAAGAATTTTCTTTCTAGAAGTTGGGTTCAATTTCAGGCTAAATCAATGAGAAAAAAAAACTTTTCTTTCTGGTGGTTGTAAGGTCCTAAGTGAAATTGATCTCTGACATTGTTAATCCATTCGATACATTGTATTACATAGTATCCAAAGTACAGTAATATGCCATTTGGCCCAACATGGTCATACTGGTACTTATGCTCCACACGATTTTCCTCACACCTGTATTCGTCAACCCCAACAGCAGATTCCTTTCTCCCTCGTGTTTTATCGCGCTTCTCCCTTCAATTTATCTATACTATTCACCTTGTGGTAGAAAGTTCCACATCCGCACCAATCTCTGAATCAGAAGTTACCTCTAAATTCCTTATTGGGTATATGAGCAAGTATTTTATATTTATGGCTCCAGTTCTGGTCTTGCCTGTAAGTGGAAACATCTTCTACGTCGATCCTATCAAATGTTTTCATAATTCTTAAGACTTTTATCAGGTCACACATTAGCATTATCTTTTCTAAAGAGGAGACCCTGCCAACTCCTGATAGGTGTAACCTCTCAGTTCTGATATATTTCCAATTGGGTACCAAAACAGAGATATAAATTGCCCAATTTTCAGTTCTAGTTAGCACTAAACCGAGAAAAGGAAGAGCTACACCTCCAAGATAAATGTTGAAGTAGATTAATATTGGATTGGAAGGAAAAGGGCAGAGAAAAGGTGAATCGAGATGGGGGCAGAGAAGCAAAATGGAAACTGTTATGTTCAATCTTCCTATGCCATGTAATTTTAAAAAAGAGTTAGCAGGGATTTAGTTTGAAAGGAAAGGAGATACAAGCAGAAAAGCATGTAATCTTTTAAAGTTGTTTTTCATAAAAAACCCAACTGATTGACTAATGTCCTTCAGGACTGTTGCCCAGTCCTTCCTTTATGTGGCGTTAGTTCCATGTCAGTTTAGTTAACTGTTAACTGCCCTCTGAAGTTACATAGGCGTATCCAGGACAACTAGGGAATGGACAATAAATGTAGGCCTAACCAGGGATACGCAACTCATGAGAACTTTGTGGAACCTATGCTTCATACAGGATATTGATTTAAAGTCACTTCATAAATAGGTTCCTAAGTACCCAAGTGTGAGATTTTGAGAAGGTCCAATTTATACCGTCATTTATACAAATATGATTTCGTTTGATCTATGTTATCTTATTGTTTAGCTGAAGTCCAAACAATTCAAAAATATTATTCCAAAAGTAGTCATCACTACAATTACCACATTTTAGTCATGGTTAATGCATTGACTTCAGTGACAATATGAATATGTTAACTTGACACAGAGTCAACGTCTGCTGTTAAAATACAAAATTGTGGGATAGAGTTTCTGCTACAGTGCAATTTGCCTGATATTGGCCAGAGCGCAAAAGGTCAAGAAATTTGAGGTGCAAGTTATGTCCAGGGAAAATTGAGTTTCTACAATTTTTAATGCAGTTTTAAAAAGCTCCCAAAGCTGACCATAGCTTTGCATCAAATTAATCGGCACTGTAAATTTTCGCTAATTGGGATTGTTTCTGGCCCTTTGAGAAGGTTCTTAAAATAAACAACAAAAAACAATACAGCACAGGACCCTACAAGCCTGCGCCGATCATGTGTCCTATCTAGACCAGCAGCCTATATCCTTCTATACCCCGTCTGTTCATGTGCCTGTCCAGATAAGTCTTAAAGGTCGCTAACGTATCTGACTCAGCCACCTCACTTGGCAGTGCATTCCAGGTCACCACAACCCTCTGTGTAAAAAACCTCCCCCGCACATCTCCACTGAACCTTTTCTCCCTCACCTTGAACTTGTGGCCCTTTGTAATTGTCATTTCTGCCCTGAGAAAAAGCCTCCAACTGTTCACCCTATCTATACCCCTAATAATTTTATAAACTTCTATCAGGTCGCCTCTCAGCCTCCATCTCTCTAGGGAGAACAATCCCAGTTTATTCAATCTCTCCTCATAGCTAATACCTTCATAACAGGCAAGTTCCTGGTAAACCTTTTTTGTTCTCTCTCTAAAGCCGTGTTTTTAGATGGAACGGCTCAAATGGGCAACTTTAATTCACTAAGAAACTGATTAGTACATGCCAGTGAAACTAGTGAATGATTATGCACAGTTCTTTGAAATAGTTTTCTGTTATTTAAAATTGTTACTTCCATATATTTAAAAACACTTACTTCTTTGGCCAGGGCCTCCACTATCTCATCCCCTGCTTCTCTTAACTGTCTGGGATACATTTAATCTGGACCTGGAGACTTTTAAAGATGCTAAACCTTCTTCATGGCTGCTCTCTGACTTTGCCTTTCCCATCCAATATTTAATCAAAGCAGAAACTCTACTCTAAAATGTTTGATGGCAGTTGGTGCAACAGGGGATTCCATTTGTGAGAAATAAAAGTTATAAGGGTAGATGGAAGGTGGTTGGATTTGTTTCCATTAGTGAAGAAATGTTGAGGTGACTCAGTAGAAGTTTTGAAGGATGTGAAGTTGATTGGTGAAGGCACATTGGCTAATGTAGGAGCCACAAATACAAAATAAGCAAAATGAGGTTGAGAGTTAAAATGAATTTTTCGCCGAAAGGCTAATCAAGTTATGAGGAAAATCCATTCAAGTGAACATAACAGAAGGTCTCAGAGACAATTAGACAATCCCCTGGAGGGCGAGAGCTTTGAAATATAATGAGAGAGCAAGTGGGTGAAGTTGATTTTTGAAAACGAGTGGGCTTAAACTCAACACACAAACAGACAGATTTTAGGTATTATTGCATAATTAATTGTGGATACAGCACTGGCCAGTCAACCTGGTAACTTGTTTTTTCTTTACAGGAAAGACCAACAGAAGAACCAGAAACATGGAAAGACAGTGTGGGAGCAGCGAATGAATGAGATGAGGAAGCAAAATCTGATGACCAGTCGGGAAGCCATTTACAATGAGTTAGACCCCGATGAGAGATGGAAAATGGCCTACTCAATGAATATTCGACGTGACATGAAAACACACCTGGATCGACCTTTGGTCGTTGACCCTCAGGAAAACAGGAACAACAACACTAACAAAACCAGGCCTTCGGAACCCTCAGCCGATCAGCGAAGCAGTCAACAGAGGGCTGAGGAATTCCTGAGAAAACAGACTCGTTACCATGAACGAGCCAACGATCCAAACAAAGAGAGGACATCCGAGAGGGAAGTGGGTGTATTGGAACAGGGAGACAGGCCCAGGAGGTACCGTAGTAACAGTAAAGAAGGAGAATCCAATCGCGATGTTCCAAGAGATGTGGAATACCGCGCAAGGGACCGGGAAGGAAACCACGAGAAAAGCACAAGGGATGGTGACGGTGAGAGGAATCGAACCAATGAGTCTCACCGGCGGCACCAACACAGACCAGGAGTAAGCAAAGAAGGCCGAAGTGCCTCCCCAAGGCCTGAGGGAGATAGAGAGCGCAGGCACAGGCCACACCGGCGTAATGCAGAAAGCCATGATATCAGTGGGGTAGAGGAGGGTGTCAAAAGCGAAAGGCGTTCAAAGCACAGGGAGGGTCCAAGGGGCAGCAAGGAAGGGAAAGGAGGCGGGGAAAACGAGAATCCAGATGGGCCGGAGAAACGGCGGAGGAGCCGACATGCTCAATCCACATATGACAATGATGCAAAAAAAGAGAGAGACGACAAGGATCCAATGGCAAAGGAAAGGAGACACAAACGGAAGAAGTATGTAATGTTTTCAAGTGATTTAACAAAATATTTAAGATAATATGGTTAAGTTTCTGAACACTCATTGTATGAAATGTAAAACTCATTGCCCAGCTTGTATTGTATAATATTAGATGCATGTTGCTGAAAAAATACATGTTGTCAAAGTTTTCTGTCTTGCACTCATCAGGATGATCGCAAGAATATCAATGTCTGGGGAAACAAAACTTCATACTGTATGAGAAAAGATTGCTGATTGGTTGGCAAGTGGAATCTGATTGGTAGAGGCATTGCCATGGAGAATGCACCCGTTAATAGTGACTGATAATTAACTGCCAAGCATTGTTTAAAAATTTAAACCAGGCAGCTTGACTCTGTTTGGCATTGCCCTGAGGAGTGAACCAGCGAATCGCTATCACTTTGTTTAGCTGAAACTGGTGCAATGTGTGTACATGTTCTTTCTGTCTGCAAAGAACAGAGCCAAGTGTATTAATATATGTGGCTTTCCGTACTCACAAAGGCGCCACACTGCGAGCCCGACTGACAACCTTAAATCGGTTGACGCACAATGTTTAGCACAATGAGGGCTATGTAGCAAATGTTGTCCAATCACCGAATCAAATCTAATGTTGGACACTGTGCTTTGTGAGCAGGGTTAGTTGGTAAAGTCTGTATCTTGCCTGTTATGGACAGTGGAAGGGACATGCTGTTTGATACATCTACCAGTCTCTGGGATGCATGACCTACATACCTTGCAAAATACTCGCACTTAAATTGGCACCAATGTTACAAGTCAGGCTTGCAGTGTGGTGCATTTGCATGTGCTGATTAATATTCATTAATACACAGGGCTCTATTCTTTCCAGACAGGAAGAACATATACACACACTGCACTTGTTTCAGCTAAACAAAATAAGTGACAACAATTCGCTGACTCATTCCTCAGGCTAACCTTTAACCAATCAGGATCAAATTGCATTCTCCATGGCAACATGCCTATCTTTCAGAGCCCACTTGAAAACCAGTCAGTGCTCTCTTCTCATTAGAGTATAAAGTTGTTGCTTCCCCTGACTGACATTGGTGTTCTTGCGATTGTCTTGATGAAAAGCTGAACAAAAATATATTTTTACTCAAGTTCTAGTCTACCAAATTAATTTTAGATGCCTTAAAGTGGCAGTCTGTATGCCATTAAAGCAATCAATGATGGGCGCCTGAATAAAACACTCAAAACATCACAGATCAGGAGTATTGTCAGTCTAGCCCAATTATTAACACTGAGTCAAAAGATTGTGAATTCAAGTCGCAGCTGAGCCAGGTTTTGAATACATAATGTAGGCTGGCACTCCAGTGCATTCATAGAATTGTAAGAATTTACAGTGCAGAAGGAGGCCATTCAGCCCATCGAATCTGCACTGGATCTAGGTACGGTGCTCTTTCGGAGGGCTGCAGACTCGATGGGACGAATAGCCTCCTTCTACACATTAGGGATTATATGAATCAGTTTCTTATATCGGTTGTCGAATAAATATCAGGACACGTATGGATTTAATCTTGTATGTAAATACATCTTGGGTGAATTTGTTGCAGTGCTTTTGGCATCCTCTGTACAATGTATGTTCTGATGTTTGAGTTGAGCTTTTTCATTGTTGTAATTTATGTATTTTGCTTCTACTTTCTCTGTCCTGCGATTCCATTTTGTTGTTGAAGAGAAAGCCAAGGAAATGCTCCTCCTGCTTCAGGTGGGCCAGCCCTTTCTACCACACGGCCAGTACAACAGGACATGAACAGGCAGAATGGACAACAGACAGAAGATATTGACAACCTCAGAAACAGCAAACTGGCCACCCAACCTCCCAATCCCAGGAATACCAATAACCCCAGGGATGTCACCAATCCGGCCAACTCTTGCAATCCTGTCAATCTTCATAATCCAGGAAAAATTGGAAACCACACTAACCCTCATAATCCCAGCAACCCATCCAATCCCCACAATACTGCTAATCGTAAGGCCCCAACCACTACCCCTGGAAATCCTACCAATCCTGGAAACCCAGAGAACAGCCTTATCCTTACCAATCCTACTAATCCAACCAATCCCAACAATCCAGCAAAAAATACGAAGAAACCTGAACACACAACTATTAATATTCCGTTTGCAGATCCTACCCTGCAAGGTAAGACTGTTGGTAAGAAGTTAATGTATATAATTATTCAACATTTTAATGTTAGATTGATACAAGGCATGAGAGAGAGGTGCACTATGTGGAACAAAGTGGCGATCTATTCTTTATAAACATATTCTGAAATCATTAGATTTGGCACAACACCTCGCACACGTGCATGTGTTTTTTGAACAACATTACACGTCTGTGCTATTATGTATAATCACATTGAATGCAAACTCAGTTGTGTAGATTCTTGAGCTGGTTTGGCAATTGCAAATATCCAAACCCATTGTTAAAAAAAAACTAATCTCACTGATATTATTGGACTATCTGCTATTGGTCTTAAAGTGTTTCTGGACAGAACCATATATGGTGCTCATCTTTTCCTCATGTTATATACAGTTTAATATTATTTAAAAATATTCAGCTAACAATGAGAAAATGGATTTTCCCATTAGAATTTGAACTCTGGTATTCTAGAAATGTTGACTCTAATGAAGTATGAACAGTAAAAATGAAATGAAAAATAAGAGACTGGAGTAAGGTGTAGTGATTTTGTGGTGTAGCAAACAAGACCATTGATTATTCAATATTATGTTTGCTTGTATACCAATTTCAAGAAGATAGCATTCCTATGTAATAAAAATCCAGAACATGAACAAGCCATGTAAAATCAAAAACAAGAAATTGGTCTCTTTCTTTCAGTTAACAAAAATGCAAACACCGACGCTTTGCCAAAAAAGGAAGAAGAAAAGAAAGAAGAGGAAGAGGGGGACGATGATGGCGATGGACCAAAGCCAATGCCACCCTATAGCTCCATGTTCATACTGAGCACCACCAATCCGTAGGTCACTTTCAAATACTTGTCAGAATTTGGACCGATGAAGATCTAAACTATGTTTGCCGAGACTTTTCCAGATGTATTTCCGAGGTCTTTTCTTCACACTTTCAGTGAAGGAAAAAGAGTTGCAATCTTTTGTATGCATTGAGAAGCTGAGACAGAGAGTCAAACTTTGAAATTCTCTGCATCTAATTAGATAGGCCCGAGGTCCACATGATATCAAGCCTTCCACCTCCTTGTAAAGCCAGCAGCAAGCTGCTGGCAGCAATAGGCATCTCTAGGCAAGTCACTGGAAAAGTGGAGTTGTAGATCAAGCTACTGTAATTCCAGCAGTGACTCTCCAGAAAGTTGATTAAGGGGACAAAGATCACAAAATAAATATGAATGAGAAAGGAGATTTAGAATATTCCAGCTCGTACATCTGTAAACTAGCTATAGTCCCCAGGCACAGCATTTATCTCTTTCTTAAATCATTTTAAGATTATTTTCTCCACTATCTACGTGGAAGCTTGATTCTTTCTGGGATAGCAGCTCTAACTTTGAACCCGCAACGTCTTGCCTTTTCCATACCATTTATCGGGTATCTTCCCAATTATCATTTCTTAGGACTGTTTATTTCAAGGGCTGGTTTTCCCTATCCTGTCTTCTATAGAACAGGGACAGCACATATCACCTGTCATTACAATTCCATTCTGACCCTAGCCCAGTTTACTTTGTTAGCGGTCATTAGTCATTATGAAAGGCTATCAGCGGGATTCCCACCAGCAAGCAAAATCCAGGCATTATCCAAGTTGGACCTTTGCTGTGTTGCCTGATACATGGGAGGCCCATTGTAGTGGCATAACAGCACCAAAGACTTTGATAGATTTCCCATGAGTTTGAACAGACAAGTCCTGGTGGATGAAATAACATGAAAGGACACCTTCAAAGGCTTCGCCTCTCCACCTGGTGATCCTGGGAAAGAGCAGAAACAAGGATGGATGGAAAGGGAATTAGCTGGAAACTGTGCAAGACAAATGTCGGCGAGCTTTGTATATAGTACAATTATCGTACAAATATAGTACAGGGTCTGGTTTAGCACAGTGGGCTAAACAGCTGGCTTGTAATGCAGAACAATGCCAGCAGCGCGGGTTCAATTCCCGTCCTGACCCCTGACACCGGCCTCCCCGAACAGGCGCCGGAATGTGGCCACTAGGGGCTTTTCACAGTAACTTCATTGAAGCCTACTTATGACAATAAACGATTATTATTAGTAGTAGTAGTCATGTCACTGGATTAATAATCCAGAGGCGGGCTAATCCTCTACGGGTGAAATCCGTGTCCCACCACAGCAGCTGGTGGAATTTGAATTCAATTAGTAAACATCTGGAATTGAAAGCTAGTCTCACTAATGATGACCGTGAAACCATTCTCCATTGGGGTAAAAACCCATCTGGTTCACTAATGTCCTTCAGGGAAGGAAATCTGCCGTCCTTACCTGGTCTGGCCTACATGTGAATCCAGACCCACAGCAAATACTCTTAACTGCCCTTGGAAATGGCCGAGCGAGACACTCAGCTCAAGGGAAATTAGGGAAGGGCAACAAATGCTGGTCTGGCCCACATCTCCTGAAACAATTTCAAAAGTTGTATCTTCAGAATGCTGAAAGGGGAGGGGAAGATGTGTTTGGTTGGAGCCCATTTTGTCTCCCTTTTGTACCACCCCATTAATTAAAAAACACAAGAAATGTTTTTGGGAATTGAGAGCCGCAACGCAGGAAGTAATCACTCCATGTAGTACTTTTCATTAATGATTCCATGGGAATGGAAATTTCATGTAATTGAATGCCACCTTAACACCTCATCCTAACACCAGAGCCACCCACCAGTTATCAAAAATAGTGATAAGTTGTCATTCTAATATCTGACAACAAATTCCGATTGCAGAGCGTCCATTCCCAGTGCCCCTCTTTGTCCTCAGCCTATTACTTACTCATTGGGCGGTATTCTCCGCGCCCCCCTTCCGCCAGGTGGGAGAATCGTCGGGGCGCCGCGCGAATCGTGCCACGTCACCCCAACCCCCGCACGTGATTCTCCCACCACCCCGAAACCAGAGCCACGTGAATCGCGCCTGGCCGCTCGGAGAATCGGTGCAAACGGTGAGCGACGATTTTCCAGTCCGGATGGGCCAAGCGTAAACGGCCCAGTCCCGCCAGCGCCATCCACACTTGGTCGCTGCCGGCGGGTACTCACCACGAAGGCTTGGGGGGGGGGGGGGGGGGGGAGGGGGGCTCTGTTCCCGGGGGGGCCTCCGGAGTGGCCCGGTAGGTGATCGGGACCAACCGATCGGCGAGCAGGCCTCTCTGTCGGCGGGCCTCCTTTCTTCTGCCGCTGAGCCTGGATCCATCCGCCATGTTTGTGTGGGGCGGGCTGGGGGAGGACGGCCACTGCACATGCGCTAGTTGGCACTGCCCAACTGCGCATGCGCGGGCCCCAAGGCGCCGTGTCTTTTATGCGCCGTCGGGTCTCTGACACCGTGCTGAGGCCCCGCCCCCGTAAATCCCGCGAAGCCCCTGTTAGCCCCACGGAGGGGGAGAATAGAGGTCTGGGAACGGGCGCCGACACCGCAGTAAAACATTCCGGTTTTTACTCCAGCGTCGGCACTTAGACTCCCGTTGGGAGAATCCCGTCCCACATATGAGAGTCTGCTGCTTTCTCAACACCCAACTGCTGCATTGTTCCACCACTTTCTCCTGGGCTTCAATTCCTTCGGCTGCAGCTTTCTGATGATGGAGCAAGCGATGAGGGAATTATCAAGTATAAATTCACTAGTGGGCTGAATTTTCCATCCAGGGGCACGAAACAGGGGTCAGGGCTCTTTGCGAGAGTTGAACCCATCTCCAGGGAGAGGGAGGGACTCACTTGCTGTGGATTTTCTTGGGCTTACTTCTTAATTGGCATGGGGATAGGTATGCTGTCCAATTAGATATGATGGGCTGGGCCATTGAAACTGAAGGGGCAGTCAGGGGTCTTCCAGCTTCAAGGAGCAGCAGTCTGTGTGCAAGGTAAGTAAGAGAGTGGACGCTTCAACATGAAATCACACTCCCTCCAACGTTTTCAAATATTAAAGTAAAAAGTAGCCTTTGCAGCTGAGCCAGAGCTGCTGGATCTTGCTGAGCGCTGACGGCTGCAATTTCAACTGGAGTGCCACCTTCAGGCACATAAACTGGACCCCACCTCCTGTGTGAACCAATTGAAAAATACAAATCAGCTTCCTTAATTGGAGTAAAGTGCCTCTTATTGAGCTTTATCACTTGGGTGCCGTGTGGAGATGGGTAGCCTTGCCTCCTCCACAAAAATGGCTTAGAAGTGAGATGGAGCAGGGGATACGCACGCCTGGGCCAAATACCCAGCTCTGTATCCCTGTTAACTGAAACAGTATCACTCTCATCAAGACTTTGACACTTTCTTACAACCACAGTTGGTATGGTTAATTTGTTTTCGTTTTCTAAAGCTCCAGCAATAATGGTTGCAATCAAACTAATTATTTTAAAACTTTCTTGACAGACTGCGCCGAGCCTGCCATTACATTGTAAATCTACGCTACTTCGAAATGTGTATCCTCATGGTCATCACAATGAGCAGCATTGCTCTGGCTGCGGAAGATCCCGTCGAACCAAATGCCACAAGAAATAACGTAAGCTGTGGCTAATTCATATTTAGTAAACTATTTTGTCACTGTACTTCAAAAGGGTCACTGCTGCATTCGAACCGATAGAAAAGAACAACGAGAATAATCCTGGTTGTAAAGAGGGGAGATAAAGTGAAGAGTAGAGAATTAATCCAGTCATGGTTAACAAAATGGCAAAGCAAATTGAATAGGCAGGATTATCCACTTCTGTTTCTACATTCACTGAATTCAGTTGCGTAGTGCCCATATTGTTTGCATGTCAAAATGGTGTCCTTCTGATGTGGGTTGTCCCTGCCTCCATTTTGAGCAGGTTGTTAATGCGTGAGCTAGCAGCATATGCCAAACATGAAGGGTGCGATCGACCGGCTGCACCTCTCCCCTATTCAGGCGAACGGTAGATGCTGGGAGATTCCTCTTCTCGGATCTACCCGGTTCGCCGCAGCTCGTGAGAGGGTCTGACGGGGTCTCACAAGACGTCGCGATCTGAAACCCGTTGATCGTGGGTGGGATTAGCATCTGGCAAAACTGCATATTAGAGCGAGACACTAGTCTCACTCTGATATGGGTTTGCCTGATCTACCGAGGCCCTAGGATCTAACCCCTTCACCTCGGAGACCCCAGACAAGCGCCGTTCAGTGTTGCTCCCCAGAAATGGAGACCAGATAGAGCATCACTTGGGTGTGTGGGGGGGGGGGGGGGGGCGTGTCATGTTCTGTAGACTGGCCAATATGAATGGCACCCCGATCGCCTCCTGCACTGAGCGGTCCTGGCGAGCGGAGGTCAAAGTGCAGAAAACGGGACATAAGTGCGGCCTCGGCGGGGCATTTCTGACTGGGGCCCTGGATTGTAACAAAGTCCCAGGAGACACCCTGCTGAACATGCTTGGCACAGGACTCTGTTGTAATTCGGTTACATCGTGCCAAAATGTTTCCAGAGTAGCAGATGATGACAGCCATTAGCATGCAAGGCTGATTTGATGATAGTGATTCTGTTTTCGACTTGAACGCTCCAGGTGATGCCTTCTAACTTCACTCAGCTGAACATATGTTGCTGAGTTAGTAGAAATGTTTGGAGGCTTGCACTACTACTTAAATCTTCAGGCGGGTGTACGACACTTGGTGAAGGCCTTGGTTTTCAGGTCAAGTGATCTGCTTAGATCATGTGTTCCCTTATGGATGATACAGTTTCTGACCCCCTTTGCCTCCAGCCTAACAGGGCGAGGAGCAGGGCTGGCTCAGAAGAAGACAAGCTGCTCACCAGTGGGGGAGAAGGGATTTCAGCATGGGACCCAACCCACACAGGATCTTTGGGAAAAAGTTCTCCTTTCTCAAACTCAGCGAGGAGCTGTGTGGCAAGAATCTCAATTTCATTAAGGAGGTGTTTATTGAAGTCAGATACCTGTTACAGGTAGGCCTGCAGCCTTGGAGGAGGGCAAAGTAATTCTCGTGGTTTCAGCGGTCATTGTGACCTTTTTGTAGCAGGGTCCTTCTGGCTGGAGACAATATTTCTCTGTTTGCTACCCATTGTTGTAGAAGAAAGGACGTTGACACTCTGTATGCAAAGAGTGGGTAATCCATCCCATTCTCATTCAACACGGCCCCCCACAAATGAGAACCAGATGGAATGACGCTCATAGGGGTCTCCTAGGGGATCGGAGGCCCCCAGCTGCATGCCCTTTGGGCAGTGTCGTGCCCGGGCACTGCTAGTGCTGGCCTTGAATCTTGTCAGTGCCAGCCTATCATCAGCTGGCAGGGGCACTGACAGAGTGCCAGGTTGTCACAGCCAAGGTGCCAGGCTAGCATTTTTGCGTGTGCAATCGGGCTGCATGTGCCCTGCATGGGTGTTGGGAGGAGTGGGGCCAGGGACTCTTCAATATTGCGTTCGGGGGTGGGTGTTGTCGGGGGTTGCTTTGGGGGCCTCAGAGATTGGGACGCCAGTTAAAAATGGCATCCCGATCTCTCACGACACTGGGGAGTTCCGGCGAGCGAAGCTCTCCAGTGTACAAAACAGGGTTACGTGTGGCCTCGGCCGTGCGTTCCCCGCTGGCGAGTCACATATAGCCATGTGTTTCTTGCCGCTGTGAGTGCCGGGAAACATGCAGATAAACATGCTCTCTATGGGACTTTGTTCCTATTTAGTTGAATCAAGCCCTATGAATTTATTCTGCCTCCGTTCCCTGTGCCTTCGCTATTGGAGCCAAGGGAACCATTGGCTCATGACTCTGGTGTGCAACCTACACAAATGGTGGCAGTATACATATAACAAGGGCCATGTTGCCAGGCGTAATATCTCAAACAGATCATTGGGTGCTTAAACAATGCTCCGCTACCTTGATCACTCTGGCATACTCCAGTCTTCCCAAGAGCACTTGATCTATTGGATCCTGCACAACCTCACCCTCAAGAGAACATAGCCCACTGGCCATCGGTGAGCAGCTGAGGAAGAGGAAATCAGCACATGTCATTTCTAGATAAGCTGTTCGTGATCAACTCATCTGACTGTGCTACCACTGAGCTGGGTCATTGAATTTAGCACTTGGGGCAAAAGGAATCAAAGGATATGGGGGAAAGTGGGATGAGGCTGTTGAGTTGGATGATCAGCCATGAGCATGATGAATGGCGGAGCAGGCTGGAAGGACCTAATGGCCTCCTCCTGCTCCTATTTTCTATGTATTTAAGGTTGAGTCAGACAGATTTTTGATCAACAAGGGAATCGAGGGTTATGGGGATGCAATCATCCAGTTGAATAGTGAAACAGACTTGAAGGACCAAACGGCCAACTTCTGCTTCTGTTTCTCATAATCTCAATGCTGATTATTGTTTATCATTATCAGTGGCTAGACTGGGGAACTTTGATTTCACTAATTATTTTTATTCCTCTTTCCACAGGTTTTAAGATATTTTGACTATGTATTTACTGGAGTCTTTACCTTTGAAATGGTTATTAAGGTAAGTCGATCTTGCCAAGTGAATAGTTAAATCATATAGAACAGGAAGGCCCCAGATTTGTTTGGCATTAACTGATGGTATAGATGCAATAGTTGGCCTCATTGTTTGAGCTAGAGGGTGATAAATCTGCCAGAGATACACTGACTAATTCCCTATGCCCTGATAACAGCCTTTGTCATGATAAAAGCACCCAATAGTGTGGACATAGAGATAATGACAGCATCCGTCCCATCGGGGAACGGGATCCAGGCATGCCGGGACGGAGAATCGGGCTTTGGGGAATAATTGGGATTGATGCCGGGCACCGACCCGATCACGGTGCTCTGGCGACCCGCTGGCGGTGGGTATGAGGTCTGTGTTGCATGCCAATGGGAACATAATAAACAGGGGGGGCTGCCCACGGCCGGCCATCCCCCCCCCCCAAGCACCGTAAATCAGCCCCAAAACTGCCCCCCACCTCCTGCACAGCAGCACCCTCCAACACCCCCTCCGATTGCCTGGGTGCCCCCCCCCCCCCCCTCCACCACCACCATCAAGTATGGGGGTGACCCACCCTGGTCCCCTGAGGGACCTCTGTAATAGGAAGAGCCCACCCACCCACAGGGACCCCTGTAATAAGGGGATCTCCCCAGGGATCCCTGCCATAAGCAGACATCCCCACAGGGACCCCTGTAATAGGGAGACCCCCCCAGGGACCCCTGTAATAGGCTCCCCCCCCGGGACCCATATAATAAGGAGACACCCCACAGGGATCCCTGTAATAGGCTCCCCCCCCGGGACCCATATAATAAGGAGACACCCCACAGGGACCCCTGTAATAGGGAGACCCTCCAGGGACCATCAAACACTCAATTTCAGATGTAAAGAATGGCCACTTGGCCAGTATTAGAGGTACAGCCATCACATGGAAATGAGGAGGTGGTTTCTCCAAGATTGATGGGAAGATAATTTTGGTAAAATTACTGATTTTTGAACGACTGACTTGCTCCTCTGCTGTGCCCTATTGTGTAATCATGAGCTTGATCTGTTAACCCTTTGCTGATGGTTTTATGAAATTCAGCTTATTTTCTGTGAAAGGCAGCGGTCCAGAGGGAAGAGTGTACAGGTAGACACCAAGCAGCACTGGGTGTAATTAATAGGCAAGGGAGCAGAGGTCAGTCAAGAGACAGAGACTGGTCATGTGGTGTAAGTGGACACGAGTGGAAGGAAAATATCACCAGAGAGTGAAAGAGGGTTGGAGGTGAGGGCAGTGAGTGGCTGTTGATGCTGCAAAAGTATGGATGTGAAGAAGAATAACAGATTGCTTGCAGTTATATAACAGCTTTCACAACCTCAGATTCTCCAAGCACTTTACAGCCGACTGAGTACTTTTGAAATGGAGTTATTGTAACATAGAAAATGTAACAATCCCACAATCAGCAATGAAATAAGTGACACAATAAACTGTTTTAGGTATTGGTTGAGGGATAAATGTTGTTCTTCTTTGAATTAGTGTAATAGGATCTTTTGCATCCACCCGTGAGTAAGCCAGTAACGTCTCAGTCTAAAGACAACACGTCTGACAGTGCAGCAGGCCTTACGTAATGCATTATATTGCTTGCATGCATTGTGTGTTCAAGGCTTGAATTTGATGACATTCTGATTGTGGGGCAAGACTGACATCTTAAATAGGATCTAGAAATAAAAGATTGGTGTGTGAAGTTATGTCTGAAACTGTGCGAATGACAGTGGGTGGAGGGTGGAAGCACGCGAGGAAACGGGGTAGGAGAGTTCCCCTCAGTGCGGTTTGTAACATATATAAAGACCAGATTAATTTGTTGTACATAATGCCCCAAAAACATCTTCCACAGGGTGAGAAACATCCATATCTACTCAAAGAGGGTAATCTTTTCAATAACCATCCAAAGATTCAGTCTTTCTATAATCAATCAGAATGGGGGTTGATTCAGCACCCCCCCCCCCCCCCCAACATTCCATTTGCCTTTTTAATTACATGCAGTACCTGCAAACCGACTTTCTGTGATTCATGAACAAAGACACCCAGATCCCTCTCTCCAGACGCATTTTAAATCTGTTTTCCATTTAGATAATAATTTGCTGGACTATTTTTTTTGGGCAAAATGGATAACCTCATACTTATCCACATTAAACTCCATCTGCCAGATTTTGGCCCAATCGCCTAGCCTATCTATATCCGTCTGTAAACCGTATCTCCTCTTCATTGCCTGCTTTCCCACCTATTTTAGCATCATCCGCAAATTTTGCTATGTTACACCCTGTCCCTGCTTGCAGATCATTTATATAGATTGTAAATAGTTGAGGTCGGAGGACTGACCCCTGTAGCATCCCCGCTAGTTACAATTTGCCAACCAGAGAAGGACCCATTTATCCCGACCCTCTGCTTTCTGTCAGCCAATCCTCAATCCAATCTAGTATTCTACCCCCAATCCCCTGTGATCTCACCTTCTGGATCAGTCTTTTATGTGGACCTTGTCAAACACCTTCTAGAACACAAACTTCGGTTGGGCATTTCCATCCCACCCCTGGTGAGAAATATAACGGGCAGTACGGAACATTTGGAGAGGCAGCCAAAAAATCCATTGACTTACAACCAGACCAAAAAATTCTGCCCATCCACTGGGCTGGTAATTCCATGTAATTCCATGCAAAGTTTGGAGAGGTGATCCCAGCTGGGATAGGTGGCTACAATTATCCTCCGTATGCAGAGAGAAAAAAATAAGCCAGAGTTCTCACTTCCCTGTGATATATAGGTAGCAAAAGGTGTGGATTGTTAGCATATTCATGCATGAATGTTGGTTGATGAGGAGAATGGGCTTATCTGTTGTATTCTTCAAAATACAACAGTCTGCCCGCATTCACTGTCACAGCAGAAACATGAAGAATGAGTCAGGAAATGAAGAGCGGTTATCCTTCTGCTACATATGGTAGCATCTTTGAGAGAAATGTAGTACAGGGAAGAGTGTGAATTTGATAAAGTGTCATTTATTTCTTTCCTCATTCTGTTTAAAGATGATTGACCTTGGCTTAGTTCTGCATCAAGGAGCATACTTCAGAGACCTTTGGAATATTCTGGATTTCATCGTAGTCAGCGGTGCACTAGTGGCTTTTGCCTTCACGTAAGTTTCTTACTGATCTCATCTGCCTGCTAGGAAAGTCCTGCTGCCTAGGAACTTTGTATGCAGCACATTCACTTTTTCTCAGTTTTCACTGGGAGACATGGTATGTACACTCTGCTAGTATCTCTATGCCTGCAGAGAGAGGACATGGAATGCATGCTGTCTGTACTTAGCAACTGTTCGCAAATTTTCAGTTTTCATAAGTGTTCAGTACCATATTAAATGGGAGGGGGGGGACAATGTTCCTCTGATGAAAGCTAAGATAACAGCACATTACAAACAAAATGAACGCAATAGAAATACTGCTGATAACGTTATTGGGTAAAAGCTTATTAGGTTCCTGCATTTTAACAGCAGAGTTATCCCATTGAAAATAGTGGAACTAAGATCGTCATTAAAATACAGGGCAGAAGATTGTCACATAAATACACAAAACATTATTTTGCCCAAAAGTCATGTCTGTACTAGTACCATTGCTCCAGCCCTGGTAGCTCAGCTAACAAATGAATAAAATACAAACCAGGGAAACCTAAGGTTCCATCTGCTGTCCATTAGTTTATTGATCCAATTTGGGACAGGGCTAGGGGTACTACTGTTGACTTTGACATCTCTTAGTTATATATAGACTGATAACTGTGAGATACCATAGGAAAACAATTGTCCACAAAACTACCCACCATGAGATGACACTTTCAGGAGAGGAGTATATAAAATTGGAAGGGAAACCAAACACAGCAGAGAATAATTGGACCAAACATGTGTCAACATTTTCAGGATTGGAGTAGGCCACCTGGGTATCCTCCCCTTTGTTTCCCTCCCTACCCAGTGCTTCTTGCCATTTGTATGTAGAGGTTGGCAGATTGGAAAATAAATAAAAATTACATACACTTGTGAAAACACTGAAAATTGTGAAAATCGCTAAGTAATGAATTTAATTTAGAAGTTGTTTCTGAAATCATTTCCGTCGTAACACAGGCTGGAGATCAACTGCATCAAGTGTTTCAATTCAATATTGGTTGGGACTACATGTGATCAGTCCATTTGAACCAATAACTACAAGAAGCATTCTTTCAACATAGCTGACTCAAATTTCTTTAAATATTCCCTTGGTGCTGTGCAGATTTTCCATCTCTCTTTTGTTAATTCCATTCCCACCTTTTTGGAGTTATTTATCCTTTTTTCCATTCTTTTATTCCTGTCATTTCCTACTTGTCACAACCGTGCAACTATTGCCCACTTCCATCAGCGGAAACACATGCCCCAAGATATATTTAGCATTCTGTAATGCTCCTATTCACCTGGCTAAGGATACAAGAAACAGGATGAAATATTCTCTCAATACATAACTGACAGCAGTTTTAACACAATAAATAATCCAAAATTATGTTTTTACATTCACTTGAAGAATTGGAGAACATAGATTGTTGGGAGATGTAGTCGACACAGTGGGGTAAAAACCCATCGCTTAATGACGAAGCTTTATGTTGCACAGGTCAGATTTCGTGCTGTGTACATCTCCAACCACTGAACTTCAAGAGGGAAGTGCAGGCATTAGAGAAGATGCAAAGACGAACAATAAGAATGATTCTAATTGTAAAATGGATGAGCTTTGAGGAAAGTCTAGAGCAGCTTAAGCAGTACAATGCAGAAAGAATGTAGATAAAGATTATTCCAGTGATGTGTATGTGAAATATTAAATGACGTAGGCAAAAGGAACACTTGATTATTTATTTTAATTCGATAAAGCCCTTAGTACTAAAGGACTAATATTTAAGTTGTGTGGCACTACCATCGCGTTGTGTGGCACCACCACTGTGCTAAATAGGATAGACTTCGAACAGATCTAGCAACTCAAGACGGGGCATCCATGAGGTGCTGTGGGCCATCAGCAGCAGCAGAATTGTATTCAACCACAATATGCAACCTTATGGCCCGGGTTATCCCCCACTCTACCATTACCACCAAGCCAGGGGATCAACCCAGGTTCAATGAAGAGTGCATGGGAGCATGCTAGCACAACACCAGGTATAACAAACAATGAGATGTCAACCTGGTGAAGCGACAACATAGGACTACTTATGTGCCAAACAGCAGAGTAGCAAGTAATAGACAGAGTTAAGTGATTCCACAATGAACGCACCAGCTCTGTAGTCCTGCCACATCCAGCCATGAATGGTGATGGACAATTAATCAACGCACCAGAGGTGGAGGCTCCACAAATATCCCCATCCTCCATGAATGTGGAGCCCAGCACATATGTGCAAAAGACAAGGCTAAGGCATTTGCAACAATCTTCAGCCAGAAATACCAAGTGGATGATCCATCTCGGGCTCCTCTGGAGGTCCCCAGCATCACAGGTGCCAGTCTTCAGCCAATATGATTCATTCCACATGATATCAAAAAACAGCTGAAGGCATGGATACTGCAAAGGCTATGGGCTCTGACAATATCCCTGCAATACTACTGAAAACTTGTTCTCCAGAACTTGCCACACCCCTAGCCAAGCTGTTCCAGTACAGCTACAACACTGGTATCTACCCGGCCAGGTGTGTCCTGTACACAAGAAACAGGACAAATCCAGCCCAGCCAATTACCACCGTATCAATCTACTCTCCATCATCAGCAAAGTGATGGAAGGAGTCATCAACTGTGCTATCAACAGCACTTACTCAGCAATAACCTGCTCACGGACACTCAGTTTGCGTTCAGCCAGGATCACTCAGCCTGACCTCATTACAGTCTTGGTTCAAACATGGACAAAAGAGCTGAATGTCAGAGGTGAGGTGAGAGTAACTGCCCTTGACATCAAGACACCATTCGCGAGTCCTCAGATAATGAAGCAGTCCGTGTCCAAATGCAGCAAGACCTGGACAATATCCAGGCTTGGGGCTGACAAATGGCAAGTTACATTTGCATCACACAAGTGCCAGGCGATGGCCATCTCAAACAAGAGAGGATCTAACCACCGCCCCTTGACATTCAATGGCATTACCATTACTGAATCCCCCACAATCAACATCCTGGGGGTTGCCTTTGTTCAGAAACTGAACTGGACTAGCCATATTAATACTGTGGCTACCAGCGCAGGTCAAAGGCTAGGAATCGTACGGCGAGTAACTCAACTCCTGACCCTCCAAAGCTTGTTCATTATCTACAAGGCACCAGTCAGGAGTGTAATGGAACTATCCACTTGCCTGGATGAGTGAAGCTCCAACACTCAAGAAGCTTGACAGTATCCAGGACAAAGAAGCCCGCTTGATTGCTCCTCCTTCTACAAACATTCAAATCCTCCACCACTGACAAACAGTGGCAGCCGTATGTATTATCTATAAAATGCACTGCAGTAATTCACCAAGGTTCCTTGGACAATACATTCCAAACTACCATCTAGAAGGAGAAGAGCAGCAGATACCTGGGAACCCCACCACCTGGAGGTTCCCCTCCAAGTCACTCACCACCGTGACTTGGAAATATATCGCTGTTCCTTCACTGTTGATGGGACAACATCCTGGAACTCTCTCCCGAGCAGCACAGTGGGTGTGCCTACACCTCAAGGACTACAGTGGTTCAAGAAGGCAGCTCACTACCACCTTCTGAAGGACAACTAGGGATGGGCAATAAATGTTGGCCTAACCAGCGACGCCCACATCTCGTAAATTAATTTAAAAATCACTAACCATTAAACAAGGAAAAGTCACCATTTCATATTGGTACTAATATCAGCTCATTTTCTCTCCTCGCAGGTTCCTCAATGGAAACAGTCTGAGAATGTGTTATCATGTCCAGAATTTTTTTGTAGAAATGATCTGTCCATTAATGTGTGACTTGTCCCCCGTATCATGCCATTCTCCATCCAGGAGCTGCAGCTGTGCATGTCCCTCCCACACAGCCCAATCTCACCGGAACCAAATCCACATATTCCACTGTCACTCAAGGTGCAATTGAACATCCTTGACTTCCAGCGTGTTTAACCCACATTGAGGTACCAGTTACATGCTGCACTCACCACCCCAGCAATAACAGCATCAGCAATCTGTGAAAGCATTTCTTCAACGGCTTCAGCAGGTGGTCCATTTGGATCAGTGTCAAATGCCAGGTCCCATAGCATCTTCATGCCTCAGACTGGATTACCATCCCGACTCATTCGTCACCCTGAGCCCAGTATTTCAGGACCCAGGTATCTTAGAACATAATGTCCTCCTTTCCGGATACAGAAAAGGAAGGAAACAGCAACAGCAACTTCCAGGCATCTGCAGCCACTAGCAGGAGGAAGCAGCAAACACAACTTGCAGCTGTGAAGCTAGAGGCTGCTCACAGTCAAAGGGAGTTAAAGTGACCTTCAGCACATAACCAAGAACAGGGCTCTGTGCTGGAAGTGTAGGTCAGACAGGCAGCAGCTGCAGTTGTCCCTGTATGCACAATATTTAAAGATGGCTCTAAGGCGTCACAGATGACAAGCCTGCCACTCCTCCCCTCCTCCCCCCAAACCAAGAGTTAACCCTCAATCTGGAACCCTTCAGCCCCCCCAACCAAGCCCAACCCCCCAGAGGGGGTCCCCCACCCCCATGGGGCTCTGGGGCTGCATGCTGGAAAATGGAAAAGGTCACTCACTTCCTCAGTCGTCTCGGCAACCATTGCGACAGCTTCACATTTGTAAAAAGGAGTACTGAACAATGGCCACATGATTTCTCGCTGGGGAGCCAGTTAGTTCCCGGGAGGCCATTACATTCGACTTCAGTCTCACTAATGAGATTTAAATGAATGCAAATTGGGGTTAATGATATGCTCGCCCTATTTGGATGAGATCCTGAACTTGCCATGGGGTGCGAGCCGGTTAGACAGCAAACTGACTCATGCCCGGCGCGGATCTTGATTTTGACCTTGCCCAGATCTGCGCTGGCTGCAATGGTTAAATCACGCCCCTAGTAACAGTTCAGTGTTAGACAGGGTGATGTAGAGTGTTAATTTCACCAGGCAAAGTGGCCTTTACACATTCATGAATCTTCTATCCTTATGAGCTAATTTTTGCTAGCATGATAATGGCGTTTTTGACCATGTTGAAGTGGAATGTAGCTACTTCAGGAGGGATGGAAGGGTTCCTAAGGCTAGCATATCTTGTGATACCTTAACCAGTGTGTGGTGCAATGTGCCCTTAAGATAATTTATGATATTATTTCCATCTCATTAAATCCAAGTCCGAATTGGACCAGTTGGATGTCTGAGTCACTCCCTGGTAGTTGTGTTGTTACTGGAAGAGGAATATAATATTGTATTACACAGAAGGTGGGTGAGATTATCTCATGAACATTAGTAACCAGAGGGAGCCCAAGACTGCGAAAACTTGGTACTCTTTTCCGAAGATAGTACATTTGTATCTGTTGAAAGAAGTTGCAGTTATTGATTAGTTTGTGTTGGCTAGCTAGGTCACTGTTTACTACTTTTCCCATCACTACATTCTTCCCAGCAGTATTTAATGTGAGAGATGGCCAAGACCTATTCCTGTACCAGTGCACGTTCTGTCCAATACATACTTCATGTAACATAAACCATTTTGCATGATCATGCCTGTCTTTAATGCTGCGCATTATAAAGTATAACTAGAGAATAATACTGAGCCACCAAAACAATTTCTCATTCATATTATTTTCTGCATTAGCTTTTGAAAGAATAAAATAAACTTTGCATTATATTTACAAATGGCAGAAAGTCAATGATCATATACAGCAGTCAGTCAACACCTGACAGGCGAGGGATAAACTCACAGTTTGGTTTGGGCTACTCATCTGATCAGGCACAATCCGAACGCTCAGAACACAGACAGTCGAACAAAGGTGAGATGGCATGTCTGAAAAAGTGAAGAGAGTAGGGAGGGGAGAGCGACAGAATTCGCCAGCTTGAATGTGCCACTTCTGATATAGAGGCCAACCCGAAATGATAATCCCTCTGTGCTCTTTCTGCTGTACTTTCATTGTTTGTGATTTAATTTCACGTTTCCAATATTTTCATATTGCTTATTTATCTTTTACCATGTTTTTAGTTGGGAGTTGGAATGAGTGAGAATTGAAAACTTGCTTCTGTGGTCGTGTCTCCTGTGAATAGTGTTGTTCCTCCACAGTTTTGGTCTCGAGTCATAGGATCATAAGGCTTTGTCTGAAATATTTAGAGTAAGCAAGATCTCGGCACTTATAACAAAGATTCATTTTAAAATTGAAGTCTTTTTGAATATGTTACTGGATATGTAATTCTGCACGAATGGATTTACAGTGATTTCGTCATCTGCCTTGTTTAGTTGGGTATACTATAAAGGGTTGTAGACTTTCCCAACACTGAACAGAAAGCGATTGAGACTCGCCATTTGTACACGTGAAAGCTGTGATTTTCCTTCTATTTTCTGGACAGGAAAATCACAAGGCTGGCCAGCGGAGAATCAGGAATTTCTGGCTAGTGTTATTTAATTGTGACAAAACCACAGTCGTGGATTCCTGAGTATTCAAGTTATTGTCTGCCAATGGAAAGGGGCCATTGTTGGTCAGCTAATGACCAATGGAAAACCCTCTCAACAGAATAAATTATGATTCTGTAATGTATTAATTTCAAAGCAATAATCTATCCATTAAGTTCACACGGAATGAGAGCACAAAAGGACTGTACAGCCCATAACTTCTCTGCCATTACTTGAATATCTATCCAGTTAGTCCCACTCACCCGCCTTTTCTCCGTCACCCTGTGAATTTCTACTTAAATGTTTTGAAAGTTACTATTGATGCTTGTAAATTATAAATTTTTGTAATGTGATCCAAACTCCTCAATTTGGCTTGCCTGTAACTCGCTGCCTCACAATCTTTATTGTATGAAAATTATGGGCGGCATGGCAGCACAATGGTTAGCACTGTTGCTTCACAGCGCCAAGGACCTGGGTTCAATTCCGTCTTGGGTCAATCTGTGAGGAGCCTGCATGTTCTCCCCAAGCCAGCGTGGGTTTCTTCCGGCTGCTCCGGTTTCCTCCCACAAGTCCTGAAAGACGTGCTTGTTCGGTGAATTGGGCATTCTGAATTCTCCCTCCATGTACCCGAAGAGGCGCCGGAGTGGGCGACTAGGGGATTTTCACAGTAACTTCATTGCAGTGTTAATGTAAGCCTACTTGTGACACTATTAAAGTCTGCAGTGTTTTCCCAGGTATCCATTATTCTATCGGTAAATCATCCAATTGTTTGATTAAATTCCAGACCTTTTCTCATCTCAGATTTCTATTTGGTACAGGCTGACTTTGCTCAACTTGGATAAAGACCAAATTCCATACTGTAGGACATCACCAGTATAAAAAGTGTAAGATACGTTTAAGAAGCTAAATCAAGGAGTTATGTACCATCAAGTTTGGGTTTTAATAACATGTAGATTGTAGGACGAATGAAAGATTGAAGGTGGAAAGATGACCTGAAAAATAATATGTTACGGTAGGATCACAGCGAGGATCCATAGAATTCCAACAGTGCAAAAGGAGACCATTCGGCCCATCAAGCCTGCATCGACCCTCCGAAAAAGCACTTTACCTGGGCCCACCCCCCACCCCCCTGTAACCCCAAACATTGATCACGGCCAATCCACCTAACCTACACATTTTTATTGGACCATGGGAGGAAACCGGAGCACCCGGAGGAAACCCACCCACACACGGGGAGAAAGTACAAACTCCGCACAGTGACCCAAGGCCAGAATTGAATCCCGGTCCCTGGCGCTGTGAGACAGCAGTGCTAACCACTGTGCTGCTCGTCAGAGTATTCCATTGAGACAGTTATCTGAGTTATAAGGGAAACTTAAGCTTCTCAGGCTAGGAAGGAGGCATTTGACAGGTGGTTTTCTGGAAGCATATAATTTATTAATGGTATAGAAAAGATTAATCTGGAATTTTGCATTAAATTAAATTTTAAAGTTGAACATGTTGACACAGCTCTAACTAATAGAAGATAATTTTAGGACGTGAATTAGAACAGCTAATTATTTTCTCACAAAAATGATCAACATGTGGAATTGACTGCGAGATGGAACAGTTGAGACAAAAAAGATACATAATTCAAGAGACAGTGGTGGTTGTATGGAACCATGACAATCTCTTTAAATGGGTGAATTAAGATGTCCTGAAGGACCCGCCTCATTGTGATCATGTGACACTATTTGGACCTTAAGAGGAAGAGGAACAGGAGATGAAGGTCAGGAGGAGCTATGGGAGATTATTTGCAATTATTCAAACTTGACAGCACTTCGAGGGGGTCAGAGTCATCATCCCTATGATGAATTTCAGATTTCAGTTGATCCATCAAGAAGGGCTGGCGTCGAAGCTGTTCAATCGGAATGGCTTTCTTTGGCTTGAGAGAGAACAGATCAGAGTAAATCAGTTCCAAATAAAATTGGAAATGAGCACAGCTAAGAACCTGGGAATATGTCGCCACTCTTGTTCGTGACTAGAAGAAGATTAGAAGAAGAAAATGGAAGAAATCAGATGAAAAATAGGGAACAAATATTACGTTATAAAGTGGTGTGCTTGAATGCAAATGTGATTCATTCCAAGTTGATGATTATTCATACAAATTTAAACTCGAAATTATATGAATGTTTCAAACTCTCCTGGACAATTAAGATTTCATAAATTTATGAATGTTAAGAATTTTAAAAATACCTGTTACTTTACACCAGAGCTGACTTGTTGCACGCTGATATGATAGGATTTTTTTCATCTGTTGTTCATGTCCTGGACAAGTGATTTGCTATTGCTTGGACCCACTCGGAAGTAGCTACTTTCACTGCTTCCGGGACCTCTCATGCGACATGCAGTAAGTGTAGAATTTTTGTGATTCGTTGGCACATACCAATTCACTTGTACCAATCATGTCCAAAAGGCGCTGGTTTGGAATCACCTTCTCTACTTGTTGCTTTGGAAGAAGGTGATCCCATGATGCACGTTCATTGAATAATTGAAACTGATCCCTTTTGGATATGGTGTAAATTGATGGTTGAGAAAATAGCACAGAGCCGGGCCTGCCTTTCAAAGGTTATAAATGCATGTTGCATGTTGGTGCACGTCACATTGGGTTTTGCTGCTTAAACCTGTCTCGGTGAGATTTCACTACAGTGCCACCAAAATATGACATTTTTGCGTCTGAAGTTACGTCCACGACAAGAGATCCAAAAATGTATTAAATTATCACATAAACATTCCTATTTGAGGTCATTAGAAAAATGAAATGGAAACACCAAAAATGGTAACCCATCAATGCACTACTAGGCCAAAACTCTATTTATGGACAAGCACACAGAATGGAACATATGGTCTTCTTCGCCTTCGCCTTTCAAGCTTTCATCGCTAAAATATTTTTTTAAACTTTCTTTTGTCTTGTAAATTTTCTCCCCTCTTCGCCTCAAACCGATGCTTTGGGTATGGTTCCATGGGTACCAAAAACCCTCTGGTATCTCACCCAAGTAGTTGGTCTTCATGTGTGAGCTTGGACTGTGGTGTCAGTAGACGATTGATCTAACCCTGATTAAGAATTCACTCCACATCCACATATATACATGTTGTAGCAGAGTCACAGACATTGACCAGGAACAAGAATCTTTGCTCATTTTTTAAGCCTTCCACTATCTTAAGCACACTCATTGACAGACTAGCTGAGATCAGCCACCTCAATGTGGGCCAATACTCCAATTTAATAGCTTCTTGCTCTCTGTGGCTCTGTATCATAAATTCAGCAAAGGAACCACTGGAGGATCTTTTTCATTTCTCTTCCTTTGCCTGGTTTGTATACCCATAATTGGGTATCCAAATCAATTCAAATTTCCTTTCCATCAGCCACCAAAGTCCCAACTGGGGGGAAGAAGGGCCTTCTAACATTCAGGTGGATTCAACGGTAGATAACTGAGAAGCAGAAATGATAAAACCACAAGAAATCGATGTTGGATTTTCCCACCTTCTCGTCTGAACAACAATGTGAGGCTCCCTGACATCCAGGTAAGAATGAGAGCTCATGAACACCAAGCCAGACCTACTTCAAACGGTACACGCATTGAAGTGGCACATTGGATTGGAATGTGCTGCAAAGTTTCAGTTCTGAATAAAAATCAATTCAGCTTATTTCCACCTGAAAAATGCACTCAAGTGAAGATTATCTTGAGCTTCAGATGCCAGTCTATGTGGGTGCACCACACATCACCCAACAACATCTGTTGTTCTGGATTTCCACATTATACTCAAGCTTAAGGGGAGGAACACAATTGAGAGCCAACAAACAACATGACTTTTTACTGATTTCAGCTGAATACGAATTGTAATTGGTTAGTGAAACTAAAACATTTGATCCTGATCAGGGTAAGGGGTCTCCTGAAATGCAGTTCTTTTCCAAAATCCTCAAGTAGCTAAGTTATTACAGCAGCCTTAGAACAACGTTGCGATGGAATGAATACGAGGATTCATCCTAAACTTGAACTGCAAACTATCACTAAATGCAAAGAGGCAAGCATCCCAAAACTGCTCGGCTTTACCTTGATCAACCCCCTGTTTATTTCCAATCCAGCAAAAAGGAATGTGTTTATAATTATAAACAAAATGGGAAAATAAATGATTTCTGGACTGAATTGTTTGTCTTCCCGAAATGGAAGATGCAAAAGCCTGGATCAGTTTTGGTTAAACGATGTAGACTTTGCAGAACGCACACAGGCAATTTGACCCAACTCTGTAGGCATTTATGCTCTACACAAACCTCTCCAACCCCTCTTCATTTTGCCCCCTCAGCATATTCTTCTTTTCTGTCTTATGTTCTTACGTGACTTTCCCTTAAATGCTGTTTGCCCCAACTAATCCTTGCTGTAGCAAGTTCAATATTACCTCCACTCTGGGTCAAGAAGTTTCACCCAAGCTCCCTATTGGATTTAGTGATCACTATCTTATAGTTATGGGATGCTAGTTATAATCTCCTCTACAAGTGGAGACATCTACATTTAACTTATCAAGTCCCTTCATAATTTTAATAACCTGTTCGTAATCCCACAGTCTTCACTTTTATAAAGAAAGCTCAGTTTGGTCAGCCTTTCTTGATGAATGTATCATTTATGTGGACTCGCACACCGCTGTGATTGCCTGCCCAAAGATGTCTGCCTGACCCCATATAAAATACTCACAAGTGCCTGTCTATTGCTGGTGTTGAAGGTGAAGCTTGGTAAAGGATAAATATTTGGTCCAACCAAATTTTCCTTCAGCTGGCAACAAAACTGCAAAGAAGCCAAGTAATTCTAAGTAACTTTCCACTTAACTGGGTAACAGAACTTGATCATCCTTTCAGTTGTGAAGAATGTCTCCCTTGCTCTCTGATAAAATATGACTAAGTAAATTTCCCTGGCTGGTGGAAAGTGTGCAATAGGACCTTGTGAAATAGCGACAGCAAAAATTGGGATTCCTCTTTGTTGTCAGAGAATGTGGCTCTTACCATTATAAACATTGTGTAAACAACAGATACGGGGGTGTCTTTTTTCACAATTAAACTATTGACAGATCAGTCAAAGACCTAGTAGGTAGCTTGAGTGTTACAGGCCAACAGGCATCAGAACACGTTGGCACATTTATTGCCTTAGTTCACACACAAATAGGGCAAGGAGAAGAAGACACCCAGTGCTTGTGGGATCATAACCCAACGAGTATTGGTATCTAAAGGAGAAGAGGAAGAAATTGAGGGGAATAAACAAAAATAAGTTATTAATCATTCAAGCTTGACTAATTTTAGTTTACTAGTAGTAGTATTACGAGGCTAAAATTAACAGCATTTATGCCATATGAGTTGCTCCTCTTCAGGTGCCTTTGTTGTTATAGTAAAAATCCTTGAAGGTATTATTTAAAATTTGTGAGACTGTGTCATCCCCAAGCCTTATTATTTTCACTTGTGAGTCACAAGGAATAAACTACCATATTCACCACCATGCCACTTATGGTAAGGAATCCCACTTTTTCACACCTCGTGCCATAATTGTAATACTGCCATGTATTATTACCATATGATGCCCAAATAGAAATGAATGGAGGATTAGTGAGAAAGAATGTTCGAGAGCAGACGGAACCTAGCTCAGGCATATTCCAACCACCCCTCCAGTGAACTGTCCAATCCCACGCGTGATCATGTGAGCAGAGTAGCGGTGAAATAGGACCATTCATAAAATTATACCCAAGTGTGAGTCAACATCATCAGGAGAAATGCAGGGGAGAACAAATATGAGGACAAATGAGAAAGCTAAATAAGTGAACGCTGATCTAGAAATAGCCAATGTTGCCCATCTGCAGTTCACACCAGCTCTCACCAGCTTTTATTGCCTGGCACTAGTCAGCGCTGCATGTTACCAGCTGAAGACGTACATCACTGACACCTGGTTACTATTGTCAATTGAATCTGGGTGCCACTGATGGCTCAATAAAGTTTTTTAATTTTTGGTTGTCAATTGGGTTGAGTAGTATTAGTATGCCTTGTGTTTACATAGTGATTTATTTCAAGTGTGCGTTGTGTGGACACTTTGGCATAGATGCTCCATCATGAGGTAGCTCTGTCCTTGTTTGGAGCTGTGACTGGCTTTGACCCCCCCCCTCCCCCAGAGATTTTTGAAGGAATGTTGAGGGGGTCAGCCAGGCCAGAGCACGGAGCGTGGGAACTTTGCATTTGTGAGCATGGCGCTAGCATTATGTAGCTCCTGTTCTTTTTTTCTTTAAATCGCTTTTACCTTTCTCAACAGGAAGCCACCTTCGCCGGAGTTGGGGTCAGATCAGGAATCCTCTGAAATGTAAATCACCCAACCCAGTTGGCGCTGGGATTTATTAAAGACGTTTATTGTGAGCCGGATTGTACATTAGTATTTAACTGATATTCAGAGGACCTTATTTATGTATTTTAACTTTACAAATCCCCCCCTCCATATTTATATTTTTCATTTACTCCCAATTCTTTGTGACTTCATGCCGCGTTATTCCTACTCCCTCATAACGGAGACGGATTGAGGCCTTGACTCTGATCCCGACTTCATATGCAAGTATATAATCAACTGCTGGAGTCATTGGAGAGCATGGCCGTGTGCTGATCCCCCGGGATCAAATGTGGCAGAACCTCTTTTCTGCCCAATGCTGGCACCCATTTATCGCAATGAAATGCAGGAACTCAATAGGAAATTGCAACGCCTATACCTTAATCTGCCAGGTACAGCAGTCCAGCCCTGTAACGAGTGTGCTGCTGGGTGCGTTTGTTAAGTTTCCTAATACATACTGACCTGTAGCTGCTGTTAGTCTGGTGGGGTTCCATACTAGGCAAACCAGGAAAGTCCCAGGTGCACTTTATGGTTGTATCTAAGTTAGCTCTTCGCCAAATGGAAAGTTAGATTAGGCTCCCACTTCTGCTCACTATCTAATGGCCCCTGAGGGAAAGTCCATGGTGAGGACTTGGCATAAGGATTGATTAAGCTGTAATGCTGTTCTTGGTCAAATTTCCTGCTGACTCCCACTGTTAAACCTCACACATTGGCCACTTTGTGGATGTACAAAAGAGTCACTGGCATCTTCAGACTGTTGCCCTGCCAAAATAATGCCTTCAACAGTGATGGTTGTAAAGAAAATTGAGGTAAGGGCAGCACGGTGGCTCAGTGGGTTAGCCCTGTAGCCTCACGGCGCCGAGGTTCCAGGTTCGATCCCGGCTCTGGGTCACTGTCCGTGTGGAGTTTGCACATTCTCCCCGTGTCTGCATGGGTTTTTCCCCCACAACCCAAAGATGTGCAGGCTAGGTGGATTGGCCACGCTAAATTGCCCCTTAATTGGAAAAAATGAATTGGGTACTCTAAATTTATAAAAAAAAGAAAGAAAAAAAAAATTTTTTTAATTAAAAAATTGAGGTATAAGGATTTATATGGCGCCAGGCCAAACCGTCTCTGTCCACTCACTGTATAATATAGTAACTGTTCACAGCAAGGTTCTGCCCACAAAGCATTATCAGACTAATTTTTCTGCCTTATTCATAGTTAATCTATGAATATAAATGTGGGTGTTGCAAGATGTGTGCACTCCCATAATCCTTATTGCCGCTATTATTTGACTGACCGGTACCCTGGTCTCAGCTATCCACACATTGAATTGCCTAATAACATTTTTACTCCCTCCCCAGAATGCATAGAACTGAGGCTGAGAGATGTATGGTGCCAAATAAGATTTGGCCTGATATCAATAGTGTTTGACTGCAGAATGTAGCAATGGCAGTCAATATAAGGTTCATTCAAGTAACCTGGAGAAAAAAAATGTAGTAATGTTTGCTACAGTGCCAAGCATTATCTGTTGTGTACTATGTTCTTGGTTTCTGGAACAGTGTATTCCAATATTAGTCCAATATAGTTGGTGTGCTAACCGTCCCCTCTTTTTCTAAGAGATCTAAACATGACTTTTCTACCGTCTGTGTGGGGGTAGTTTTGTTTCCTGGTTTTAAATTTAGTTTTATATGTTGTACTGTTGGGTCGTGTTGTATCAAAGATGCACAATGTGGAGTAATTGCTGAAGAGATTGTCAAGTGACATCAGAGAGTCTTTGTTTTCTGATGTCACATTTGGTTCATTTGCTTAAAGGTGTTTTGATAGATTGCAACTCACCAACCCAACCCTTCTTCCTGTCCCACCCCACGACAACCTTATCAATCCATGCTTGCACAATGTTTTCCAGAGCATGTTTTAAATCAAAGTTCAAATTGCTAAGTGGAATCCTCTTCCTGTGTGTAGTGATTTTTTTCCCCCTTCCTTTTCAGTGTGCACCCAATCACTTCCCATCCCGTGCCTACTTTATACATTGTGTTCTTGTGTACAGGACTCTCTGAAGCACAATTTTCCTTTTTTAAATTCGGACTGATTTTCTCTTCTTTCCTGAAGGCACTGACTTGTGCTGGAATGTGGCTCCTCGGGCACTGGCCATCTGTTATCATTGGGGTTAAGTAGCCATCCACGTGGGAACAGACAATGGGTGTTAACTACAGGGGCATCACAGATGATCCTGATTCTCTTTTAACCTGATGTTCACACCTGATGGCACATTTTGCAACAGAAGGATAGCAGTTGGAATTTAGTAACTTTCTGATTTCTCCCCATCTTTCTACCAGCCAAGTGACACTGAAACCAACTTAGTGCCTCTCTTGTGTTCTTATTTAGATTGGCTAACAACACAGGTAGTGTTGGAACAGTTAGCCTCGCTGACCTCTGCGCTTCATTGGTCAACTGGAAATTTATTTATCCCATCAGGCATTGAGGACAAGATGGGGAAACGGTGGCATTGTAAAAAGGTGAAAATCAGTCAGGCCCGGGATTTTCAATTCCCATTCAGATTGGGCAGGTTCAGCGACAGGGGTGAAAAATATTCCAAGAATGCCAAAACGTGCCATGATCATCCCTTACCAGCCCCCACCCCCACCTCTCTCTCTCTCTCTCTCTCCCCCCCCCCCCCCCCCCCTCATTCAATGTCGGGAACATCATTATAATACATTTCATCATTGGGCCCTTATGCCGTAATCATACCCCCCCCCCCTCAGAAATCCACCCATGGCGTAGCGTCAGAATGGCGTGAATCACAACTGATTTCAAAATCAGAGAGGATCTCGGAGACATATTCAGGGGGTTGACTCGGTGGTTACCAGATTTGACTCGGGGGGGGGGGGGGGGGGGGGGGCTACCAGATATGACTGAGGCCACCAGGGAGGCTTAACTGGGGGTTGGGGTGCTAGGGGAGGCGGTGGCGTAGTGGGATTGTCACTGACTGGGATTCCTGGCCTCTAGCAATCCTACCAGTTCTGACCCTGGCAGGCCCCTTTCTCCGCCTGCTACAGATCAGTCATTGTGATGTGTTCACGAGCTGTGACCTCGAGGTTGCTCTGGAACTAGATCGCACCAAGGAGGGTGTGAGTGAGCTCTGCAATGTTCCTTCTATTTCTGGATCCATGGATCACTCTTCTGTGCTGGTGTTGGGACTGGAGTTGGGGACCTGGCAGGTGGATTCCCTCGGCTGCTTCCCAGATATGCCTGCGAAAGAGAGTTCAATAGTGCATGGCAGGGACCTGAGAAACAGGAGACATGCCTTACAGTATTGTTGTCTGCTGGATGTTGCTGGATTATCGTTACCAACCTCATCAGCACATGAGCGGTCAACGTCGTCCCCTCTGGCCAGCTTCTCTCCACGCCCCCACACCCCACACCCCAAAGTCCGTGAGGACCTTGAGTTCTGGCACCTTTCATCCATCTTGTTGTGTGCCAGCTGGTCCTGCATGAAAACAGGTGAAGAGAGTGTAAGCAGGACATGTGCCAGGGCAGATGATGAAAATTGGGGGTGGATTTCTTAACTGCTGTCACTTCCAGGTGACCTGCAAAGTATGGCTGCTGTGCAGTGGGGAGACCCCTTAAATGTGGTACCCCGATGATTGCAGCGCTCAGGTGATGGTGGTGGTGGGGTGGCAGGGAGGGGTGAATCAGCAATATGGTGTGGACTGCATTGACAAAGGTCTTTGGTACTCAGTGCCACACTGTACAGTGGGAAAGGCCACCATTTAGTCGGTAGGCTCAACATTGCTTTTCCCGCCAACCTTTGCCGATTCCTGAGAAAACCTCGCCCTTGGCCTTTACACCCAGTGAGTCCAAATAGAAATTGCATCTGGGAACTGAGGAAGGGCAGAATCAGACTCAACTGTGATGTGAATCCCTTACTCCCTGTTTAACTAAGGAGCCACAGTTATCATGGCTTTGAGGAATAGTCACTGGGCAAGGGGGTTAAAGGTCAACTAGCCTGAGGAACTACACTCCAGCAATCAGTCAGTCCTCATGAGAAGAGAGAAATTGGGATGGGATAAGTGAAAGCCATCACCATGAACTACGATTGTTATTTCCTGGTTTGTATGATTACCGTGACATATATACAACAGCAATTAATAGTTTAAGTTCTGTCATATCAGAGCACAGCAGTTGTTCGTTCTAATGATGATCAGACATGGAACAGTATAACAAATGGCTGTTTAACATGTTGACTGTTTCTCTTTAATCTCTCATGTCTGAGATTAGAGAATTTAATGAACCAAACAATCGGCAATCATACATTTGAATAATTTCTGCGGTGGTGCAGTGGGTACGGCACTGATTGTAGCCCTCCCTGGTTACGGGTTCTGACAGATGAAAGAAAGGCAATGTGCCAGCAATCTGTAACTTAAACCTAGGACTTGCTGTTGGACCTGAATGAATGTAATATTAACCCTGAGACAAGGCTACAGTCTCACTGCCTGATTACGTTTTACGTAACATATACTGACTGTCTTTGGGTCCCCCATTGTTACATCTAATTCTCAGTGTTGTACAAAGTTGGGCAGATCAGGAATTTCTGAGACTTTCTTCCTGGTGTTCTAAGTTCGGTTAGTAATAAGGCAATGACAATTAGACTAAATACTCTTAAAGTTAAAAAAAATCAACTCTCTGTCCACTAACTTCCACTGCAATCGTATGCATTGGACGTAGATGGGGTCAGACTCAGCCATGATTTGCCTTCAGTCAACACTGACCATCTCACCTGCAGAATGCCCATTGGGATGCAGTACTCTCGGTGGCTCTGGAACTTATACCAATATATGTTCAGGAGAGGGGAGCAGGAAATCATTTTTCAAACATAATTGTTTATTGTGACCCGTTTGGAGTAGTATGATGTAATTTTGATGTTTTGTATTGGGGAAGCAAGATACCATTTTGCCTCATTTTTGTGAGTTTATTAAAATTCTTGCAATATATATCAAGCCATTCTAGACACAGTACATATTATAACCCAGTAACCAATACTTGTGGCATTCTCTTCAGTCCTTCCCAACCTGTGGACGTGATGTTTGAATAGTATGAGAGATTCCCTCTTACTGGCTGATCTGTGGATAAGATGTGAACTGGCACGGTTTGTTTTCCTCGCACTTGTAAAGGAGGTGTGGGGTTAACTTTAAAAGAAAATTATACTTTGATGACAGATGAAATGAAGTTCATTGCACTCCTGAAACACAAAGTTATTCCTCCAGCAATTTTAATCTCTATTTAATTGTTGTGACTCTATTTCTGCTGTTTCTTATTCCTCTGCATTCTCTGTGCACATTCATGATATATATTTCTTGCTCTGAGACAAACTGCACTCAAAGTTCTAGGAATCTCTGTAAGAAAATAATTTGTCCTGTCAATTTCTGACTTCCCAGTTCAGAATGCAATAGGAGTGGGGGAATAAATAAAGTGAGCACAGCATGTACAATCTGGAGGAATGCAAAACGGCAGAGGAAAATTAAACAATGGGATAAAACAAATGAAGGCTACTTTTGTGTGCCTTAGTTTCCTTCCGAGTTGAAAATTCATGCTTTATCCATGGTCAGGCAGTCCCTCAGAAGCCAAGTAAACCTGGGTATCTACTTGGAAATTTATGGGGAAGATTGCATGCTCCCAAGAAACTACATGGGGGAATAACAGAAGAGGGAAACAGGAAATAGAGGATACTGAACAGGCATCCGTGTTTTATACATTAATGATTATGATAAATCGTTGCTTTAACAAGTTTTAATTAGACTCCCGAGAGGTAATTATAATACAACATGGATATCAGTTATTATTTCATTTAATATTCCTGTTTTGTGTTTTACTTGAAAAAATGAATTTGTAATTTTTATTATTTAACACCTAGATTAGGTCCCTATTCTGCTGTGATACCGCTTGTGTGGAAATTCTATATTGCAGTGTTATACAAATATTATAAAAATGGCTGTGATCTCCACTGCTGTAGCACCAATGTTCATTCATTGAGTGGTCATGATGCATTGGTGTTAGGCGCTGAAAGTTGTATTGAATTAATTTCTTATTTAAACATTAAATCCAAAAAGATCAGTGGCATGGGCGGCATGGTAGCACAGTGGTTAGCACTGTTGCATCACAGTGTCAGGGCCCCGGGTTCGATTCCTGGTTTGGGTCACTGACTGTGCGGAGTCTGCACGTTCTCCCCGTGCCTGCGTGGGTTTCCTCTGGGCCCTCCGGTTTCCTCCCACAAGTCCCAAAAGCCTTGTTTGTCAGGTGAATTGGGCATCCTGAATTCTCCCTCCGTGTACCCGAACAGGCACCAGAAAGTGGCAACTAGGGGATTTTCACAGTCACTTCATTGCAGTATTAATGTAAGCCTATTTGTGACAATAATAAAGAGGATTATTATTAATTTGATAGGCTGTATATTGCCATGTCACACCACATTCTATAACCTACACTGCCCCAGCATGGTTTTGGCATTGCACATCACCAAATAGAAACTGTGCTGTTGGAGTGACACAAAGTATCATTTGCATTAGCAAATAATTTAAATTATTTTATATCTTGTAGTTGGTCACAGGTGTAATGTGAACACAGACTGGTGGAGAGTTTTCCTATCCAAAATGTAAAAACCTCATCCTATGAGGGAGATTGTTTCCTGACCAAGTTCTTTAATGTGGCATGGCTGACATGACTGCTGGGGCCTGTGCTTTGTGTCTGCTGTGTCCTGTTTCCCTATTTACTGCACTGTCTGTATTGGTCCTTCAGGTTTTTATAACTGTGCCTTCTGTTTTCTTAGTCTGACTCACCTCTGTACTTGCAGTACGTGTAAAAGCTTTTTTGTCTTTTTTTTACACTGACCCTTTTCTCGTCTTTCTTGACTTGCTGGATCAGGAGCCTTATGGGGTAATATTTCTGCTCTTTCTCTTTGAAATACTCGGCAATTTTGCACTGTGTTCTATTCTTCTCTGTGTATCTCTCTTTGTTTCTTTCACTCTCGATTTTATATCTATTTCTATATGTATATTTGTGCTTTTTAATGAGTGATTATGTTGCAGTTCTGCTGGCTGTAGGTTCTGAGGTCACTGTATCAGATTGTGCTGGGGTATCACAGCTAGAATCTTTTTAAAACAACAGTATTTTAAAAACATTAAGACAACCTTACATCCAGTTTTGAATTGACCAGCCTAACTTTGGGGATGATCAAGCAATAATTTTGAGAAGAAAACATCTTTTCAATTACGATATTTAGCAAATACTTTATGCACAAGTAGATCAGTTCTCAATGAGGAGCCGACCTGATTTGGAGTGGCACAGACAATTTTCAGACATGTATGAACTTCAAAAAAAAATATCATCACACCAAGTTGAAACCCTGTGGCCCCTCTTGCAGAACCTTGCCCCAAACACATCTTGAATTGGGTTAAATGTGCAATCTTATACAATGTGAATATAAATTCACACATTAGGGCTGGACAGTATCACTCAGCCTTAATGCTGAAGCGGCACCTGAAAAATTATGTTCATGAAGTATTATGCCTTACTGATGAATAGATATATCTGTATGTTCACAAACTCCAGTGCGCTGCAAATAGTTCAGCCATAGAAATCTTATGAGTTACGCATTATTTGTATATGCAGGAACTATGTGGAAAATATACTGAAAAGGAGCCTCATAATTTGTTACAATCCCAGTTGATGTTCTAACTGGACGGAAAGAATGGAATCCTAGCTCAAATGACTGTAACTTTACCTTTTTTTCATAAAATGTTGAGGATCAGAGTCACTGGACCACTAATTAGTTTTAACAACAAAATAAAAACATTTTTAAATATAAAAAGATTATGATACACAAAGCATTTACTCTCCCCTTAGTTTAGCAATTACACACAGGTTTTAGGATTAATACAGATTATAAAGTACATCTTAATGAATGTGGGAAAATATACTCTCCACTCTGAACGCCAAATGAGTGTATGCGGATGTTTCCTCAGATTCCCCCCCAGATGATTGTTGTGTGAGTTTCCAAACTCCACTCTCAAAAACACACTTTAAAATCATTTCCCTAAGTATGCTTTCCCTTAGCAGTTTTCATTCTGAAATCCAGACCACATTTTCCAAATGACACCTTCAAACAAAGCTTTCCCTCCATTTTTAACAGTGAATCGAGTCCAGGATTTTACACCAACCTCTTTCGGATTTTTTTTCATTTTAGCTACTTTTACATAAACTCTTTAAGATCAAGCCACTTATTTCAACTCCCATTCCACAGGCTGCAGTAAAATCTCACAAACCTGAAAATCACCAGATATCTTTTTGTATTCTCTTCTTCTCAGCTCGCTCTGTATTTACTGAACAGTGTGCTGTTCTTGTACCTTTAACGTCAGACTTCTTGGAAACTTCTCTTTGTTTCTCTAGTTTCCTTAACTAGCTGGTCTTCAGATGTCTGCATTTGTTTTCTTAACCATTACTCCATGGTATGTCTTTTCTTCTAACAAAGCTGAGAGATGTTCTCTCTTTAGCCTTCTAAACCAACTGCATTGAGCAGAGCTTTGAGAGCTTTCTTCTCTCTCACTAACTATCTTCAACTGCCCACAAATTAGCTGAGCTAAAACTTAAAAATGTCTACTTTACAAGGCCCAAGTTACGTAGCAACACTCACATGCTTATGGCTTTTATTACTCTTCACATCATAGCCCTCTCTAAGCACAATAGAAACACAGTTGGATCTTAACCAATCCCTGCACATACAACACCGTTGTCCTCCATGAATCTAACTATAGGTTTACCTTTCCAGGCACAGCAACATTGTATTAAACCCACTTAAAACTATACCTTATTTCTAATGTTTCCCAATACAATTATCAATCCCTTAAAACCACCTTTATTTTCCTAACTCCCGACATTTAACAAACTACTTCAATGAAGTATGAATGAAGACAAGTACCCTTATATGTGGCTTATATTGGCCATGGTCATATCTGTAATTCAGTTTACATGAATCTGAATATCTAATGCCCAGCAAAACACTCTGAAGAAAATAGCTATGAAATTCGCACCTGTCATTCAGAGGGTGTGTGGCTAGGGGGGAGATGGTGCCACAGTGAAAATGTCACTGGATTAGTAATCCAGAAGCCCAGGCTAATGCTCTGCGGACATGGGTTCAAATCCCACCACGGCAGCTGTTGAAATTTCAGTTCAATTAATAAATCTGGAATTGAAAAGTTAGTCTTGGTAATGGTGACCATGAAACTATCATCGATTGTCATGAAAACCCATCTGGTTCACTAATGTCCTTTAGGAAAGGAAATCTTCCATCCTTACCCGGTCTGGCCTACATGTGACTCCAGACCCACAGCAATGTGGTTGACTCTTAACTGCCTCTCTGAAATGGCCGAGCGAGACACTCAGTTCAAGGGCAATTAGAGATGGGCAACAAACTCTGACCCAGCCAGCGACACCCACATCCCATGAAAGGATTTTTTAAAAGTTTATTGACTCAAAGATCTTATAATATATCAGAACTCAAAAAGTGAGTCATCTCCTGAACGTGAAAAATGTGGTGACCTGAATTTGATTGATGAGGTCTTATTTGTCACTACAAATATTTAACCTTTTGTGGATAGTCTGTAGATATTCTGGGACAAGAGTAATTAAGGAGATCCTGAAGTTTCACTCATGAGGATGGTAAGTGTTGATTGCCTGAGATCGTGACCAGCACATCCTGACCTATCAGACCATAATGGAAGTGAAAAACATCAGTTGCAAAGTGCAAGGATGGGAGGTTACCAGGCTAAACCCATTATACAGTCACCTCCAGACCAGAGAACCAACCTCTAGTTTACCCAATCCTGTGCCAGTGACATTAACATTTCCTGCCAAAGTTAGACCCTGCAATTCTTCAAAATAATGATGGATATGCTATATTTTTCCTAAAGAGTTCAGACAATAGGTTACTCCTCTGATGCTTAAGTACAAGTCAAGTCAGACTGATGGGACAGATGTTTCCTTTGACTGTTGGTGGTAAAGATCCCATACAAAATTGATTGGACAGTTTCAACACAAATCCAAATGATTTTCAGCACAGATTAATAATGATTCAGCACCAAGTTGTCCAGTTCCTTCTAATCGGCCACAGGACGTTTGTTTTTAGAAGTACATAGATATCACACTAGTGCAATGTAGGGAGGGTGTGGGGGTCTTTTGTGGTTTGAGGTATATTTTTGGGGTGGATAAGGGAACTTTACTCTGCATCTGGCTTCGCTATGTCTAATCTCAACAAGTATTTGATTCTGGCATCATTGCTTGAAAAAGGTTTCATTCCCCAACACTAACAGCCCTCACTCTGATTATCAACATGCAGGAAAAAAAAATGACACAGGGTGTAATTGTACAGCCTCTTTGTGGCAAGGGCGGGGCCATAGAATCCGGCAAGCCGTTCAAAAATCCACTGACATCAGCAAGACTGGAAAATCCAGCTAGCATGAGCGGCTGAAAAATTCCATCCACAGGGTTTATCCTTCAAAATTTTAGTTTTGCAGTTCGTGTTTAAACGTTGTTTCCTTTTTCTCTCTTTTTATCAACAATTAAACAAAGTAATTCCTGTATTCCTCGGAAGAAATGAATCGTTCCCTTTCGGATTCAAAATACCCAATTGTACAACTGGTTTCATTATTCGCAGTAATTGATGTGTCTAACTGACTAATCACTTCAACAAAAAGTTTATTATTGTCTGATGGTGCTGAGAGATACAATTGAAACATCCAAATTTTAAACATACAGATATATACACTCCAACATAACGTGTTGTCATTTGATACTACTGAGAAAAAAAATAATTGCTCGAGTGTGGAAAATAACCGCAAAATGGATCCAGTACCCTTGACTGGGATATGATCTTTAACAACAACAACAGCTTATTTATATAGCACCTTTGACGTACTAAAAATTCAAGGCGCTTCACAGGACCATTATAAAATGTGTGTTGTTGGTGTATGGGATGTTTGCTGGTCATTGCATTTTTCACTTAATTCGGCTAATTAGTCATTTAGATCTGTTTTGATTCTGCAAAGTTTGAGAAATGTTTACAGCAGTGCTTTGGTTAGATGAAAGAATGCATCGCGTTTGCTGGCAGCCAATCAATGGGCTACTTCTAAAGGAGCCTGTTCTTTAAACAGTTTCAACATCAAAAGCTGCCTGCTTTCCTTAGATAATGCAATGAGCATTAAAATACCACTGATATTGTTCCTACACTAAAATGCAATTAAAATAGTAGAGAAGACTGTTAAAAAATGACAGTCGGCTGTGAAAGTAGTGTGAGAAAGGTTGCACACTGGCTGTAGAAAGTCACTGTTGGGCCTTTATTCCAGGTGAATACATTTATTCCAAATACATGAGGTGTTACTTTAGTGTGATGTTCCTGTAATAAGGTGAGGTTTTAGATGTACGAAAGAGGAACAATTGTACAGCCACCAAAGGCTCTATTACTGTTGATGTTATTGTGTGAAGTGCTAATTTAATATTATTTTATTGTTAGTGGGAGCAAAGGGAAAGATCTGAATACCATCAAATCTCTAAGAGTGCTCCGAGTGCTACGACCTCTTAAAACCATCAAAAGACTGCCTAAACTTAAGGTAATGTAGATTTTCTTTGAATAGACTTCCAGATTTCTTCCTCTTCCGTTATAGGGAAACAGGAAAGAACTACTGCATTGCCACATGTAGTTGTGTTATTGACATATTCAGAAAGCTCTCTTTGATTAGTATCTCTGGTGAAATCACCAACTTATCGAAAAAACAGAGGCTGATAGGAAACCTTTAAGATGTGGTTGCACACGATGATTGGTTCTGGTCAGGTTTGACAAATGCTGCAACTTTTTCTAGCTCTCTCATTTTCTTGCTCTCTCCATTTAGGCCGTCTTCGATTGTGTGGTAAACTCCTTGAAGAATGTTCTCAACATCCTGATCGTTTACATGCTCTTCATGTTTATTTTTGCTGTGGTCGCTGTGCAGCTATTTAAGGGCAGGTTTTTCTATTGCACTGATGAATCGAAAGAGTTTGAGCGGGATTGCAGGTATGTGTTCTAGCATTCAACACTCAACTGTTTCCTCTTCAAAGTTGTGGAGGCTGTTGTACTGCCTTAGAGTGCAAATGGGCAGCACGGTAGCACAGTGGTGAGCACTGTTGCTTCACAGCTCCAGGGTCCCAGGTTCAATTCCTGGCTTGGGTCACTGTCTGTGCGGAGTCTGCACGTTCTCTCCGTGTCTGCGTGGGTTTCCTCCGGGTGCTCATGTTTCCTCCCACAAGTCCCAAAGACGTGGGACTGGATTCTCCGCCGGCGGGATGCTACCAACTGTCCTGGCTTGAGACAATTCACACCTATTTAACCTGTGATTATCCCTCTCTCCAGTTTTGCCGGCAGCCCGGGGGTTTCCCAACGGCGCGGGGCTGCCCCACAATGGGAAATCCCATTGAGCAGCTGGCATAACGGAGCATTCCGCCGGCGGGGTGAAACAGAAATGTGGCGCAGCAGGGCGAAGAATCCAGCCCGTGCTTTCAGGTGAATTGGACATTCTGAATTCTCCCTCAGTGTCCCCGAACAGGCGCTGGAATGTGGCAACTAGGGAATTTTCACAGTAACTTCATTACAATATTAATGTAATCCTACTTGTGACATTAAAGATTACTATTATTAAATGTCATGCTGTTGATGGTTGCAGTGCAGTGTCTTGTATCTGGAATCAACACAGTGAAGGATCAACTTTTGTTAGAGTTATACTTTGAACTGCTGCTCTACATCTTTCAGTAAGAAGTCTTACCACATCAGCTTAAAGTCCAACAGGTTTGTTTCGAATCGCTAGCTTTTGGAGCGCAGCTCCTTCCTCAGGTGAATGAAGAGATGGGTTCCAGAAACATATATATAGACAAAGTTAATGATGCAAGACGATACTTTAAATGTGAGTCTTTGCAGGTAATTAATCTTTACAGGTCCAGACAGTGTGACTGGAGAGAGGGATAATCACAGGTTAAAGAGGTGTGAATTGTCTCAAGCCAGGACAGTTGGTAGGATTTTGCAAGCCCAGGCCAGATGGTGGGTGGGATGAATGTAATGCGACGTGAATCCAAGGTCCTGGTTGAGGTGGTACTCATGTATGTGGAACTTGGCTATCAGTTTCTGTTCGGCGATTCTGCGTTGTCGTGCATCCTGAAGGCCGCCTTGGAGAACGCTTACCCAAAGATTAGAGGCTGAATGCCCGTGACTGCTGAAGTGTTCCCCGACTGGAAGGGAACATTCCTGCCTGGCGATTGTCACGCGATGAGCGTTCATCCATAGTCGCAGCGTCTGCATGGTCTCGCCAATGTACCATGCCTCGGGACATCCTTTCCTGCAGTGTATGAGGTAGACAACGTCGGCTGAGTCGCACAAGTATGTACCGTGTACCTGATGGGTGGTGTTCTCGTGTGTAATGGTGGTACCTATGTCAGTGATCTGCCACGTCTTGCAGAGGTTGCCAAGGCAGGTTGTGTGGTGTCGTGGTCGCTGTTCTGAAGGCTGGGTAGTTTGCTGCAAACAATGGTTTTTTTGAGGTTGCTCGGTTGTTTGAAGGCAAGTAGTGGGGGTCTAGGGATGGGCTTGACAAGATGTTTGTCTTCATCGATGACATGTTGAAGGTTGCGATGAAGATGCCGTAGTTTCTCCACTCCGGGCAAGTACCGGGCGCCGAAGGGTACTCTGTTGTGGCGCATTGGAACTGTTGATCGATAAGTCGAGCGCCATATCCCTTGTTGGGGGTGGGTATGCCACTTCCGTTGGGGGGGGTGGGGGGTGACTCACGTGGTTGGGGGGGAGGGTGTATGTTGTTCAGGTCATAAAGAGCATTCATTGTCGGTGGCTGTGAATATAATGACTGTTCCGAACCTCTATGCAGTGGCTCCATCTAGGGACGTATGTAAGATTCTCGCGCGTCCAGACAGATGCATTTGTGAGATCACAGACGTCCTTTTAGCCTAAGCTCACAGTTATGTCAACGTTTACAGAGAGCAAGCCAAGGCCAGAGCACTGGGCTTTGTGCGCCAGATTTCCACAGGTGGGGGAGGCCATCAACTGCATTCATGTGGCTATAAAAGCTCCAGGCAACAGGCACTGCAATACAGCAACAGGAAAAGCTACGAGATGCTCAATATACAAGTGGTCTGTGACCACAATAAACTGATCATGCTGGTTTACACCAAATATCCAGGAAGCATCCAAGCCTCATAGATCATAGATCCTCAAAATCTTCGAGGAACCAAACAGGGTCCAGGGCAGGGTCCTTGCTGACAAAGGACATGGTTGTAGAGCTGGCAGAGCACTTCAGTACAGTCCCCAGATATTCTCATGGATCATCAAGGATTGCAGTACGCTGCCCAATAGGGGCAGGACTTGCAAGATAACATGATGGAGGAGCTGCACATCTCATCCAAAGAGGAGGACCCCGAAAGGGATAGAGGGTCATGAGTTTGTGGAAGCTGAGACTATGGGGAAGAGGCTATAGCATGAGCCAGATTAGGCAGGCACACAGGTGAGGCATTCATTGCCACTAGATGCCACCAGGGAGGTGACAAGTTGCAGTGAATAGCATGAACACCAGCATTGCAATGCCTCTCATTTCACACATGAGAGTGAATAGGTACACAACAGGCTTATATTGTCCTGATCTTTTTGAAGGATGGTGACTCCAGCAGCATGTGTCCTTGCTGAGATGAGGTGCTAACTGGGAGAGGACATCCTGGCCTCAGAACGTAGGAGCAGAATGCTCCTTTATGCATCTGACTTGCACCCAAATCACAATGGAACCCTACAAGAGCCTGGAGCTGTCAGTCAATTCTCAGTGACCTTGTGTCTTCAATCTGACGGCTCCTCAAGTAGATCCATTTCAACCAACGGAGCTACAGACTCTGTGTCATATCGATGGTGAATCAGATCATTCACAACTTGGGACAAGGCATCCAATAGTCTTCTGCTGCTGTGAATCCATTTACAGATGACAATCGTCTGTGGTGCATTCTTCCAAATCACACTGACATCCGGTACTCTCAGTTAGACTGCTTTTATCCAAAGCTTAATACGGATGGTGAGGCAGGCAAATCAGATGCCTGCCAGTGATCCAATGTATTTCCGATGCGTACATAATTAATGAGGCGGGAAGCAGACGATGCCTGGGCGAAAACCCACCATTGCGCCAGCAGGGAAAAGACCATTTTTCACACCCACTCTCACACTTAGTGGAATGTGGGGAAAGCCTCGCCTAGGATCCATGATCCAGGGACTTGAGTTAAAATTTCACAATGGCAGCTGGGGAATTTAAATCCAATTAATTAAATAAATCTGGAATAAAAAACTAGATTCAGTAATGTAACCACAAAACTACCTGATTGTTGTTAAAAAAAACATCTCCTTGAGGGAAGGAAAGCCGTTGTCCTTACCCGATCTGGCATCAATATGACTCCAGACCTATTGCAGTGTGATTGACTCTTAATGCCCTCTAAAATGTTTTTTTCCAATTTCAGGGGCAATTTAGCGTGGCCAATTCACCTACCCTGCATGTCTTTTGGGTTGTGGGGGTGAGACCCACGCAATCATGATAGAGTTATATAGAACTTTGGTCAGGCCACAGCTGGAGTACTGTGTACAGTTCTAATCGCCACACTATAGGAAGGATGTGATCGCACTGGAGGGGGTGCAGAGGAGATTTACCAGGATATTGCTGGGGGTGGAACATTTAAGCTATGAAGAGAGGTTGGATAGGCTTGGGTTGTTTTTGCTGAAGCAGAGAAGACTGAGGGACGACCTGATCGAGGTGTACAAGATTATGAGGGGCAGGGACAGGGAGCAGCTGTTCCCCTTAGTTGAAGGGTCAGTTACGAGAGGACACAAGTTCAAAGCATACCAGGCTATGTGTCAAGTGCCAGAAAATGGGATTAGAATAGTTAGGTGGTTTTATCTGGCGCAGATACAATGGTTTTTTTGTTCCATGCACCACTATGACTCTAATTCATCAGTTCTGACAAAATAGAAGGTGGTCAAGGCCACATCTGCCTGTTGCATTCGTTCAGGCAGACTTCCAGTTGTGCTACAGGATCTTAAAAGAGAAGAGGAAGGTTCTTCCAGTTTCCTGGTTAATATTCATGCCTCTAAAAGCGGCACGGTGGTTAGCACTACTGCCTCACGGCGCCCAGGACCCGGGTTCAATCCTATCCCTGGATAACTGTCCGTGTGGAGTTAGCACATTCTCCCCATGTCTGCATGGGTTTCATCCCCACAACCCAAAGATGTGCAAGGTAGGTGGATTGGCCACGATAAATTGCCCCTTCATTGGAAAAAAAAGAATTGGATACTCTAAGTTTAAAAAAACATACTCATGCCGCAATCAACCCTACCAGAAACAAATCAACTATTTGGTTACTCAGTGTGGGTAGCTAGTAAGAGAAAATCTCTGTCCCACCTATTATAGAACATAGAACATAGAACAGTACAGCACAGAACAGGCCCTTCGGCCCTCGATGTTGTGCCGAGCCATGATCACCCTACTCAAACCCACGTATCCACCCTATACCTGTAACCCAACAACCCCCCCCTAACCTTACTTTATTAGGACACTACGGGCAATTTAGCATGGCCAATCCACCTAACCCGCACATCTTTGGACTGTGGGAGGAAACCGGAGCACCCGGAGGAAACCCACGCACACACGGGGAGGACGTGCAGACTCCGCACAGACAGTGACCCAGCCGGGAATCGAACCTGGGACCCTGGAGCTGTGAAGCATTTATGCTAACCACCATGCTACCGTGCTTATGTAGGACTAGTCGCTGCATTCTGAATTAACGTGTTGATTTTGAAGGACTTTGAATATATTCTGACATATTGTTTTTTCTTACTCTTTTCTGTTTCAGGGGACAGTACTTGGTCTACATGAGGGAAAGTGATATTAAGGCACAGAAGCGGGAATGGAAACGATACGAGTTTCATTACGATAATGTGCTCTGGGCATTACTGACTCTCTTCACCGTGTCTACTGGAGAGGGATGGCCAGAGTAAGTTAAGTTTCATTATTAACCACGTTTACAGTTCAATCCTTTGTCTCTCTTTGACTGATCAGTCTGTTCAGCATCTTACAGTTTCTAGTGAATGTTCATGTGTGTATCAAAGGAAGAGGGAACAGCGTTGGGCTTAATTATGATGTTCCATATGATCAAATAGCCAACCACACTCATTGCCCAGGTCACAATTGTCCAGTACATTACTCATTAAATATGAATCCAGATATGGCAAAATGTATTTCTGATTATTAAACAAGCACTAACGGGCACCAAAATTGAAAAGGCGACATTCGCACAACATATGCACATGTACTGTGATCTTACTGTATGTTAGTTGGTAAAATGGTGAAATGGAAAGCAGAATTTTTTGAACAATAGGAGTGCTTTACTATCTTGGTTCGTGCATGGTGGCCGTTGTTTGGAAGATAAATGTACACTTAAGCATGCCTATCTATATTGCGTGTAAGGTGTTTTCTGCTTATATTAGAGCTTATGACTAAATGAGGTTCGTCATAGCCACATCTGTGGTTACTCAGCAATTTCTACTGGATAACACTGGCCTAGGGTCACAGAAAATGAATGGCTTTTCCAAAGGCGACTGGTGCCTGTAGCACTGGATTGAGTCAGATGACCTGTGCCATCTTTACCAGCTCCATGTAAATAGATTGATGGGTGTTACATGGGTAAACAACCAAAATTACAGGCCTTCCAGATTTCATTGCTATGGGGCAGGGTGGAAATTATAACTTGTGTAGAAAGTACTCTTCTTTCAAAATCAGTCCCTGTGTGGCATTGGGTGTGTAGGTGAATTATATTGCCCCCCCTTCTATAAAATGTTATATTCCAGAAAGCCGGGTGATGATGGATAATACACTGGAGCCAATCTTTATATACTTTTGTAAGCATTTATTTACGGAGCTACTTACTACAAACATGCAACTCCTAACCCAGCGACCACAGTTTCAGTCTGTGCCTCTTTATAGAAGCACAAGTGAAACCCTAGTAGTAGGACAGTGAGGGGGTAAGGGGAGGGGGTGGGGCAGGAAAAGGGGAGGGGGGGGGGAAACAACAACCAGGATGTAGATCATGCAAAGCAGAAGAGCCGGAGGGGATAAATGGCAATGAGAAATATGGTTGCGTCCTCACCAAAAGTACGCCCAAACGGCGCCAAACACGCACCTGGTATGTTTTAATACCAGGGTAGAAGGCACGGATGGAGTAGCTGAGGACAGGAAGTCCAAAACCATGGCCCCTGCATGGGCATCTGTACAGATGCTGCCCTCGTGTCCATACCCAGAACTATCCTTTATAGCCATCGCATTGCGACACTCTTTTGTTTGTTGTACTCTTTGGTTTTTTAATTTTGTTTTCTTTCTTTCTTGTTTTGTACATGTATCCCATCCTGTAAAGACCTCTATGTTACTGTTTAATGTTCTCTGCAATGCTACGACTACAAACACAAACCGATAAAATTATTTTTTTTGTAAGTGAAGCCCTAGTTAATGTCTGCTGCTTGCATACAATTAAAATTAAGGTTCCTTAGGCAGCACCTTCCAAACCCATGACCGCTACCATCTAGAAGGACAAGAACAGCAGATATCTGGGAACCCCACCACCTGGAGGTTCCCCTCCAAGTCACTCAATACCCTGACTTGGAAATATATCGGCTGTTCCTTCATTGTCACTGGGGCAAAATCCTGTTACTTCTTCCCTAACAGCACAGTGGGTCTGCAGCGGTCCAAGAAGGCAACTCACCACCACCTTCTGAAGGACAACTCGGGATGGGCAATCAATGTTGGCCTAACCAGTGACACCCACATCCTGTAAATGAACACCTGAGGTACCTAGGAAGATATTCTGGGGTCCCCCACAATGTTCCCACACACACAGGAGAATTGCCCAGAAAGTTTCTATTTCCATTGGGCAATTCCCTACATCTCAAACCCGCCAAAGATCAGACTTAAATTCTGAGACCTTGGGTGGTTCTGACTCTTAGAAGATTAGCTACCCCAGGAAAAATTAGAAGGATTAAAACTGCGTCTAACTCCTGGTTATCTATGGTACTGATCCCACCATTCCCACCAACACAGGACTACCCCCACCTCACCTCCCACTCTCCCTGACCTGCCACGGTTCGACAACCCCACGCCCCACCAACTATCACCAAACCCTCCCGACCCTGCAACTCCCCAGTTCCTGACTACCTCTCCGGTCCCCCTGACCACATGACACCTCGCATCTCAACTACCCCCAACCCTCCCTGACCATCCAACCTCCAAAGTCCTGACTACCCACCCCCCCCCCCCCCCCCCCCCCCCCCCCCCCCAACCAACCATGTGAGATGCCCTGATCCGGTTAGAAATGTGCAGCTCCAAAGTGTAAGGTAAGTGGAAAGGATTAGAGAGGCAATACAATGGAGATTAATTAATCTTAAACAGGAACGGTTAGAAAAATTGAGAGCGCTAGAACTAAAGAGCCTGCGTGGTTCTATTCCTCATAACGAATCTTCCTTTTCTCCACAGTGTACTGAAGCATTCAGTAGATGCTACATATGAGAACCAAGGACCCAGCCCTGGCTATCGGATGGAGATGTCTATTTTTTATGTTGTCTACTTTGTTGTCTTCCCTTTCTTCTTTGTGAACATCTTTGTGGCCTTAATCATCATCACTTTCCAAGAGCAGGGGGATAAAATGATGGAGGACTACAGTCTGGAGAAAAATGAGGTTTGTGCTGCTTGGCCAACTTGGCAATGTATTATTTGGAAAGCAAACTAATATACTGTCAGGAATTAATTATACATGAAACAAAAACAACTAGTGTTAAATTACAAATGTTATAACCCCAAATGGAATATTCCCAAATGGAAATGTGGCGATGTGCAGCTTCTGATGTTGGTGTTGGGACATAGTGGAAGGATTTACTCCATGGGGAGATCGATGGGTGATTCCCCACGGTTCTCGTGAGGGTTATCACATCCCCACCCCCCAAGTCCAGATCCTCTCCCCTCCCACGATGATGAGGCCTTCTTTGCCTCTTTGCGCACGACCCTGAGTCCATCGTCAGTGGATCCGGATCTGGGGGCGTGAAGTGGGTGGGGTATCGTTGCTTCCTGGCTGAGTGTCGAGGGGCCACTGATGGGGGCTGTTCCTCCAAGTTTTTTATTATATGAATTTAGAGTACGCAATTATTTTTTTCCAATTAAGGGGCAATGTATTGTGGCCAATCCACCTAACCTGTATATCTTTCGGGTTGTGGGGGTGAAACCCACGCAGACACGGGGAGAATGTCCACACGGACAGTGACCCAGGGCTGGCATTGGAACCCGGGTCCTCAGCGCCGCAGTCCCAGTGCTAACCACTGTGCCACATGCCACCCACACTGTTCCTCCATGTTGACTCCTGGATGTGGGTCAGTCACCTCAGTCTCCATTTCTGAGCCCAAGTCTCCGTCCTCTTGGGGATGACTCTTCGGTTTAACATGGGTTAAGATCGCTGCTTGGAAGCAGGTTCCAAAGAGGTTGAGGGCGTCGCCCCACCCAGAGTACATAGATGCATAGATACATAAAAGATAGGAGGACACCCTTTTATCACAATCATAGCCGATCATCCAACTCAATAGCCTAATCCTGCTTTCTCCCATAGCCTTTGATCCCATTCTCCCCAAGTGTTATATCCAGCTGCCTCTTGAATATATTCAATGTTTTGGCATCAACTACATCCTGTGGTAATGAATTCCACAGGCTCACCACTCTTTGGGTGAAGAAATGTCTCCTCACCTCTGTCCGAAATGGTTTACCCTGAAACCTCGGACTGTGACCCCTGGTTCTGGACATACCCACCATCGGGAACATCTTCCCTGCATCTACCCTGTCCAGTCCTGTTAGAATTTTATAAGTCTCTATGAGATCCCCCCTCATTCTTCTGAACTCCAGCGAGAACAATCCCAACCTAGTCAATCTCTCCTCATATGACAGTCCCGCCATCCCTGGAATCAGTCTGGTAAACCGTCCCTGCACTCCCTTGAAAGCAAGAACATCCTTCCTCAGAGAAGGAGACCAAAACTGCACACAAGACTCCAAATGTGGCCTCACCAAGGCACTGTACAATTGCAACAACATCCCCGCTTCTATACTCGAAACTTCTTGCAATGAAGGCCAACATACCATTCGCCTTCTTTACCGCCTGCTGCACCTGCATGTTTACCTTCAGCGAATGGTGCACAAGGACACCCAGGTCCCGCTGCACACTCCCCTCTCCCAATTTACAACCATTCAGGTAGTAATCAGCCTTCCTGTTTTTGCTTCCAAAGTGAATAACCTCACACTTATCCAAATTATACTGCATCTGCCATTGGTTTGCCCAATCACCCAACCTGTCCAGATCTTGCTGTAGGATCCCTGCATCCTCGTCACAATTCACCCTCCCACCTAATTTGGTATCATCTGCAAACTTTGAGATGTTACATTTTGTTCCCTCATCCAAATCATTATATATATTGTGAATAGCTGGGGTCCCAGCACCGATCCCTGTGGTACCCCACTAGTTACTGCCTGCCAATTTGAAAAGGATCCATTAATCCCTACTCTTTGTTTCCTCTCTGCCAACCAGTTTTCTATCCACCCCAATACATTTGCCCCAATCCCATGCGCTTTAATTTTGCACAATAACCTCTTATGCGGGACTTTGTCAAATGCCTTCTGAAAGTCCAAATATACCACATCGACTGGCTCCCCCTTGTTGACTGTACTGGTTACCTCTTTGACAGGCTGGCAATGCCAAGGTGCCCATGTGGCATCTTGCCCACTCTAGGGATTGGGGCCCGGGGTGCCCTGCTGCATGAGATGGGGTGCAAGGAAGCCCCAAGGATCCCCAACAGGTGAGTTGGGACATTGGAGGAGGTCCTTGAGTCGTGTCAGGGGACTGAAGGCATTTTGATCTCAAGAAATGGACTGAGAGTGGCCTCAGTAGTGTGTTCCTCACTGTGCCCTGAAAGAAAAGAGTGCTGTTAGATTGCGGGGTCTTTCCAGGCACTACAAGCATCGGGAACGCCCCCTCTAACCCTGCCCCGGAATGGACTCTGTTTCATTAGACTGCTGACTGCCCACTGGGAACCTAGCGCCAAGGATCGTATGGGTGCTGTGCTTCCCCAGGCCAACCCCCTAGGCACCCTCTGGCTCAGCCGACCCCTCAACGGGACGGGCATGCTCCAGCACAGCCAGTGCCATCTTCTTGGCTGGGATAAGGGTATGTGGGGAGTGGAGTGCCTGTATGCAGCTCCTATTTGTCAAGCTCTCAAGTGCCATTCTCGACCCTGGCGAACCACACGCCAGCATTTGTTGGAATTGCACTGGTTCCACGTGGTGGCGGTGGTAGCCCATTAGGATATCCTGAATCGCTCCGGGACCGGCACCGCTTTCGGGCTATAGGACTGTCGCGATTCAGTCCCAGCGTCAGCACCTAGAGCGCGATTCTCCGCTCCCCACGCCAGGTGGGAGAATCGCGGGAGGGCCGGGCAACTAATTATATGCCCCCCGCGATTCTCCCACCCCCCCCCCCCCCGCTCGGAAGAATCGGCGCTCGCCGTTTTTCATGGCGACCAGCGATTCTCCGACCCGGATGGGCCGAGCGGCCTGCCGTTTGCGACCGTTTCACGACGGCGGCAACCACACCTGGTCGCTGCCGTTGTGAACATGGGTGCCAAAGACCCGCTTGTGGGGGGCTGAGAGGGGAGTGAGCACCACGGCCGTGCTCGGGAGGGGATTGGCCCGCGATCGGTGCCCACCGATCGTCGGGCCGGCGTCTCAAAGAGACGCACTCTTTCCCCTCTGCCGCCCTGCAAGATCAAGCCGCCACATCTTGCGGGGCAGCGGAGGGGAAGACGGCCACCGTGCATGCGCGGGTTTGAGCCGTCGTGACGTCAGGCGTGCATGCATGGGTTGGAGCCGGCCAACCTGCGCATGCGCAGCTGACGTCACATAGGTGCCGCCGTCGCGTCATTCTCGGCGCGCTGCCTTGACGCAAGCGTCAAGGCCCGGAGGCCGAGAATAACGGAGCGCTGCTCCTAGCCCCCCGGGTGGGGGTGAATACGGTGAGAGGAGCGGCCTCCGAGGCCATCGTGAAACTCAGCCGAGCTGCAATCGACCTTTGTAAAAAAAATGCCGTACAGCCGTGTTTCTTTAAGTTCACTCCGATCTCCTTTCTATGAACTGGCACATTCCGAAAACCTTTGACTTGCTTCCCTTTATAGTTCCCACCAAGCTATTTGAAATATTAGCATTAAATTAAGACAAAATATATCTACATACAAAGCTGCTTTTAAAGCAATTTCACAAGATTAATGTCGACCTTTTGCAACTCATCTTCCTAGAAAGATCCTACAGTCTTTCCGTCACAGCATCAAGGTGCATCCATAAAGAACAATAGAATGGATGATCGACTGAGAGGGAGAGAGAGTGAACATTAAATCATTAGCTGATTAACTTATCAATCAGAAGGTTCCAATAATTTTATAGAAAGCACAAGAGCAAAGCATTAAAAACAAATTACCCAAAGACCAAACCTGGGTTGGTGTAGCACCTGATTTAGCTACTGTGTTTGCATTTATATATTATGTATGATTAAAAAAACCAGGGCAGGTCAAAGGCTAGGACTACAGCGGGTTCAAGAAGGCAATTCACCACCACTTTCTGAAGGCCAATTAGGGAAGGGCAATAAATGCTGGCCTAACCAGCGATGGTCACATCTCGTAAATGAATTTTTAAAAATGCCTTTTTACATGAGATGTTATGCTACTACAGAGTGAGGCCTTGCTTTGGGAATGGGGGAATGTCTCGGATCTGCTGCTGCTTCTCTATGGAACCTGGAGGACACTTTGTTCCGTAACCTCCGCGGAGAGGCAAGCCAAGTTGGATCGCCACTCCTCTCTTATCTGGAAATGAAACCGCTGCTTTTTTGCCCAACCTTAGGCCGAGCAAGAGCAGTGTAGTTCAGCGGGTTCCCGAAGCCCTGCGTTGATCGCTGCTGTGTCAGACGTAAGGCAGAAACACACCATTTCTACAGCACAACTGCTGTAAAGCAGGGAAGGTTAAAGATTCAGCCACTTTGAGAAGCCAGGGTGTTGGTAAATTTGCCGGGTAAGCGAACAGGATTGTGCTTCGGGTGGTTGGGTGGCAGGGGGAGCAACAGGAGTCAGTGAGGTGGGTTATTGGTCAGTAGGGGGTGGCTTGGTCAGTTGAGGCATGGTCTCGGGGGATGGTGGTCAGTGGGGGAATCAGGTGGTCAGGAAGGTGACTGGTGGTGGAGTGGGTAGTGTAGTCGGGGGAGAGATGTGCAGTCGGGAGTACTGTAAGGGTTTGGGGGGGGTTGTAGGTGTTCCCAAGTGGGGGTAGAGGGAGTAGCCTTGGGGGGGGGGGGAGAAAACAGATGGTCAGAGATTGGGGGTTAGTAGAGGGAGGGGGACGTAGTCAATGATGGAGCCACATGTGGGATGGGGGGGGGAGCAAATCATGAGTGGTACGCGGAGGTCCTGTGGGGGGTGGTCAAGTGTGATAGGCAAAGCAAGTACTCAGCTTAACTGTGTTGATCAGGAAAGGGCAAAGGACTACCTTGTACCAACAGGTGGAATACGTATAAGTATGCAATGTTATGAGTTTGTTTCTGACTAATTGACCTGTTATTTTATCTTCTTGCAGAGAGCCTGCATCGATTTTGCTATCAGTGCCAAGCCCTTGACACGTCATATGCCACAGAACAAACAAACATTTCAGTACAAAATGTGGCAGTTTGTGGTGTCACCACCATTTGAGTATACCATCATGGCCATGATTGCTCTCAACACTGTGGTGCTAATGATGAAGGTCAGTCAACAATTCTTTCATTTTCTGCCTCTCACTTCAACTTCTGATCATTTGTGTTCTGACATCATTGCCTCTTGCTACCTTACTGACACATGTCTGCAGGTGACTTTGAAAACAGAAAATACTGGGGAAGCCCAGACAGCCAGGAAAGAATTGATTCAATCTGTCGTTCCTCTATTCCCTCCCATTATCTTCTGAGTTGGTGGTTTTGCCAATGATTTCTTGGGTGTTTGCATTCACGTACACAAGGACTGGATAACTGTCTGGTCCATCCAGATTGGTCCATTCAAATATGGCGTGGTCGTACACATCATAAATCCTTCCCATCGGAAAGGTATAAAGACTATTGTATCTCAGACAAGGCTACGATTAGAACTTACAATTACCTAGAAGCTAAGTTATGTTACTGCTCTAATAATTTAAAGACCTTGTCAAATGATCCAGAGACATGAGTTCAGATTATTTTAATTAAATAAATATGGAATAAAAAGCTAATATTAGTAATGGTAACCTTGGAATTACTGGATTGCTGCAAAACCCCGTCTGGTTCACTAATAGCTTTTAGGGAAGGAAATCTGCTGCACTTACAACTCTGGCTGACATCTGGCAAATATGGGGCGAAATTCTCCGACCCCCAGCAGGGTCGGAGAATCGCCTGGGGCCGCCAAAAATCCCGTCCCCGCCGTGGCAGAGATTCTCCGCCACCCAGGAAGTGGCGGCAGCGGAATCTCGCCACTCCGATTGGAGAGGCCCCTGCGGTGATTCTCCGGCCCGGATGGGCCGAAGTCCCGCCGCTGGGAGGCCTCTCCCGCCGCCGAGGTTTGAACCATCTCTGGTAACGGCGGGATCAGCGGCGCGAGCGGGCCCCGGGTCCTGGGGGGGGGGGGGGGGGCGGGGGCGATCGAACCCCAGGGGGTGCCCCCACGGTGGCCTGGCCCACGATCGGGGCCCCCCACTCAGACTCCGGGCCAGTGCCCTGGCTGCACTATATTCCTCTGCGACCGCCACGGCCTCCGCCATGGCAGAAGCGGAAGAGAACCCCAAATCGCGCATGCGGCCAGCTGCCGCTGACATCACTGCCGGCGCATGCGCCGACCGGCGAAAGCCTTTCGGCCAGCCCCGCTGCCGGGGGCGCCGGTTTTTTGCGCCAGTCTTCTGGTGCTAACCGCTCCGGCGCGGGGCTGGCCCCCAAAGGTGGGGAGAATTCCCCACCTTTGGGGAGGTCCGACCCCTGAGTGGTTGGCGCTACTCCCCCACGCCGGCACCCTCCGTCACGCCGGGTAGGGGAGAATGCCGCCCATGGTTACCTTCCCTCGGGAATGGCCTAGTAAGCCATTCAGTTGTACTGGGATGGGTGATAAATGCTGAGCCAAATCACATTGAAGGATCTTTACATCCTCCTCACAGCTCACCCTCCCACCCAACTTGATGTCATCTGCAAATTTGGAGATATCACTTTTTGTTCCCTCATCTAAATCATTAAGATATATTGTGAATAGCTGGGGTCCCAGCACCGATCCCTGCGGTGCCCCACTAGGCACTGCCTGCCATTTGGAACTAGACCAGTTAATTCTTACTCTTTGTTTCCCGTCTACCAACCACCTCAATACACTACCCCTAATCCCACACGCTTTAATTTTACATGATAATCTCAATTATTGATTGTTGTAAAAAACCATCTGCTTCACTCCAGGGAAGGAAATCTGCCAACTATTACCTGGTCTAGTCTCTTTTTGACTCCAGATCCACAGCAATGTGGTTGACTCATAACTCCCCTCTGCAATGGCCAAGCAAATTGTGAGAAAATCTGACTGCAACAGTTCACCATTACGTTCTTAAGAGCAATTAGGAATTGGTAATTAATGCTTGCCTAGCCAGCGACACCCACATCCCGTGAATGAATACATTTATTTATTTTAATCTGTCAGACATTGATGCTGGAGAATAGTAGATTTTATGGACTCAGCTTCTGACTATTCCTGTGATGTCCTCTTGTACCAAAAGCTACCTTACAAAATTAAGGTAACCTATTCATTCTAGCTTTTTTTTATGCATGAATCTTGAATTCTGCATCTCTTTAAAGAAATCTTTCTTTTCTCTCTCTCTTTTTTCACACATTCTCTCACATGGTAACACAGTGGTTAGCACTATGGCTTCACAGCACCAAGGTCCCAGGTTCAATTATCGGTTGGGGTCACTGTCTGTGCGGAGTCTGCACATTCTACCCATGTCTGCGTGGGTTTCCTCCGGGTGCTCCGGTTTCCTCCCACAAGCCCCAAACGATGTGCTGTTCAGTGAATTGGACGTTCTGAATTCTCCCTCTGTGTACCCGAACAGGCGCCGGAATGTGGCGACTAGGGGATTTTCACAGTAACTTCATTGCGGTGTTATTGTAAGCCTACTTGTAACACTAATATAGATTATTATTATTTAACTTTAAAAAGTGGGGAGTTTTATATCCAGTGAGGTATTAAACATGCTGGGCAGGTAGATTGCCACTTAAATGTTATAGTCAGACTACAACCTTCATTATACTAGAACCCCATCTGAAATTTTACCGTGGTGGGCTGCGCTTCCCAAACTTTAGGATGCTCCCCCCACATCCGCCACTCCAACCAAGCCCCTTGATAGTTGCTGCCTGGCCTGCTGAGTATTTGCCGAATTTTCTGTTCATATTTCACGACAATATACAACCGGCTGCCAAGGGCAGTGTGCAGTGAGGCTCGCACAAGTCTTACAAATGATATGACAGATTACAGTTGACAACATTTAATGGGGCTATTTCAGTCGAAATGTCTTTAGGCAGAGAATTCCCTGTTTCCACGGGAGGAAAGAAAGCAGAAAGGAAATTTAATGGGTGTGGAGGGGGGGGGTTTAAGATATGAAGAATTTTGAACAGTTCAATAAGGAAAGACTATTTCTGTTGGTGAGGAAGCATAAAGTTTAAAATTCAGTGAAAGAGAATCTTTATTTTGTAGAGAATTGCTCGAGCATGTTTTACTACAAGCAGCAGTTTGAACAGAAAATATGGCACTTTTGAGAAACATGGATAAATATTTGAATGAGGAAAGTATACAGGACTTTGGGCACAGAGCACTGGATGTGTTTTAGATTGCTCAGGTGAAGAATGAGCTTCAACACAATGGGTTTGACATTCTCCTTTTATGCTGTAAACTTCTTTGGTGAATGCTTAAATCAGCAGCTTTGATTCTCCAGCGATATAACAAAGAACAAAGAAAATTACAGCACAGGAACAGGCCCTTCGGCCCTCCCAGCCTGCGCCGATCTAGGTCCTTTATCTAAACCTGTTGCCTATTTTCCAAGGATCTACTTCCCTCTGTTCCCCACCCGTTCATATATCTGTCCAGATGCATCTTAAATGATCTATCGTGCCTGCTTCTACCACCTCCGCTGGCAAAGCGTTCCAGCCACCCACCACCCTCTGCGTAAAAAAAATTTCCATGCACATCTCCCTTAAACTTTCCCCCTCTCACCTTGAAATCATGACCCCTTGTAATTGACACCTCCACTCTTGGAAAAAGCATGTTGCTATCCACCCTGTCCATACCTCTCATAATTTTGTAGACCTCAATCAGGTCCCCCCTCAACCTCCATCTTTCCAACGAAAACAATCCTAATCTACTCAACCTTTCTTCATAGCTAGCACCCTCCATACCAGGCAACATCCTGGTGAACTTCCTCTGCACCCTCTCTAAAGCATCCACATCCTTCTGGTAATGTGGTGACCAGAACTGCACGCAGTATTCCAAATGTGGCCTAACCAAAGTCCTATACAACTGTAACATGACCTGCCGACTCTTGTACTCAATACCCCTTCCGATGAAGGCAAGCATGCTGTATGCCTTCTTGACCACTCTATCGACCTGTGTTGCCACCTTCAGGGTACAATGGACCTGAACTCCCAGGTCTCCCTGTACATCAATTTTCCCCAGGACTCTTCCATTGACCATATAATCCGCTCTTGAATATCCTGGAATAACTTTGCTTTTACTAACATAGAACATAAAACGATACAGCGCAGTACAGGCCTTTCGGCCCTCGATGTTGCACCGACATGGAAAAAAACGAAAGGCCATCTAACCTACACTATGCCCTTATCATCCATATGCTTATCCAATAAACTTTTAAATGCCCTCAATGTTGGCGAGTTCACTACTGTTGCAGGTAGGGCATTCCACGGCCTCACCACTCTTTGTGTAAAAAACCCACCTCTGACCTCTGTCATATATCTATTACCCCTCAATTTAAGGCTATGTCCCCTCGTGCTAGCCACCTCCATCCGCGGGAGAAGGCTCTCGCTGTCAACCCTATCTAACCCTCTGATCATTTTGTATGCCTCTATTAAGTCACCTTTTAACCTTCTTCTCTCTAACGAAAACAACCTCAAGTCCATCAGCCTTTCCTCATAAGATTTTCCCTCCATACCAGGCAACATCCTGGTAAATCTCCTCTGCACCCGTTCCAACAGTCTTACGATAATTGACATATGTCAATTAAAAAGCTCTAATGATCTTTCCCTCCTGCCTCCAGAATCCATGTTGTAGACATCCACGCTTATTGACTAAATTCTCTTTTTCTTGGTTTAGTTTTCTGGTCAACCACAGTCTTACGATGATGTTCTAAAGTATCTCAATATGGTGTTCACCATTTTGTTCTCATGTGAATGTATCCTGAAAATTATTGCCTTTGGTATTCTGGTGAGTATATGGCATGAGTTCTATTTTTTCTCCTGAATTTTCTCTCCTTCCCTCCTCCTGAAAGCATTGATTCTTGAAGAATACATTTCAACAGATGCTGAAACTGCCCCATTGCTTAGCTAGGTGGCTATTCTCGATATACGAGTAGACATTAGTGTCGGGTACCTTTCAACTCTGGGGCATTTGCATCTGGGCACAACTGTGTCCTCACCAAGATTTACATGCATGCATTTTCCATTTGGCAATACTGGGTAGTGAGATTTAATGTCAAACCATTTGTTCTTTTTCCCTTTACCAGCTAAGAAATTGTAGCATTCCTTCCTGTAAATCGACTGATCTGACCTAAGATAGCACTTACTGTGCTGAATTTATGCTGCAGCTGTTCTGGCCCAAGAAAAGGGGAGGGGGGGAATCATCCAATACTCTCACTCCTGATTAGTGCCCAGTGGTTCGTGCTGGAAAGTGTGCCAGTGAATATCAGCTTGAGGATAGACCTAGCTTTGTTATTATGCCTTACAGTACTGATAATTTCCCAGCCAGCACTCAATGCTGTCAAACCAGAGGGGCCCACAGCAAAATATGTGTCAACACAGTCAGGGGAAGAGGGGCGGTGGGGGGGGGGGGGGGGGAATTGCTTGAAATTCAGCATTTCTAATGGTGTTGCCTTTCCCTTCTCAGAACTATTTTCAAGATGCTTGGAATGTATTTGATTTTGTCACAGTCCTGGGCAGCGTCACTGATATATTAGTGACGGAATTCTGGGTAAGTTTACGTTAAAAACATTCATTAAACATCTGGGCTGGGATTCTCCCCTACACGGCAGGGCGGGGGGTCCCGGCGGGACGGAGTGGCGTGAACCACTCGGCGTCGGGCCTCCCCAAAGGTGCGGAATTCTCCGCACCTTTAGGGGCCAAGCCCTCACATTGAGGGGCTAGGCCCGCGCCAGAGTGACTCCCACTCCGCCAGCCGGCGTGAACGGCCTTTGGCGCCCCGCCAGCCGGGGCCGAAAGGCCTTCGCCGGCCAGTGGAAGTCCGCGCATGCGCCGGTGTGTCAGCGGCTGCTGACGTCATACCGGCGCAGGGGAGGGGGTCGCTTCCGCCCCCACCATGGTGAAGACCATGGCGGGGCGGAAGAAAAAGAGTGCCCCATGGCACAGGCCTGCCTGCCGATCGGTGGGCCCCGATTGCGGACCAGGCCACCGTGGGGGCACCCCCCCGGGGTCAGATCGACCTGCGCCCAGGACACAGGAGCCCACCCGTGCCGCCAGAGGTACCAGAGGTGGTTTAGACCATAAGACCATAAGACATAGGAGTGGAAGTAAGGCCATTCGGCCCATCGAGTCCACTCCGCCATTCAATCATGGCTGATGGGCATTTCAACTCCACCTCCCAGCATTCTCCCCATAGCCCTTAATTCCTCGCGACATCAAGAATTTTAAACCACGCCGGCGGGAAAGGCCTGTCAGCGGCGGGACTTTGCCCCATCGCGGGTCCGAGAATCGCCGCGGTGGGCCCGCTGACCACCCCCGCCGAATCTCGGGGGGGGGCGGAAAATTCGGGACACGGCGGGGGCGGGATTGACGCCGGCCCCGGGCGATTCTCCGCACCTGTCCCTTGTGTAGCAATTAACAAACAAGTTTAATTTCTGCTGTGATTATAAGTATTTCTTATGCACTGACATTGTTGCAATTCTTGAAGTTGTCCCAATGCAATTCCATCTGTTCCTGTTGTACAGTCCTGGTCACAGCAATGCACATAATCGCATTTTCAAATGTTTTGGACTGCAGCCCGATTAATCTGTCAGGAGAGGCTTGAGGGACCTGATCATTCTGACAAAAGAGGGCTGGATTCCCATCAGAATTGTATTATCATTTCCACATTATTTTAATTGTTACCACATCCAAAGTAAATTTTGAAATAATAATAAATAAGCAACAATAAAACCTTCAAAGGAAACAAACAAACAAACAGACAGTGACATTAATTTTTTGGGTGAAATCTGAAGGTCAATAAGGTGAAGTATGTTGCCTCTGTGAAAGGGCACATTTGTGTTAAATACATTCCGTCTCAGTATCAAGTGCTTCCAGATCAGGTACAGCACATTTGGATTCAGAGTAATTCTCCCTTTGTGCATTTGATACTTCTCAGGCCCAACTTCAGAATTGAAACCACTACAACGCCATTTCCTACATATCTCTGTTTCTGATTTTGAGTGAGGTTGACAATTTAATAACACATTACAAATATGGAGAAATAGGAAAAGTGCAGAAGCCATTTTTAAACCTTTATTAATCATAGACTAGGCCTCAGCTTGAGCATTGTGTCCAAGGATGTCAAGTGCCTGGACGGGGTGCAGCTGAGATTTAGTCGAATGGTACCAGTGACAATGGTTTCAATCGTGCGGATGTACTGGAAGAGCTGGGAGTATTCTCCTTCAAGCAGAGAAGGTTAAGGAGTAATTTCATGCAGATGTTCAAAATGATGGTTTTGATGGAGTGTTCTGAAGCGCAACTCGGGATGGGCAATAAACCGGCGACGCCCACATCCCGTAAATGATTTGTCTTTTCAATTAAGGAGAAACTGGCAATCAGAGGGCACAGAACTGAAATAATTGGCAAAAAAAATCAGGAGCAGGGGCATTGTTTTTTATGAGCTGTTCTCTGGAGTTTCTGGGCAAAAGGAAGGAGATTCGATTTGCAGCAGTCAAAGGGAATTAAATGCATATTTGAAAAGGAAACAGGTTCCATGGCTGGGGGTAAGACCAAAGGTGAGTGATGAATGACTGGTGCTTGGAAGGGAGGTTTGCAGGTCTGGAGGAGTTGAAAGAGTGGTTTGAGTTGCCGAGGGGCAGTGAGTTTAGATATATGCAGGTGAGGGACTTTGCACTGAAGGAATGGAGGACGTTTCCCAGGTTGCCAGAGTACACATTGGAGCAACTGCTGCTTCCGGATGAGTTGGGAGAGGGTAGGATTGGGGATATATACGGTTGGTTGGGGAGCAGGTGGTGAGGATCAAGAACGAATGGGAGGAGCAGCTGGGAGGGAAATAGGCTGGGGACTGTGGTGAGAGGCGATGTGGAGGGTGAATTCAACCTCTTCCTGTGCTAGAATGAGTGGGTTCTTCCAGGGGGTGGCCAATGAGTGTGAGAAGTGTGGGTGGGGGCTGGTGAATCATGCGTGCATGTTCTGGGATTGCGGGAAGCTGGGGGGATACTGGCACATGGTGTTTGGGACGTTACCTGAGATAGTAGGGTGGAGGTCGGACCAGACCCAATGGTGATGATCTTTAGGGTATCGAAGTGCCGGAGCTTCTGGCAGGGAAGGGGGCCGATGTTGGGACCTTCGCCTCTCTAATTACCCGCCGAAAGATTTTGCTGAATTGCAGGTTGCAAATGCGCCGGGGGTGGCGACCTGGCTGGGGGATTTGTACGATTTTCTCCAGTTGGAGAAGATTAAATCTGAGTTGAGGGGGTCAGCGGAGGACTTTGAGACATGGCGGGGGTTGTTCATGACAATGTTTGAGGAACTGGATGTCGAGGAGGAAGGGAGGGGGTGAAAAGGGGAAAAATTGTACTAACAGTGGACTGTGAGTTTGGGGAGCATGTTTTTGTATATGTTGCTGTTTTTTACACATGTTTGGAATAAAATACACTTTAAAGAAACAGTAGCTCTCTCAGATCAGTTCTACATTTTACAGAGAAAATTAGTGTGTGGTAGCCAGGCAGCTGATAACCAATGGGGAAACAGGACATTAGGGAATAGACAAGAAACCGGAGTCAGAATAACAGGATTTGTTATGGGGACATAGGGACAGAGGAGCTGACAGAAATTGGAAGAAGAAAGGCCATGAAGGGATTTCAACACAAGGACAATGATTTTAAATGGGAGGCAATGTGTTAGCAAGCTGAATGCAGGTCAGCCGGGATAGGGATAGTTTCATTGTGTGTTTGGGTTATTCTCCCAAAGTAAGCTGCTGTTACTCTTTATTTCCAGCAACTATGTACATATTGGGCACTCTGTATGAGATTGGAACTTCTGCTCCTGTTACTCAATCATTTAGTGTGACGTCATTATTACATCAGCATTATTTGCTTCTGATGTAATGCCTCAATCTATTAAAATTTGTAATTTAGGGTATTGCAACATCTATTTCTGATCTCGTTTAAATTACTTATGCTCAGAATTTGTTGTTGCTAATTAACAGTGTTTTCGATCTAGTTTTCTCACCGCAGTAAGATGTTTTTCCGGCGAAGCGTGGCCGGAAGATCGTGCCCATAGTCTCCCAAACGGAGAATCCTGCCCCTTATCCCCTGGGGGAAATGACGTGCTGTCCTAACTCTGTTTGCTCATGTTGTCATCACCTGTTGAGAGGCCTTGAGTTGTTCCTGAGCCATTTCACAAGCTTTCAATACCCTCCCACTCTGTGTCTTGCACAACTAATGCTCACTTGCTCCAGGCCCGGGAAGTGTGGAGATTAATATCACTAAGGAGGAATTTGGGACATTTGTGAAGATGGCAAAATACACTTCCACTCGGCCCTGTCTAATAGTCCAGCTGTCCCGTACCTCACTGCAGCTGCTGCTCCTCCTGGCTTCCTCATCTTGATTCCTGCTCTGGTGCCTGTGAGGAGAGAGAGGGGACTACAAGACCCAAAATGCACCTTTTAAAACAAATGGCCACATAGACGAGCTCTCGCGCCAGGAAAGTCACCGCCCACTTGAGTGTGCTCATCAAGCAGGCAGGTGGCCACTTGAGAAAGGGCGTAATGCTGCCCAAGCCCTTGCCCCACCCACTCCCCCTCAAAAGGCCCTGCGCCAAAGTAAATAGCACCACACCCCCCTTCCCCAGGCCCTGGACATGTTAGCATGTTAGTCCTCTTGAACTAAACCTGCCCTCCAAACCTTTGCATCTATTACAGCAGGAAGGACTGAGTCTTTAACTATTTGAGCTTTATCGTCAGGGCCTGATCGCTGATCATCATCAAACTTTTTCTCATTTCAATTTCTCTGGAAGGTTCTAAAATGGGTCCTTTTATTAATGATATGAGTTAGCTCATGACCATCTGCCATTACCGAGACTTTCCTTATTCGACAACTTCCAGGTGAGTTTCTAATCCCAAAGCGGCACGTTTTCTAATTCCTCCAACAACATCTTCCCAAGGTTAGCAAAGTTCTGTTCCGCCTATATTGATCTGCTCTATCTACCCAATGCCATTTCCTTTTCCTTTGCATTGATATCTGGCCTATTCCCTTTCTCAAATTTCTAAATTTATGCTTAAAGGCCCCTGGAACCAACTCATAAGAGTTGAGTATAACAGTCTACTTCCTCATAATAATTTGAGTGTTCCACTGAAAGAATTAGTACACCACCAAGGCCTTCCTTACCAAAGAATTTTTCTGCCAATTCAGATTTGCGGCAATATTTTCAATATTTCCACTCATTCCTCATTAAATTTATGTGTTCAGCAAAAAGTCAATCTTTCTTAATTCTATTTCTTTTTCAATTCTGGCCAGTTGTGTTGTATCTGTCATGGAACAGATCTTTTCTTCCTCGAGCCCAGATGCCTAGCCAATAGCTCCTGATCTTGCGTTAATCCCCATGTGCTTTGTTACAGCCTGTAAATCATCTTCTCAACGTTAAGTCTCTGAGAGTCAGACCTTCTCTTTCAACAAAGACTTGAGCCTCAAAGATACTCACGTCCATTTCCCAATGCAATATAAATAGTCGTTTGGTAGGACAGACCTGGGTGGGATTTTCCACACCTCACACCGTCTGTTTCATTGCCGCAGACCAATGGCGGGCTGTGAAACACGCCATGGCGGATCCAGAAAATCCTGCCCACTGGGTTCATATCCTGGACTCAAGACCCCAATTTTGTTACGATCCTTCTCGGGTAACTGTAAACCAAAATAACCAAATTTGCTGAATGACCCCCAAATTAAGAAATTATAAATAAAATTCCACTTGTTCTAGCTTTTACTTTAACATAACCAACTTGAATTAACACGAATGAAAAGACAAATGATTCTTTCAATGCAAAGATAGGTCTTGCAGAACCACACCATTATGTAGCTACACAGTTCTACACTATGCTGTTCTTTATTCATGCAGGATAGGTCAGGAGTTCTACCCAACACAGCTTCCACGTCTGGGTTTCATTGGTACAATTATAATCAGCAACGCACCATTCTACGAATCTTTTCTCTCCATCGGGTCATGATAGTCTTGATAGTAACTTTCGGTGTTCTTATATAACCGACCAACCCAATTCATGGTCATACCCAGCAGTGTCTCTGAGCTATTCACACAGCTTTCCAGGTTTTAGATCATTTCAGCCAACTTGTACAGTACCTCCAAAAGCTCCCATCTCCTTTATGCCAATCAGGAAAACTGACCTCTTCCTGAGAAAAATTTACTTCTTCTCACAAGGATTCCCTTGAGTTTCTCTTTCTAACTCTGGCTGCTTTCTCTTTGTGACTGCATGTGTGCACTGATCACCTTCAACCTGCAGCTCTTCTGCTTATAGCTCTCCTTTGTGTCTGTCCACCAAATCTTAACTTCTTTCCTGTTGGTACTCTTTCCAGATTAAGGATTTCTCGGTCACATGGACTAGTATTTCTTATTATCCAAGAAAGTACAACTGATCCCTTTACAATTGATGCAAACTCTTAGAAGTCCTTTTCAAACATTCTTTAAAGCAATTCTGCAGACATTTTAAAGAAATTACAAATTTTCCTCACTGTACTGCTTCTGGGTGACTGTTTGTTGCAATGTTTGTTACAACAATAGCAAAATGGGAACATATAATTGTGCAAAAATGCAGATGTAAAATAGCAGCTAATGCAACATATGAAACTTTGTATAACAGATATTCCAAAACAGGAATAAATGAACTTCCCACTCTGTTTAGCAAAGGACAATGATAGAAACCAGAAATAGTATAAAGTAGTGTTATAGATCAAAGCAGGTGGACGTTTTCATTTTCTTATCTATTGTAAATTCTTTTACAGTTAAAGGATGAATGTCTCTTTAATATTTCAAAGTGACAATGCCTTAATGAAGAAGTATTTGAGAGAGTGAAGAACCATGTCTTGTCTTTATTATCATAGTGTGTCTAAGTAACCCTACAATGTGTTGTGGATTTGTAAATGCAAAGAGGAATTTGCCAAACATTTATTCAATTATTAATGCTCTTTTGGAAAGGGTGGGAAATGGAAAAAAATCTCAATGTGAATATTTTGCTCGACGCCTGATCATTGTTATAAAGTGAAAGATTGGTCCAACCACCTGGGAATTGTGCAGAAACTAAAAGTACACTAGGAATTAGTAGCCATGGGTGATAGGACCTGACCTAAATATATGTAAGTGATATATGTACTAACGCACATGTATAAGTTCACAGGACTTCCAAAACAATTCAATTGTATTAACACAACCCTTTGAATGGTACTGCTGCTCTCACCCCGTCTGATATTTATTTTTGGGCAGTATTTTTTCAAACCTGGTTAGACAGTTTTTTCCAGTTGGGAACAGTGCTACTTTTCCAGTTGGGAACAGTGCTACTTTTCCAGTTGGGAACAGTGCTACTTTTCCAGTTGGGAACAGTGCTACTTTTCCAGTTGAGAACAGTGCTACTTTTCCTCTTATTCTTACCCAACTTAGCACCGGAATTAAGAAAAATCACAAAAAACTCTGCAAATGCGTGCTTTTTTGTATAATCATTGTGAAACATTATAATGAAAATAGTGCCAAAAATCCAAAAGCCAAATGAGAAGCAAAGTGCAGATTACAGGTGCGTGTTCGGAAATACGCATGTATATTCACTGCTCTTCTCTGACCAAAACCTGCCAGTAGTTTGCACTATTGCTGTTTGAACCAGTCTATTGCTATTGTGTTTTAATATAGATCATTGCCGTCAAAATAAAACAGACTATCTATAATGATTGATGTATTTCTTGTTTTGTTTTTTCACATGCTGTCTTTAATCTGTGCTTTATTGGCACAACGCCCTCTGAAATAATTCATCCAATCAAAATGCACTATGAAATTCATGTGTCCATCCATGTATCCGTCTGTGTGTCCATGCCAACTAATTTTAAAACTGGTTGCATATCAATCCCAATGCAATCCAATTACAATCATCCATCAACAACATCTACATATAAGACCACGGTTGGTTTGTAATTTATTTGAGCCTAATGCATACACAAAATAAGTACCCTTGGAATGCTAAGCAGCGCTGAATTGTGAATGGCTGTTGCTTTCTCGGATTGTGTTTTTTGGCATGGCTTTGGATTTTGTTGTGGCTCCCACCCATCACTCACCTCAGTGACCCCTTTCCGAAGCTTCAAGAATTAGCTTTATTGATAATCTATTTAGTAATGTTGAAAAGTAAATTCAGCCGAACAAGGCTCTGCCTTTCACTGTCCTATCTGCTGCATTGTGAAGTCTAGTCAGCTAATTATTAATAATAATCTTTATTAGTGTCACAAGTAGGCTTACATTAACATTGCAATGAAGTTACTGTGAAAATCCCCTAGTCTCCACATTCCGGCGCCTGTTCGGGGACACTGAGGGAGAATTCAGAAGGTCCAATTCACCTAATAAGCACGTCTTTCAGGACTTGTGGGAGGAAACTGGAGCACCCAGAGGAAACCCACACAGACATGGGGAGAACATGCAGATTCCGCACAGACAGTGACCCACGCTGGGAATCGAACCCAGATCCCTGGTGCTGTGAAGCAACAGTCTAACCGCTGTGCTACTGTGCCGCCCACTTTAAACCTGCAGAGGAAGGTTCAGCAAATCTCTTTTTGTCCTCAAAAGGTGAACACAAAGCTCCAGAATATGTAGATAAAAGCAAAATACTGCAGGTGCTGGAGATTAGAAATAAAAATCAAAAGTGTTGGGGGGAAAAAACCAGCAGCTCTGGCAACAACTGCGAGAAAGAAACAGAATTGATGTTTCCAGCCCAATGTTTCGAGCTGTCCGTTCCAAAGAAGAGTCATATCAGATTTGAAATCTTAACTGTTTCTTTCTTCACAAATGCTGCCAGACCTGTTGAGGTTTTCCAGTACATTTGTTCTTACTCCAGCATATGTATTGTCATATTCTACATTAGACATCCTTTTTAAATGCTTTACCCAATGATGAGGTTGTAGCAGCTTAGGGACTATCATGTTCTATAAGGTGCCATCTTGATCAACTCTCTAATTTCAACTCCTCCTTTATAAAATCAACCTTTCAACTCTCAAACCTATCTTTCAATCTTAAAACCATCTCCCCTATCCCCTCTCAACGATTAGCTTACGAAAAACAATGGGATTATACATAGGGAAAGGCATTTTACTGAAATTTCAGTATCATGTTTGCAGGCACATCTTTTTTTTTGAGCCAGAAAAAAATCCTTTTGGTTTGTATTTCCTCTTCAAGCTCGAAGAGCTCACTCCCTGCTTTGGGCCCTTTCCTTGTGTTTGGTCACTGCTGCATTTAAAACTTGTGCATGTGTATGACTGATCCACTGCCTCTATGTTACCTTATATGGGTGATGGGGATTTTGAAATATCCCTGGGTGACTGTTATTAAGAATCCTTCCTACAAACAGCATTTTGCTGAAAGAGATTAACTCTCTGATGATATATGTGTGACACATATATATATATGTACCATAATTAACAACTTGAAATTTCAGAATGTAACAAATTAAATAAAATAATGAATATATTATTATTTGAATTAGATTATTCAATATAATCGGGTGGAACAATGTTGAGCAATTAATTAGTCATGTCCTTTCATCTTTTAGAACCAAGTTGAATCTCGTCTATAATGACAGTGAAGGTCTCTATAATAAGGGTCCTGTGCTAAATGAATTTATCATCTGCCTCGTGCGAAAGGCAAATAGTTGCAAAAAAATCTGTTACAAGAGTGGGGGTTGTCCTTGCCAATGTGTTACTGTGTCGGCCCTTTACACTTTATACCCTGGTGACCAGGCCATTGGAGTGTTCATACCACTTCCCATGTGTGGAACACAATAGACTGCCCAAGAATTCTTGTAGTGTAGCCTTGCTGCCTCTTTCTAGTTTCACTCTTTGTCAAAGGGTATGGGTTTGAAGAAGTACCATGAGGTAACCATACAAGCCAGTATGGGCTTAATTCTTTGGCCGTTCTGTGGGGATTTGATAGCTGGGTCAGACACCACTGGTAAATTCAAGCTGTTGCATTTCTAAATACGTACATTTGCTGCATGTTTTGAAAGAGCTGACCATTTATTGGCCCACAGCTCTTATCAGGGACTGCCCCTGTGTTGTTTCTTTTTGCAATTGATGCCCTTGCATGCTCACTGGAGTCTACAGATATAAATCATAACTTTAAAAGGAATTGTTTTGTTTCAGCTGAATGTTTGCAAGAGCCCACATATAATCATTTTACTTGCAAGTAGACTCCACCTTGTGGCTTGCTTGTGTCAAAGAAAAGTGCATTTGGTTGTGTTATAAATATATATATATATATATGCACATATATACTTATATATATATTTTAACAAGGAAACCCATTCTTTTCCATGATTGGATGATGGCCAGACTTTTTTTTTAGTAGTCTTCTTTAAGTGCCATTCTTGTCAAATGCAGCCAGCGGAGACGAGCAGACATTAATTTTGTTTGTTCACTGACCTCGCTTTTGTAGAAAAATATCATCAACCTGAGCTTTCTCCGGCTCTTTCGTGCTGCTCGACTTATCAAGCTCCTGAGGCAGGGTTACACCATCCGTATCTTGCTGTGGACATTTGTCCAGTCTTTCAAGGTGAGACAAGTAACAGTTTTGTTTCCATACCAGTCCTTCAGTTGTCAGACCGTATGTTGGCCGAGGAGGGAGGTTCTCCAGAAGATTACACAATGTCCTTTCCTCTTCGGCCACTATGTTTCCAACCCGGTACAGGCTGGAAGAATTGAAAGTCTGCTTTGGGTGTAGAATTCCATGTTTGGTCAATCTCAGTGTAACTGGGTCAAAGCCCACAGCACAAAAATGCATTAAGTTAGTCAAGTTCCTCAGTGAACTCCTCGGATGGCTGCTGTGGGAAATTGGAAAATATCGCACAAGTGAAATTGGTGTGAGGCACTAATGTAAAGTTGGGTTGGAGTAGAGGGAGCTTTACTCTGTGACTAACCATGCCACACTTAAAAAAAACTTGGTGCTAACATCATTGGGGGGGGGGGGGGGGGGGGTGGAGGGTATGCTTTTACCTCCAAGATGGGTGAGTTTGGGTCAGGTGGGAAGATAAAATGTTACAATTTAAAAAAAAAAAATCTCAGACCCAAACTTAACTCACCTCAAATCAGTAATTTTCTGTTGGAATGAAGGAGGAAAGAGAGGTGCGTGATTAACCAGCTCCCAAGAAGTAAGTTCTTAAATTCTATTCTTCAATATTGTCTGCCAGGTTTCTCGGGCCTTTGGAAACAGATTGGGTAAAACGAGATGTGACGGGCCCATTTCATCAGCTAACAGCCTTGGTAGCAGTGCTTGTGGGCCAAGAGTGCCACAAAAGAGTGCTTTCTCCAGGCCTAACTAGCTACCTAGTAAACACCCCACACTACTCCAATTACCTCTATGATCCTCCTTGCGAGCTTGCCTGCCAACCACACTCTACCAATCCCTCGCACTCCCCCCAATTGGCACCTTGCCCTCCCCAACTACAATCTTCTCCACCCCCCCACAACAATCTCTTCCCTCTGAAGTCTCTATCCACCAAACCCACTAAATCCTTCTGCTGCAGGCTTTCTCACTCAACAGCAAGCAGTCTGTCAATCAGCTTATAATCTAGCTTGATAGGCTAATTGATCTGGGAAAAGCAGAGAAAAAAATGACAACACTTCCTGAAGTTTAAATTATATAATGGGCGAAATTCTCTGCCTCACGATGCCACAAATCAAGGCCTGCGCCCGGCACCGATTCGGGCACCATGCTGCAGTCCCTCGCTGGTGGAGATAATGAGGTTTCCATCCCACGCCAGTGGCGCCATGCAAAACATGCATTTGCATGCATTTAAATGTGATGAGCGGGTTGCTCCGCCCTTACGCGATACTCTGCTCCTTTCAGGCAGATGTCTTGCGGGCATGAATTACTAAGTATTTAGAAACATGGACTGGGCGCCATGGCTACGGAGGGGGAGCAGGAGGCTAAAAACACTGAAAAAACATTGAAAAATGTCGGGCTTTCTGGCGGGAGCAGAAACGGGTAGTGACTTGGCGCCAAGTCCATTGACTTGGGGTGTCCCCCTCGGTATCAGGGTGGCCTGGCTCAGAATGCCATTGCTACAATCTGTCTTGTAAACGCATCCCTTTGGGGCTACTTAAGGCGCCAGGCTGCTCACACTGTTGACTGCAACCTGTGCCCTTCTAATGCTCAGAAGGCCTCTGGTCATCTGGGAGCCCACAAAGGCCACTCCTCTGGACACCCTCATACCTCATCTGTATCTTCAAAGGCCAAGTTCAATTAGGAGGTGTTGGCACTCCTCAGAAGCGCTGTCAATTCCTGAAGAAGCAGGGGATCACTCACCCAGAGGACACATGGGACCGTAGTCTTTGGAACCCTCCCTGGTTCTCTGCCCCTCATCAGTGATCCCCACACTCCTGGACCACCAGCTGTGTCCTCCTGGTGAGACTGGCAGTGCTGACTGCCTCTGCCACCATCCCCCAGGCAATGTTCAGGAGCGGGCTTGAGTCTGCAGCCCACTCTGGGGAAGAGGGTGTCCCTCCAATGCTCACTGGCATGGAGCTGTGGATCAACCTCAGACTCCTGACCTCGGGGGAGGGGGGGGGGGGGGGGGGGGGATCTCATCCCTGAGCCATCTCGGCAGCTGCAGTGAGTGTGTGGTAAGTGGAGCACTCAAAACAGTTCCACCTTACCTGGCTCTTTGGCACTAACACCTGGCCCAGTGGTTTGAATGCCCGGTAGGCCAGGAGTTGCCTGGAATTCAGGGCAGCAGAGTGCTGGCCAATTAGCATGTGCTGAATTGCTCCTCAAATAGCGCCCCCAATGGGAATGCCAACCCCATGCAATTCAATCCCCGCATCAACAATTCTCGCCGGCGGGATGCTCCATTTTCTAGCTGCCCGGGGGTTTCCTGACGGTGTGGGGCTGCCCCACACTGGGAAACCCCATTGATCAGCTGGCGAAACGGAGACTCCCGATGGCGTGCTGGACCAGAAATCTGGCACGGCAGGACGGAGAAACCTGCCCTTAGTCTCCCAAACGGAGAATTTCGACCAACATTTGGAAAACTAGTATTGCTATGTGCGTACCTCTTCCCTTTTACCCCACCCCAAAAGCACTGTTTGATAAGTATGTGGCCAACATGAAGGATGTTCCATTCCTTGCACCAGGATCTCAGTTTTTAATTTCACCTGGCAGCTTTCAGCCCCGGAGGGAAACAACTTGATCAATATGTTTGTGGAACTTGAAATATCTTGTTAGTGTGATAGATAATATTTGATTTTTGAGCCATTTGGAGAATGAAATGGGTAATTGAATCTATTTTTTCAGGCGTTGCCTTATGTCTGTCTCCTGATCGCAATGCTGTTCTTCATTTACGCCATCATTGGAATGCAGGTGAGTCAGAATTTCTTTTCTATTTATAATCTTGAAGAAAAATGACCAAATCCTTTGCAAACCTGTTTCTAAAATGCTGCCATTGGTGCATTAGTTTCAATAAAACTGCAAGCAGAAGGATCATTTCAAATTGTTCCTTTTCAATGATCTTACAGCATTGGCACAGAGACTTGGAGTTCCAACAGGGCATGTCTCTATTCAGATAATATATTAATGGACAGAAGAATTTAAACAACGCCTTATAACGCACATAGGAACAGGAGGAGTCTATTTTGCTCATTTTAGCCCTTTGTACCATTCAGTGAGATCTTGTTTGATCTGCAATCTATGCACCCACCTTTCCATATCCCTAAGGGGAGTTGATGGCCCAGGCTAATATCCAGTGGACACGGGTTCAAATCCCATCTCAGCAGCTGGTCGAATTAAAATTCAATTAATATTTCAGTGAGAGTGACAATGAAACTGTCATCGACTGTCATAAAAACCCATCAGGTTCACAGATTCTCTAGGGAAAGTCTACATGTGAACCCTGACTCTTAACTGCCCTCTGAAATGGTCTAGCAAAGCACTCAGTTCAAGGATATATAAGGGATGTGTGATGTTCTCTGTTGGGTCTATCAGGATGCTTTGAGAGCGTAGTGTTAACAAAGAACATCAAGCTGAGTTATTGAACAAAGCTGATTTATTTACACTTCTAGATTAAAGATTCTAACCAGTCAATAAGAAATAAGTTATTAAATAAAACAATACAATATCTCTTACAACAGAACTCTGTGTTATGCACCTAATCTATCTCACGCCTAACAACCTTCTCCCAGAATCCCAGTAGTCACATGATATTTATAACGACTACTCCTTATCGCCATCTTATTGTCAACCCTATGTATTCCTTACAATACACATATTGTTACAGGATGGGCAACATCTGCTGACTTTGCCAATGATGCCCACGTCCCATGCACAAATAAACGGGACAAAACATTTGGTTCACAAAATCTGTCCATACTGTCTACATACAAAGAAGCCCAATGATTGCCATTTTGCACACAAGTGATAATGAGATAAATGATTAGATCACCTGTTGCTTGGGAGCTTTAGTTGAGTGGGGATAACTCTTTGTTCTTCTCCGAATAGTGGAATGGGAGGCAGATGTGGCCCTAATTTAACGTCTCATCTGCTTCAATAATGCATTGGGCTATCAGCTGATATCAGGGGCTGGATTCTCCCAAAAATGGGACTATATCCCCACGCCGGCATAGAAACGTTGGAGTTTTACTCCAGAGATTCCTGTAAAAAAGATAAACTAATTCAATGCTCTGCAGCGGGCTAGCAGGGACTCGGACTAAATCTTGCAGCTTTAGCTGCGGATACTCGCACTTCCGGTTTGGAGTCTGCGCATGTGCATGGCGGCGGCCTACTGCGGCCGCACCGAGCTCCATGGTGGATTCGGACCACGGAGCCAGGCGTAAAAATGAGACCCCCCACCCTGATTGGCCCCGCGCCTGGGCATCTAACCACGTGGATCTAACCCCCCCCCCACCGGTGTCCGATTCCCCCCCGCCCCTCCCAACAGGGCGGCTGCGGACTGAGTCTGCAGCCGCCACACCAGCATCCTGACCAGCAATAGGTGGTTAGCTCCACGCCGTTGGGAACTCGGCCAGTCGGGAGCGGAGAATCGCTGGGCGGGCCTCTGTCAATGGGCCCGCAGCTGCACGGCATTCTCCACTGGCCCGATTTCGGCGTGAAAGTGGATTCTCCGCCCCCCCCCCCCCCCCCCGCCGAACGCGATTTTGGGGCGGGGCTGGGGTGAGTCCAGCCCCATGTGCCTGGTACTGACGTCAGGCCTTGAACCCATGGCTTCCGGCTCAGTGGCACAAGTGATACCAATTAAGCCAAGGTGACATTTTGAACAAGAAGTATTGCCCTTGAATTTAATGTAACTTCATTTAGGAAGACCATAAACTGAATGTTCTTTCAGAATTTTGAAAGCAATTTTGTATCTAGATTATGTGTTAAAGCATTCATGAATGCGTGGTATGTCATTTTGATGCAGCAGGGATTGATTAGTACCTACTAATCAATATATTGGGGGCGATTCTCCCAAATGAAGCCCAAGTGTTCGCGCCGTCGTGAATGCCGTCGCGTTTCACGATGGCGCGAAACGGGCACGGGGTGACGGGCCAGCACGGCGCTGGAGCAGTTCATGCCGCTCCAGCCTCCCTTCCTGGCACCAAATGGGCGCTGCACCAACCTGCGCATGCGCGGGGAACTGGTTCTGCGCGCCGCCCCGACTCAACATGGCGTTGGTGTTCAGGGGCTGGCCACGCAGGAAAGTAGGCCCGGGGGGGGGGGGGGGGGGGTGAGAGGCCAGCCCGCCAATTGGTGGGCCCCAATCGCGGGCCAGACCCCATCGGAGGCCCCCCCCCGGTGAAAGATTACTTTTCCCCGCCCCACGGGCCGCCCCCCCCCCGGCCCTTCGCGCAGAGTTCCCGCCAGCAGCGACCAGGGGTGAACGGCGCCGGTGGGACTCTGTCGTATCCGTACGACCGCTCGGCCCATCCAGGCCAGAGAATTGGCGGCAACGGCGATTCCCGCGGCCAGCGCCGCACCAACTGCACCGGCGGAAATGGCACCGATTCTCCGCACCCCGGAGAACCGCGCGCCGGTGTCGTGGCACGGTTGCGGCGATTCTCTGGCCCGGCGCGGGGCTCGGAGAATCGCCCCCATTATATGGGTCACATGAAGGTAATCCCCTGTTGTAATTGGTTTATCGTAACTTCATGGTATGGCATGTAGAGGTGCTGAGGCTATTACCAATGAGAACAAAGTCCAAACAGAATCTCACTGACATTCACATCTGGGGTTTTCCTCTGAGAATAAGCAGCCATTCTCTGGTTCATTCCCCATGGCACTACGTTGATCAATCAGGGTCAACCTGACTGGTTTGAAATTGAACAAAAGCTTGGCAGCAAACTGTTCCCTCGTTCATTCTCCATGACCCTGAACCCATTCGAGTCGATTTGCCAACCACTGAGCACCCTCTTCTCGTGCAGTATAAATTGCTGTTCCCTTTGAGATTTGGTATTGTTGTGAATGCGTCCTGCTGAGTACAAGATGAAAAGCTTCGACGGCATGTCTATTTTTTCAACAATAAACATCCCTGTCTTCAATGCGGCTGTATGGGAGGAAGGAATAAACTGATTTGAGTACTGTCTCTCAACTCTGTCAGGACACCTAGGAAAGCCTCAAAATATTGATTTGAAAAATCATAACATATATAACAACTGAATACTCCAAACCAGGCTGAAATAACAGACCCAATGCTCTGCACAACTTGTATTTAAAATGAGTTGGGGGAAGTCTCATTTCAGCTTCCAGTGGATTGGACCTACAGTTATAGCCTGACCCTCATTAGGCAATCTCACTCAGTAAGTAACCCCTACAAACTAATATCAATGGAAATGAAAAATGCAGAACGATTGAATTAGAATGACCTCTTAAGGATTTTCATTTTTCCCTCCGAGATATTATATTTGCTCATATCTTAAGGTAAACTGCTGACAAGTGAGATTCAATTTTTAAAAATCTGGCAAAAGAAATTGTGTCAATACCCAGGCCCTGTTGAGCAGCTATTTTTGGTGATTTCCAGTGATTAAAAAGGACAGTGAACAGTCCTACCTGGTTCACAGAACTGGTTATGGTGTAGCTTACATTGTGCTGCTTCCATCTAGTGGCTAAATATAGATGCTGAGCTGAACATCAGATTTCAGGTCACTTTTTTTCAAATGGCGTAGGTCGCATTGCACAACTACTGGGATAGACTTGGGACGGGTCAGTCTACAGGGACGGGTCAGTCTACAGGGATGGGCCAGTCTACAGGTTTGGGCCAGCCTACAGGGATGGGCCGGTCTACAGGGACGGGCCAGTCTACAGGGACGGGTCAGTCTACAGGGATGGGCCAGTCTACAGGGATGGGCCAGTCTACAGGGACGGGCCAGTCTACAGGGATGGGCCAGTCTACAGGTTTGGGCCAGTCTACAGGGACGGGCCAGTCTACAGGGACGGGCCAGTCTAAAGGTTTGGGCCAGTCTACAGGGACGGGCCAGTCTACAGGGGCGGGTCAGTCTACAGGTTTGGGCCAGTCTGCAGGGATGGGCCAGTCTACAGGGACGGGCCAGTCTACAGGGACGGGCCAGTCTACAGGGACGGGTCAGTCTACAGGGATGGGTCAGTCTACAGGTTTGGGCCAGTCTGCAGGGACGGGCCAGTCTACAGGGATCGGCCAGTCTACAGGAACGGGCCAGTCTACAGGGGCGGGTCAGTCTTCAGGGGCGGGTCAGTCTGCAGGGACGGGCCAGTCTACAGGGATCGGCCAGTCTACAGGGATGGGCCAGTCTACAGGGACGGACCAGTCTACAGGGATCGGCCAGTCTACAGGGATGGGCCAGTCTGCAGGGACGGGCCAGTCTACAGGGACGGGCCAGTCTACAGGGATGGGCCAGTCTGCAGGGACGGGCCAGTCTACAGGGACAGACCAGTCTGCAGGGACGGGCCAGTCTACAGGGATGGGCCAGTCTACAGGGATGGGCCAGTCTACAGGGATGGGCCAGTCTACAGGGACGGGTCAGTCTACAGGGATGGGCCAGTCTACAGGGACGGGCCAGTCTACAGGGACGGGCCAGTCTACAGGGACGGGCCAGTCTACAGGGACGGGTCAGTCTACAGGGACGGGTCAGTCTGCAGGGATGGGCCAGTCTGCAGGGATGGGCCAGTCTACAGGGACGGGCCAGTCTACAGGGACGGGCCAGTCTACAGGGACGGGCCAGTCTGCAGGGACGGGCCAGTCTGCAGGGACGAGCCAGTCTACAGGGACGGGCCAGTCTGCAGGGACGGGCCAGTCTACAGGGACGGGCCAGTCTGCAGGGACGGGCCAGTCTACAGGGACGGACCAGTCTGCAGGGACGAGCCAGTCTACAGGGACGGGCCAGTCTACAGGGACGGGCCAGTCTGCAGGGATGGGCCAGTCTGGAGGGACGAGCCAGTCTGCAGGGACGGGCCAGTCTGCAGGGACGGGCCAGTCTACAGGGATGGGCCAGTCTGCAGGGATGGGCCAGTCTGCAGGGATGGGCCAGTCTACAGGGACGGGCCAGTCTACAGGGATGGGCCAGTCTACAGGGATGGGCCAGTATACAGGGACGGGCCTGTTTACAGGGATCGGCCAGTCTGCAGGGATGGGCCAGTCTACAGGGATGGGCCTGTTTACAGGGACGGGCCTGTTTACAGGGACGGACCAGCCTACATGGACAGACTAGTCAGCAGGGATGGGCCAGTCTACAGGGATGTACCAGTCTACAGGGACAGACCAGTCTACAGGGACGGACCAGTCTACAGGGACGGGCCAGTCCACAGGGACGGGCCAGTCCACAGGGACGGGCCAGTCCACAGGGACGGGCCAGTCCACAGGGACGGGCCAGTCTACAGGGATGGGCCAGTCTGCAGGGACGGGCCAGTCTACAAGGATGGACCAGTCTACAGGGATGAGCCAGTCTATAGTGTCAGAACCCCCTGGGCTGGTGCGCAATGATTCCAGCCCCACTTGATCCTGAGTCACAACACGGGTGAAATTAGATTTTATTTAAAATACCCGAGGTCCTTGGTTGAGCCCAAATAAACTACAGTAACCAGGTTTGTAACTTTGCACAATACGTACGGTATTATAATTATACTGACTGAAAATATAACTGACTATCTACTACCCCTTCCCAAACTCCCTTCCTAATTACCTCCACTCTCTATGTATACACAAACACACACACACATATACAGTGGAAAGGGTGTATGTCAGGGAAAGAACATAATACTGTAATCGGTTCTTGCACTTTAGCAGCAAGAGAGAGAGAAAGAGTTCTGTTCACTTCCAAAGTTTAACCCTTTCTGTCACGTTCTCTCAGAAAGCGTCACACAGGAACGAATCAATGATCCCTGTCAGGCTTCCAGCTCAGCCCCACCCCCGCTCAGGTTCACCAGGACGAACTCACTTTTGCCCAGGTTGAGTTTATAGCCCGAGAAGGCCCCAAACTCTTCCAGAAGCTTCATGATTACGTTCATGCCGTTTTCCGGGTCTGAGATCTAGAGGAGATCATCCACATAGAGCGAGACTCTGTGCTCTCTGCCTCCTCTTCGGATACACTGCCAACCTCTCGTGTCTCGCAGGGCGATCGCCATGGGTTCAATTGCCAGTTCGAACAGGAGCGAGGACAGCAGACATCCCTGCCTGGTGCCTCTGTGAAACTGGACGTATTCAGAGCTGGTGGTATTTGTCCAAACGCTAGCCTTGGGAGGGTTGTACAGGAGTTTCACCCAAGAGGCACACTCTGTCTCTAGGCCAAACTGCTCCGGTCGCTCAATGCGGTACTTCCACTTGACTCTGTCGAAGGCCTTTTCTGCGTCCAGGGAGACAGTCACCTCTATTATTCTCTCCCGTGATGGGGTCAGTATCACATTCAGCAGCCATCTGATGTTCACAGTTAGCTGTCTACCATTAACAAAGCCTGTCTTCTCCTCTGTGACCACCTCTCATGCACAGTTCTTCAGTCTCCTGGCCAGGATGTTCGCGTCCACATTGAGCAGCGAAACGGGTCTGTATGATCCACCTTCCATCAGGTCTTTGACTTTTTTGGGTATCAGCGATATGGTGGCCTGTGTTGGAGGCAGGGTGCTGCTCACTAGTGAATCTGCAAATATCTCCCGCAGGTGCGATGCAAGAGCGGTGCAAATTATTTGTAGAAGTCCGCCGTGAACCCTTCGGGTCCGGAACCTTCCCTGCCTGTATGGAGTTGATGCTTCTCATGACCAGTTTCATTGGTGCTTCCAGATTTTTAAGACCCAAGTTTGCCATCCGATTTAACTGATTCTTCCCTGCTCTTTCCAACTTTAGCAGCCTTTTGTTAAATTTATCAATTAAAAAACTTGGAATTCGAACAGTTTCTGTTGGAAGCCTGCACAGACATAGCTCAGTGCAGACACTCTGCCCTTCCAACTTCACATAACTTCAGCCGATGCAACCAAATGTATGTGTTCTGACATTCTGGTGCTGTTCTCTGCTGCTATGTTTTCATTATAAATATTTCCCCATTTTTTCCCCTTATGAGCAGTGCACTTGTGTGGGCAACAATGATTAAGATCTCTCAACTCCAGCATACCAATCAGTTGCTCTTACATCAATAGTTATGAATTGCTTTGAGCCCATTGTAAAAATTGTCTTTAGAACCTCTTGCTCCACATATTGACCAGCTAGTTTGTCTATTCACATCATAAGTCCATGGTCGATGCTGCTCTGACCTTGGCCCATCTGATCCAACAGCACAGGGATCGATTAGGCAACTATGCTTGTGCTACCTTTGTTTATTCCTCTTCAGCTTTTAATGCTACACAACCATTCAAGCTTATTGAAACATCGAAAAGCCTTGATGTCAATCCTACTCTCATTCTTGGAATCATTGAGTTCCTTCAGAACAGGACCCAACAGGTGTGAGATCCTGGGAAGCCATGTTACTGAATACTGGATCTCTTCTGTATGTGTACTGCCACGTTTACTTTTCATCCTCCATATGAATGATTGTTGATCAGGGTACATATCTGAAGTATGCTGATGGTACGGCATGTGTCGGTCTCATAGGCAATAATGAAGGAAACTGGAGGAACTTGGTGGAGAGGTTTGTAAAATGTTCTGAACGAAAACAAGATGAAAGAACTAGTTAGAAATTTTAGGGAAAAGCTATTTAATCTTCCTGCGAAAATTCATGATGTGGACATTGAAATAGTTATGAACTGCAAATATCTAGATGTCAAACTAGATTATAAATTGAATTGGAGGTAACAGTATACAGATGTAGTGACCAAGGGACATACACAAATACGCTATTTAGAAAATTAAGAGGTGGGATTCTCCAGCACGCCTCCGCCGGCAGTGGGAATCCTCCGTCCCGGCAGTCGGCCAATAGGGTTTCCCATTGTGGGCACTCCCACGCCGTCAGGAAATCCATGAGCCTGAATGTGCTGTCGGCGAAGCGGAGGATCCCGCTGAGGGAGAATCCCGCCCAAGATCCCTTTAAGTAGACCTTGAGAGTGCTATCCTTTTGGGATGTCTCGCTTGGTGCCATTGTCTAATGAAAGAAGACACTTCACGAGTGCAGAGATTATTGAACCAGGCAAGAAGGGTATTTAATGAGCAGATTTTTTTTGATGAAACATGCTCGTGAAGAATTTTGAGGAAAGTGAAGTGTCATGAACAATCCCTTGTTTCAGTATTGCTGCTGGTTACGTTCACCTGAAATGAATTTCTTTATGGACAATAAATTGTAATTGAATTAAGCCTCATTTTATTTTGCAGGTATTCGGGAATATTGCAATTGAGGATAATGAAGACAGTGATATTAATCACCACAACAATTTCAGAACATTCTTCCAAGCCCTGATGCTTCTCTTTCGGTGAGAAACATGAATTTTATTGGCCTCTTTAATTTCTCTTAGTATCTCTTTAATAAGGTCACACAGATACCAAGCCAGTACCTCTTCCCATGCAGTCCAAGTAGTGTTTGTCAGCAGGCTCTCAGAGTATAAGGGATGCCACAGCCCACTCCAATTCCACCCTGACCTGTCATGTAGACACATGCACTTTTCAGCAATGATCACTGTGTAATGACCAAGACCATGAATGTTGGCAAATCCAGTTCTTTCTTTCCCTCGCTGATAAGGCCTCCATTCTCTCCCATGCCTCTGTGTTTCCCTGGTTAACTCATTCCAGGCCAGAGACTGAAGCCAGAATTTCATGATCTCTAGAGCTCAGTATGACAGCAAGCACATACCCACTGGAACATCACAGAGAAGGGTCCAGACCGGATGACTTTTCCTGTTAGTAAGTCCATTGTTCAATGCACAATTTGACGAGGTATCTCTGACCCGCCGGGTCTAGAAGGGGCGTCATATTTCACGCAGAATTGGGAATCACCTGTACTGGGGCTTTTATGAAATTGAAGCCTTTCAGGTGAGTTGCCAAAAATAAAGAGTGTAAATTTCCTACTGTTTTTAGCCACCTTCCCTTTTACTGCACTCAATTCTATAGCAAGGTTGTGTGTGTATTTCAGGAGTGCAACAGGAGAGGCGTGGCATAGTATCATGCTGTCATGCTTGAGCGGAAAACCATGTGATACCAAATCTGGTATTAAAGAACCAGAGTGTGGCAATGAGCTTGCCTATTTCTACTTTGTCTCCTTCATTTTCCTCTGTTCCTTTCTGGTAAGTAGCAAGTGCATCCTATTTCTTGTCAACCTCGTTGCTTAACGGAAAACAAAAAATATTGGATATACAGAGTGTATGCCGGTATCTGTTCTGAATGTGCACCCTTCACATCAGAAGTGTCAAACAAAGGATCCTAATGACCAGTTATGTATTTCCAGCTTTTTTAGTTTCTTTCCATTATGGCTCCACTGTCGGGTGAAATTCTGTTTTTCTGTGGACCTAAAAGTTTGTAATTGAAATCGGCGTTGAAAATTTTGATTCAGGAAATAAGGGCGCAATTCTCCGCACTCACGACGGTGCGGAGAATAGCGTGGCTCGTAAAATTTTACGGCCACGCTAGTCCAACGCCCTCTCGCTATTCTCCACCCCCCCCCCCACGCCCGACTCCCGATACGAATCGCTGCCGCCGTTTTTTTACGGCCAGCAGCGATTCTCAGCTGTCCGATGGGCCGAGTTCCCAGCCCTTTACAGCTGTTTTTACGAACGGCAAACACACCTGGTCTGGCCGTTCGTAAAAACGGCCGTAAAGTCCCGATTTTTAAAACCATGGCACCGATTGGCACGGCAGTACCACGGCCGTGCCAAGGGTGCCATGGGCCCGCGATCGGTGGGCACCGATCGCGGGCAGCGGGTCCGATGCCCGCGCACTCTTTGTCCCTCCGCCGCCCCGCTGTATCACTTCGCCGGGCGGCTGAGGGGCATCCCGGCCCGCGCATGCGCGGGTTTCGCGCAAATGCGCGATGACGTCATCCGCGCATGCGCGGGTTGGAGTCTTCCAATCCGCGCATGCGCGGCTGACGTCATATGACGCGTCAGCCGGCGCAAACTCTGGCAAGCGGGCTTAATGAAATTCGTTAAGCCCGCGATGCCGGAGTTTACGGCGGCGGCATGCTAGCCCCGACCGGGGACCAGAATCGGTTCCCGGTCGGGGAGGGGGGGGCTGGCGTCAAACCCGCCCGGATTTGACGCCAGCCTTACGATTTCTCCCCCTCTGGGAGAATCGCGCCCTAAGTGTTTAATGGACACTTCAAGATTTGTTCAGTTTTTGTACCTGACTGATCCTAACATTTCTATGCACATTTCTCCTTTTCCTTCTAATGTAGACAAGATTCATGATAATTGGTCAGTTTGTTATATTCTGTGCCTCGGCTAATAAAGGCAAGTATCCCATGTGCCTTCTTAACCACCTTATAGAATCATAGAATTTACAGTGCAGAAGGAGGCCATTCGGCCCATCGAGTCTGCACCGGCTCTTGGAAAGAGCACCCTACCCAAGGTCAACACCTCCCCCTATCCCAATAACCCAGAAACCCCACCCAACACTAAAGGCAATTTTGGACACTCAGGGCAATTTAGCATGGCCAATCCACCTAACCTGCACATCTTTGGACTGTGGGAGGAAACCGGAGCACCCGGGGGAAACCCACGCACACACGGGGAGGATGTGCAGACTCCGCACAGACAGTGACCCAAGCCGGAATCGAACCTGGGACCCTGGAGCTGTGAAGCCATCGTGCTATCCACAATGCTACCAGTCCTGCTGCCTTTAGGGGCTGATGGACATGCACACCAAGGTGCTTCTGGTCCTCTATACTTCCTAGGGTCCTACCATTCATTGTGTGTTCCCTTGCCTTTTTAGTCCTCCCAAAATGCATCACCTCACACTTTTCAGGGTTAAATTTCATTTTCTACTGTTCTGCCCATCTAACCAGCCCGTTTATATTGTCCTGTAATCTAAGGCTTTTTTCCTCGCTAGATACCACACCACCAATGTTTGTGTCATATGCTGAGGATTAGAGAATTTGTCCCTTCCCTCAGGAGATTTAATGGGTGTAGCATCCATGAGAGAGTAAATTGTAGACAATCTCAGCAAGACGTAGGACCCAGTGGTTCTTCATTCTCATTTATTCCCACCTTTATAATGATGCTACCTTGGTCTGGTATCACAGCTAAGATTGAGAATTGTTGACAGGGCGAATCCTGCATCTTACCTTTGTGTCACAGAACATGGGTCCCCACCCTTTCAGTTGACAAAGAACAAAGAAAATTACAGAACAGGAACAGGCCCTTCGGCCCTCCCAGCCTGCACCGATCCAGATCCTTTATCTAAACCTGTCTTCTATTTTCCAAGGTCTACTTCCCTCTGTTCCCGCCCGTTCATATACCTGTCTAGATGCCTCTTAAATGATGCTATCCTGCCCGCCTCTACCACCTCCGTTGGTAAAGCGTTCCAGGCACCCACCACCCTCTGCGTAAAAAATTTTCCACGTACATCTCCCTTAAACTTTCCTCCTCTCACCTTGGGAAATGCTTGTTGCTATCCACCCTGTCCATACCTCTCATCATTTTGTAGACCTCAATCAGGTCCCCCCTCAACCTCCGTCTTTCCAACAAAAACAATCCTAATCTACTCAACCTTTCTTCATAGCTAGCACCCTCCATACCAGGCAACATCCTGGTGAACCTCCTCTGCACCCTCTCTAAAGCATCCACATCCTTCTGGTAATGTGGCGACCAGAACTGCATGCAGTATTCCAAATGTGGCCTAACCAAAGTCCTATACAACTGTAACATGACCTGCCAACTCTTGTACTCAATACCCCGTCCGTTGAAGGCAAGCATGCTGTATGCCTTCTTGACCACTCTATCAACCTGCGTTGCCACCTTCAGGGTGCAATGGACTTGAACTCCCAGATCTCTCTGTACATCAATTTCCCCAAGACCCTTCCATTGACCATATAGTCCGCTCTTGAATTTGATCTTCCAAAATGCATCACCTCGCATTTGCCTGGATTGAACTCCATCTGCTATTTCTCTGCCCAACTCTCCAATCTATCTATATTTTGTTGTATTCTCTGACAGTCCTCCTCGCTATCTGCAACTCCACCAATCTTAGTTTAATCTGCAAACTTGCTTATCAGACCACCTATACCTTCCTCCAGGTCATTTATGTAGATCACAAACAGCAGTGGTCCGAGCACGGATCCCTGTGGAACACCACTAGTCACCCTTCTCCATTTTGAGACACTCCCTTCCACCACTACTCTCTGTCTCCTGTTGCCCAGCCAGTTCTTTATCCATCTAGCTAGTACACCCTGAACCCCATACAACTTCACTTTTTCCATCAACCTGCCATGGGAAACCTTATCAAACGCCTTACTGAGGTCCATGTATATGACATCTACAGCCCTTCCCTCCTCAATTAACTTTGTCACTTCCTCAAAGAATTCTATTAGGTTTGTAAGACATGATCTTCCCTGCACAAAACCATGCTGCCTATCACTGATAAGTCTATTTTCTTCCAGATCTGAATAGATCCTATCCCTCAGTATCTTCTCCAACAGTTTGGGGTTTTCCTTAACCCTGTTAGCCAAAGATATTTCATGACCCCTTTTAGCCCTCTTTATTGCGCGTTTGAGATTCGTCCTACTTTCCCGATATTCCTCCAAAGCTTCATCAGTTTTGAGTTGCCTCGATCCTATGTATGCTTCCTTTTCATCTTAGCTAGTCTCACAATTTCACCCGTCATCCATGGTTCCCTAATCTTGCCATTTCTATCTTTCATTTTCACAGGAACATGTCTGTCCTGCACTCTAATCAACCTTTCCTTAAAAGACTCCCACATTTCTAAATGTGGATTTACCCTTAAACAGCTGCTCCCAATCCACATTCCCTAGCTCCTGCCGAATTTTGTTATACTCTGCCTTTCCCCAATTTAGTACTCTTCCTTTCGGACCACTCTTGTCCTTGTCCATGAGTATTCTAAAACTTACGGAATTGTGATTGCTATTCCCAAAGTAACCACCGACTGAAACATCAACCACCTGGCCGGTATCATTCCCCAATGCCAGGTCCAGTATGGCACGTTCCCGAGTTCTAAAAAACTCTCCTGGATGCTCCTTACAAACTCTGCTCCATCTACGCCTCCAACACTACACGAATCCCATTCAATGTTGGGGAAGTTCAAATCTCCCATCACAACCACCCTATTGCTCCTACATTTTTCTATAATCTGTCTGCATATTTGTACCTCTACTTCATGCTCGCTTTTGGGAGGTCTGTAGTAAAGTCCCAACAATGTTACTGCACCCTTCCTATTTCTCAACTCCACCCATATTGCCTCAGTGCTCGAATCCTCCATCATGCCCTCCTTATTCACAGCTGTGATATCATCTCTGACGAGTAATGCAACTCCTCCACCCCTTCTACCTCCCTCTCTATCCCTCATGAAGCATCTATACCCTGGGATATTCAGTTGCCAGTCCTGCCCTTCCCTCAACCAAGTCTCAGTAATACCAATAACATCATATTCCCAGGTACTGATCCAAGCCCTAAGTTCATCTGCCTTACCTGCTACACTTCTCACATTAAAACAAATGCACCTCAGACCACTTGTCCCTTTGCGTTCATCATCTCTTCCCTGTCTACTCTTCCCCTTAGTCACATTGAGTTTATTGTCTCGTACCTTACTGGCTTTAGTTGCTGCTTCTTTACTGACCTCTAACTTCCTAATCTGGTTCCCAACCCCCTGCCACATTAGTTTAAAACCTCCCCAACAGTGTTAGCAAAAGCACCCCCTAGGACATTGGTTCCAGTCCTGCCCAGGTGCAGACCATCCGGTTTGTAATGGTCCCACCGCCCCCAGAACCGGTTCCAACGTCCCAAAAATCTGAACCCCTCCCTCCTGCACCATCTCTCAAACCACGTATTCATTCTGACTATTCTTGAATTTCTACTCTGACTGTCCCGTGGCACTGGTAGCAATCCTGAGATTACTACCTGTGAGGTCCTACTTTTCTCCTAACTCCCTAAATTCTAATTGTAGGACCTCATCCCTTTTTTTACCTATATCGTTGGTGCCTATATGCACCACGACGGTTAAACAGTTAATAACTCGTAGTTGATTCATTCAGCCCCAGCTGATGCCTCTTCACTTTTTATATGTCAGATGCTGAACCTCTTTGTTGCTGTCATCATGGACAACTTTGAGTACCTGACGCGGGACTCCTCCATCCTTGGACCTCATCACCTGGATGAGTACGTCAGGGTCTGGGCTGAGTATGACCCAGCTGCCCGGTAAGCACCTATCCTGAGCAAACCTTCTTCCTTAGACATCTGTACCACTGCATAGAATCTGAGGGGCATGGGGAGTGAGAACTATTATCTGGATTCTGGCCGGACGCAGTGTGTGCACACAACTATGAACCCACTGCTCACATTAAAATTGGGGGTAAAGTGTTCATTTTCAATTCATTGTTTTGTTCTGGAGATCAGCGACAGACTGGCGTGAGTTAGCCATGTGTCCGAGTTCAGATCCAAATGGAGAAGAGCGGGATGAGTGGCTTTCATAGGGCAGCACCAAACTGCCACACTATCCCTACAGCACCAACCGGAGATCATTCCTTTTCAACTTTTTAGAAACATCTCTCTCACCCGTTTGCAAATCTTCCCATGACCGCTCAATCCGAAGGAGAACTTCTGGCTTGCAAGTCTAAATTCCAGGTAGTATAAGTAATGGGGTTAAAAGTTAAAAAATTAAGTAAGTTTCTAACGTCATGACTTCCACTTTGCATGCAGGTACCTATCTGCATACACCAAGTAGCAGAGCTCAATATGTATGTTCCCTGTTGACAGTCCAGCCATTTGTGATCTCTCAGAGATCCTATAAAACAGATTCTGGACTTACTTGGCTGCAGAGAGGCTATCTGATTAGTTTTGAAAAAAAAATTAGAAGACTTTGATTAAACTTCTCGACTGATTACTCTATGGGCCCCATTTTTCAGGCAGTTGTCTGGATCTGTCTCTGTTATAACGGGTGAACCAGAGTTTTCCTCCTATTCCTACGAATGATGACAATTCACTCCCTCTGTCTTCATAACTTTAATCTAGGTAACATGCATTGGATTAGAATGAAATCTGAGTATTAACAGGGATGGTACAATTTCTTTTGCCACTAATTTTTTTCCTGGGAAAAGTACACTCCTCACGCGGCATAGCAAGACCATGTGGTTGTGATATTGTAACAGAAATAAGAATGTATCTAAAAGCCAAGCACGGCTATGAGTTAAAATTTGTCTTGCCGTTCACCCACACTTAACAGCTCTTTAACTGACTTGTGGATGGCCTCTGCACCCCAGTTATGATGTGTGAGTGGGGAGGGTCTCGAACACATTCAAAGGAATAAGCTGCAAACTACTTATCTCAGGTTTCAGAGAGACCTCTTGTCTTTCAAAATTCACCTATAACAGGATAAATGAGAGAACCAGAATCCCAGGCCAAAGGGGATCAGTCTGACCTGTCTGTTATCACTGGGCAAGTATCTGGGGCTTGTTGCTGAGTAAAGTCCTGAGTGACTGAGCATCATTAGTGCTGGTCCTATAGGAGAACTTGGCTTAACAGTAACTCATTGTTGGTGCGCAGGAGGTGACCCCATTGACATCCTGGCTGAAAGGAGGGAGTAGGATAACAGAAGTTAGTAATCAGACATCTGGAAAAGGGAAAATTATACGTTTTACAAATCTATCCAAGAGCCTATGCCCAGAAATAGGTAGATTAGAAACCCTTCAATTTTTGGAGCAAGAGTTGTTTCCTGGTGATGGTCCTCCAATAACATGTTGTGTGTCCATTTAAGTTACTGTCCTTATTTGTCCCATTAATTCCTGGTGCATGAAGTAAATGTTCATCGTTTTAGGCACCTGTTTTTTATTATTTCATGGGATCGCTGGCTGGGTCAGAGTTTGTTGCCCATCCCTAATTTCCCTTGAACTGAGTGTCTCGCTCGGCCATTTCAGAAAGGGCAGTTAAACATCAACCACATTGCTGTGGGTCTGGAGTCACATATAGGCCAGACCAAGTAAGGACAGCAGATTTCTGTCCCTAATGGGCATGAATGAACCCAATGGGTTTTTACAACGATCGATGATAGTTTCGTAGTCACCATTACTGAGACACCAGCCTTCAATTCCAGATTTCATTCATTGAACTCACCAGCTGCCAAGGTGGGGTTGAACCCAAATGGCCTCCTACTGCACTGTAGGGATTCTGTGAAGCTCCTCACGAATATTGAAACCTTGTTTGTCCTCAATACCTGATGTTCTGTGTGAACCCTGTTAGTTTTATCAGCTGTGAAGCAATTACTGTTCAGTAAAGTCATTGTTGTATAAAATTATGTCATTTGAAAAAAATATTTAAAACAAGATTTGTAATGAAACTACATGCCTAATCCCAACTTCATTCTGCAAAATTTAAAGTTGCATTGTATTATTAAGGCCTTGCTCCAAGACGTTACAAAATAATAAAGACATAGAAGTTTACAGCATGAAAACAGGCCCTTCAGCCCAACTTATTCATGCCTTCCAATTTTTACCACTAAGCTAGTCCCAATTGCCCGTATCCCGCTATACCCAGCATTCCCATATAACTGTCTAAAGGCTTTTTAAAAGACAAAATTGTACCTTCCTCTACTACTGCCTCTGGCAGCTCGTTCTAGCCAGTCACCATCCTCGTTATGAAAAAATTGCCCCTCGGGACCCTTTTATATCTCTCTCCTCTCACCTTAAACCTATGCCCTCTAGTTTTAGACTCCCCTAACTTTAGGAAAAGATGTTGACTATCTAATGCCATTAGGCTATCTAATGCCATTCATTTGTTTGGTTTTAAAACCTCAAGGTGATTAAGAAGGCGAGTGGAGTTTTGTCCTTCATTGCTAGAGGGATGGTGTTTAAGACTAGGGAGGTTATGCTGCAACTGTATAAGGTGTTAGTGAGGCCACATCTGGAGTATTGTGTTCAGTTTTGGTCTTCTTACCTGAGAAAGGACGTAAGGCGCTGGAGAGTGTGCAGAGGAGATTCACTAGGTTAATCCCATAGTTGAGGGGGTTAGATTACATGGAGAGGTTGAGTAGACTGGGACTGTACTCATTGGAATTTAGACGGATGAGGGGGGCTCTTATAAAAACAATTTATGAGGGGAATGGATAGGATAGATGCGGGCAGGTTGTTTGCACAGACGAGTGAAAGCAAAACTAAGGGGAATAGCCTCAAAATAAAGGGATGTTAATTTAGGACTGAGTTTAGGAGGAACTTTTTCACCCAAAGGGTTGTGAATCTATGGAATTCCCTGCCCAGTGAAGCAGTTGAACTCCGTAATTACATGTTTTCAAGATATAGATTGATAGTTTTTTGAAGAATAAAGGAATAATGGGTTATGGTGTTCGGGCCGGAAAGTGGAGCTGAGTCCACAAAAGATCAGCCATGATCTCATTGAATGGCGGAGAGGCTTGAAGGGTCAGATGGCCTACTCCTGCTCCTAGTTCTTATGTTCCTATGTTATCACAAAGACACAGGCCAGAGAGGGCCCGGGCTCAATTACAGTTCTGTCTGGAACCTCTGTCAGGATGGCAATCGAGCTCTGGCTAGGAAATGTACATCAGAACTGTGGTGAAGCCAAGTTAAATGGCTCAGCCGTGAGAAACCTCACTTTCCATTGCTCAAGAGCTTACAGACACTCACTAGCTAGACACACGTTAGGAATGACTACTTGAGGGCAGCATGGTGGCGCAGTGGGTTAGCACTGCTGCCTCACGGCGCCGAGGTCCCAGGTTCAATCCCGACTGTGGGTCACTGTCCGTGTGGAGTTGCACATTCTCCCCGTGCCTGCGAATAGGGCCTCTTTGGGGCCTTAGGTATGGTGTACCCTGTAGATTGGGAACGCTGTGGCCCAATCCTCAGCGTCAAGGGCAGGCCCCACAGGAACATTACCAATCACTCGCCAACCACCTCTCCTCTCACTCGCCAGGAATTGCCTGACTGAACCTGGCAACTCAGAATTTACTTCTCTTGAATCCAGGACAGCATCTACAATGCTTCCCTTGGTCAGGTAGAGTCCCAGCTGTGGCCACCTCTCCTGGTGGCGCTGCTGGATGTTAAGAACCGTTGGCCCTGTTATTGGCTGGAACCTTGGGGGCAGGACCACATCTGTAAAAGACACAGGAACCCCGAAGCCTGCCATGCAATGCCGATGGACATAAAATCTGGTCAGGGCTCCCAGAAATGACTGAAGTAGGGCTGCCTGTCTTTGCAGATCCATCATGATCTGCAAAATCCCTGCCTGCATATTTTCCTCCCCTGTGACATTCTCCCAGATAGCACTGGTTCAAGGGCTAAGCTGCCAGTTAATTTCATTGGAACATAAATTTGACCAGCTACATCAGAGTTCCTATGATTCATTTGGGTTCACTGAACCCCAACAAGTTACCCAAGTGGAGCAGTTAAATTTTCTCTTGGACTCTGGAAAGGGTTATTTACGAGACGTGTTTGTGCAGAGGAGATCATCTATGACTGAAGAAATTAAATTGAGTGGAAAGAACAATCATTGGGAATAAGTGAAGACTGGAGTGAGAAAGGCCCTTCAGTCCATCAAGCACCTTACCAGGGTTGAGCGTACCTACGGTAATCATTGACCCCCATCAACCCCTCCTCCAAGCTTCATAAAGACTGTAATGTAACACAATCCCTTTGTATTTGACATATGGCAGGCACATGCATTCGCAAAATGAAGATGGTATTGTCCACCCATAGGCTGATTAAATCTTTACAAGATCTTAGAAAAGTAGATTTTGTGTACTGAATTTATAAATATGTTTATAAAGAACAAAGAGACACAATTTCAGCAGCCCATAGTTCAGGTTCTTATTGTAGTATAACGTTACTCTGGCAAGACGCTGCTGCTCCGTTTACTCGATTAATTTGGTTCTCAATAATAAACAATAGATTTAGTGCTACATTGAGAAAAATAAATCAATCCCTTGTCAAGGATCAGTAATACGTTTTGGTGAGTTTGGCAAGTTAAACCTTGGCCTTTACCATACTCTGCAACTTTAAATACCTGATTGGCTGGTTTGTTTGCTTATTTCCCAAGGTGTAACTTTCTCCAGTTCCTTAGAGGCAAAAATCCGCCTGTTACTGAATTTTTTATGAAATTCTAATTATGCGGTGAACAGCTCTAGTTTTTTCCTGCATTGTGACTTGTATAGTTTCTTAGGAAGGAGAAGCCTTGACTGTTATTAAGGTGGTGATATCATAATTGTTGCCTCTTTGAATCTCCATGGATATGGCAACTGAATGGGCAAGGTACAATTCCACATGGATGGGAGGCTAGGCCATTATTTGCATCAGCTTCAGACATGTCTCTCAGGAATGCAGGTCTTGCCTTAACAAAGAGCAATTTAAGTGACTAAGACCATCACCTATAACGTGACACATAGGACGAAACCTTCCGTCCTTGTTCACGGCCAGGATTTCCCGTGCCGCTGGAAGTGAATGGAGTTTTGGCTGGAATGCCAATTTCTGCATTCTCACTTGCAACGGTCCCACGATGTAGGAGACCGAAGACTTGTATCCAGAACCTAGGTTAAAGTTTTAGCATTTTAACATTCTTCAGCAAGAGGGTGGTGAATCTGTGGAACTCATTGCCGCAGAAGGCCCTGGAGGCCAAGTCACTGAGTGTCTTTAAGTCAGGGATAGACAGGGCAGCAAGGTGGCGCAGTGGTTAGCACTGCTGCCTCATGGCACTGTGGACCAGAGTTCAATTCTGGCTCCGGGTCACTGTCCGTGTGGAGTCTGCACATTCTCTTAGAACAAACTACTTGTTAATTATAATAGCCATTGGGAGGGATTTACTCGCCGACCCGTCCGTGTTTTCAGCGGCAGAAGCAAATCTACCAGTCCTCCGGTTGTCCATGCTGCAACACTAAAAGAAGTGATGAGAGGATATAAAGGAAGGAAGTGTCCCAAACATGTAACTGAAGCTCGCTGTGAAGTCTTCGCTAGAAATATTAAGGCTAACTTGGCAGCCTCAAGACCCGCTACCTCTGCCTCATTCTGGGCAGATTCATAGAGAAGATCTCTGGGTCATGAGCCGTAAAGATAGCAAGGATTTCCTCAATTGTTTAGGGTTGAAGGAATGTGACAGGTGTATCTAGTTTTTGCTAAAGACACATCTTGATTGGAATCAAAATTAGACCTGCCATTTTCGTCCCCCTTAACAAAGAGATTTATTTGGTTTGTAGTTTGGATTGTAAACTTTCAAAAATTACTCTTGAACAGGATAAATTTGCAATGTGTGTGAACATACTTACAACATTTGCAGACACCGTGACTCATTTATAGACAAGATGATGCAAGAGTCAACCTTGAAAAGGGATATGACGTTTTGGGCCGAATGACCATTTCATGTCACGCATGAACTAGGAGCAGGAGTAGGCCACTCGGCCCCTCGAGCCTGCTGCACCATTCAATAAGATCATGGCTGATCTGATTGTAACCTCAACCCCACATTCCTATGTTGCTAAAATAGAAATGATGTTCTCTCGTTATTCAGGCAGTTTGAGATTTTGTTTCCTGTATCTTCTAATTTCACTCTATGGTATAACATAGACTCTAAAGCAAGCCATAGCACCAACATCATATTAACCCCAATCTTAATCATTCAAAAAAGAAATTTAATCAAGGTGAGGTCTTTGCAGTTAAAAAATCATCATTGTGCAGACCAATACTTCATAAAGAACTACACATCAGATATAGTCAGGGTCATTTTTGCACATTTTGAAAAGCAGGTTTGGTTCACCATCTTATCCCAAGTCCAAACCTTATCAAAGGGCAGCTAGAGATGGCGTCCTGACCTCAAATCTGATGGTTGCTTTACTGCTAATGAAAATTCATTGAAAACCTTGAGTAGCAAACACATCAACATCAGAGGGAAACTGGACTATGGAGGAGTGTAGATAGCTGATTTATATTTTAATTGCTGAGTGATAGGATGGAACTCTGTTTACGTTGAACCCCAGGTATGTGTTGATATGATGGGTTAACCTTTACAAACCAGCTAATTAGATTGTCGGTGTGTTTGATGTGCTGTGCTTTCTACTGTTTTAAATTAAGTTCCTGTGTGTTAACTTGTGCAGTTCTGCTCTGTTTTAATCTCAGGGCCTTGTTTTCACTAACTGATTGTATTCTTTTTCCAGCGGTCGCATTCATTATAAGGATATGTACAGTTTATTGCGTGTTATCTCACCCCCTCTGGGCTTAGGCAAGAAATGTCCTCATAGGGTGGCCTGCAAGGTTTGACTTCCACTAACCTACCAAACTAAGCATCAATGAATGAGTGTGCTTTCTCTTTTTTTGCATTTCTTGAAGTAGAATGTGCAGGAAAATGCAGTCACCTAGAGAAAATAGCATGGAAATGCACTGACCAACCTCAACCTCAGCCATTGCTGCTTGTCGTAACCAATATCACTTGGCATCTTGGGTATAGTAGTGTTCATTGCTGTAGGGACAGAAACTGCATTGACAAAGACTGGCATCTCCTCACAACAGGCAGAGGACTTTCCATCAAGACTAAAAGAAAATGCTCTCTGTACTTCTATGCAATATTTTGACATTGCATAGATATTGGGTAAATTTCTGCAATTGACAGACCCATAAATAACCTTGTAATTTTTTTTGTTTGTTTCCTTCCATTTTTCTTTTCATTCGTCTTGGATACATCTCCTTTTTGCCTCATTTCTGCTACAAAGTGGCCGCATCAGTTACACTGATATGTATGAGATGTTGAGACACATGTCTCCGCCCTTAGGCCTGGGGAAGAAATGCCCTGCGCGAGTTGCTTATAAGGTAGAAATGTGTCCTTAGTGTTCAGTGTGTCGGAGAAAATCTGTGGCCTTTGAACTGTTAGGGTCAGGGATCGTGCAGTCCAAAAGAAGTGGGAGGAGTCTGAGAGGGCTGACAGTGAATGTGAACTATCTATTAGTTGATGGAATACATATCTAAAAATAACACCTCAATTCCTTTTGGCAGGATTTAATTCATTCCCCAACTCAATTACTTTCTCTTATTTGAAATCATTATGGTGATTTCGCTTTTCTGCCTTCCTGCAGTATTGGACCCAACAATTGGTGTTTAAAAATTGAGCAAGCAACTTGCCTTTGGGTGTGACATTGGGCAAGATAAAGCTTTCCCCTGACCTTTGGAATTTACCGATCTAGCTACCAGTGTGTTCAGGAGAAAAAAAGCTCACTACATCTCACAGGGCTAAACTCTCTTTGGCTTCTTACTGCAGTCTTTTGTTTTGAGCACTTTGCATCTTCCCCCCCCCCCCCCCCCCCCCCCCCCTTTAGATCCGTTCTGAGATGTTCACTGCACCAGGAGAACCAACATGTGGGCTCCTACATCAAATGCGCCAGTCTTCCTTTTGGAATATCTGGTGAGAGATGTGTTTGCTAACCAGTTCTATAGAAGCTCAGGTTAGTTTTATCCAAGATCAACTTATCCTAAATTTAACAGCAATTAATGCAAGCACTTTCTCCCCCAAATTCTCTCCCATCTCGCTAGATGGCACTAACACTAAGTGTGATGCGGGTCCCACAGGTACTTATCACTCCACCTGGACGCCCATTCTTTGAGGGCAAACCAGATAGTGGGTGTTGGAAAGCAATTTGACCTCTGGAATGGTGAGGGTCTCCACAGCCAATAGCCATGCCTTCAGCTGGCATCCACAAACATGCATTGTCCAGCATTAATGTGAGAACCTTGGCTTACCCCTACCTTGGGCTTACTGTAAGAAGTCTTACAACACCAAGTTAAAGTCCAACAGGTTTGCTTCAAATCACTAGCTTTTGGAGCACAGCTCCTTCCTCAGGTGAATGAAGAGGTGGGTTCCAGAAACATATATATAGACAAAGTCAAAGATGCAAGATGATACTTTGAATGTGAGTCTTTGCAGGTCCACACGGAGCAACTGGAGAGAGGGATAATCACAGGTTAAAGAGGTGTGAATTGTCTCAAGCCAGGACAGTTGGTAGGATTTTGCAAGCCCAGGCCAGAAATCCTACCAACTGTCCTGGCTTGAGACAACTCACACCTCTTTAACCTGTGATTATCCCTCTCTCCAGTTGCTCCGTGTGGACCTGTAAAGACTTAATTAACCGCAAAGACTCACATTCAAAGTATCGTCTTGCATCTTTGACTTTGTCTATATGTATGTTTCTGGAACCCACCTCTTCATTCACCTGAGGAAGGAGCTGTGCTCCGAAAGCTCGTGTTTGAAACAAACCTGTTGGACTTTAACCTGGTGCTGTAAGACTTCTTACTGTCCTCACCCCAGTCCAACGCCGGCATCGCCACTTTTTGGGGATACTGAATTGAACCACTATCCCATTGGAGATCAACTGGCTTAGCACAAATCAGGGATAGAATCCAAGACCATGCTAGTCTTTACGACTCAGCATCACAGTAATCCATGCATTTAGTCACTGCATGAGCCTTTTAAAGGTTCTGAACATTGTTCTTTTAATCCAGTATTCAAATCACAAATCAAAAATGCCCAGAAACAGATTATCCTATTTTGTCACCTTCGCAACCAAAGGCAGAGGTGCTAAAATGCTTCTGGTTATTGTGCACTGCAAACTTCCCCTTAAGTGAATCGCCTTTCAGAATGTGTTCACAGTCTCACCAGCGATATGAAGCCTCACATTCAGTTAGAGTGTCCATGCATTGTGGGCAGAGAAATCATTCCCCTGAAAAGTTAGAAGTGAGATCCAGAGAAGCTGTGAGATTGGAGTATTGGGCGGAAAATGCATCATCAAAATATCACCCACTCTCCCATTATTCCTTTTGTATTTTGAATGCAAAACAGGGTTTAAATCCAGCGTTCCTTAGCTTGGTGAAACCTGAATCAGAAAGGAAAAGATCATTGATTGATGTGAACAAAATTTTTAAAAGAGTTCAAAAGAGGAAAGTTGTTCGACAACAAGCACACTCCCCTTCCTGTGGGTTGCATGATTGTTGTGTGTTTCAGAGAGGACGAATCACTTTTCTCTTCAGGTATTCAGGCTGAAGATTAGAATTTTTAAAGCACTAAAATAGTTTTGATTTTTAAGTTCACCTCTGACCGTTTAACTGTTACTAACTGTTCCAGCTTTTACCTATTTTCTTTCTGTCAATGCAGTTCTAACCTGTATTGGTCCCTTCTTCCCACACAATATACCTGGTTAATCATTTGTATTTTCTCCTCTCTCTCTCTCTCTACCCTGCATGCTGCAATGTAAAGATGTGCCAACATTCAAGGGCAGTCATTAGAACTTGGACAAAATGAGATTGTTCAACACTAAAACTTCACTCTCTTTTTCCGGTGGTTTTAAATGTAGCTTCCCATAAAATGATCTATTTCACAGCATTTTAATGCCAAGACCACTTCATTTATTTATTTTTTTGCTTGCAAGCACTATAAACTATGTTTGCTTTGATGTTGGTCGCTAGATTGCCCCATGATTGGTTGTGGTGGGGTATTTACCACAGAGAAGAACATGATATCCTGGTTACAAGTCAAAATGTTGGCATATCAGTACACCCATCTCAGACACTGTCCCTTACCGAAATCCATTTAATCCAGCCCATGTGTAACCTCTTTTCCAGCCCATTACATCACCTCACTTTTCCAGCCCATGGATAACCTCTCTTTTCTGTTCCTTACTCCTCCTAAATTCAACACCTTCTACCCCATTCTCGCCTCAAGGTGCCACTCGTTTTCAGGTTTTAGAATGGATGTGTAACAAATCTTACTATTTAAATCTATATGTCCTCCTGCAAGCTGACTAGACAAGATACACATACTCCAATTGTGGCAAAGATATTCTTGTTTGGGGTTACTTGTATGACCAGATCCTTTCCCGTGGTCCTCGCCATGATCTTGGGACCATGTGTTCTGCTCTGCTGTGGGATATCGCCAGAGTTGGAATCCATAATTATTTCTTTGTCTTTTGTTGTGAGAGTGTAAAGGCCAAGGAAAGCTTTTAGATTGGCCTTTATGGGTCAAATGAAAGCTTTTTTATAGAGCATGTATTTTAAATACAGCTATTAATTCTAGAATTATTCTCTTCCATTCTTGAGGAGCTTTAATTTGCCTGTTACTCAGTGTTGCTCATGACTTCAATGCTCAACACCCAAAAAACTCAGTGGATGATTTTGACCCAAGTCAATGTTTAATGGGTTGTATAGATGTCTACAACACGTATCCATAAATCACATCTCTGGGATCAAACACTGCAATTGATAATGAGGTGAGAATGGTGAATAACCCTTCACTTTCCTTGGACCAATTCATCCTGTGTTTCACAAGATTTTGAGACTGGGCATGACCCTGTAGGTCGTAGATTATCTGAGTTAACACAGTTCAGATTCTAAAAGGTGAACCACTGCAAACTTAAATCTGCTATCCGTGAAAGTTATAAATAGATTCCTCAAAGGGGACGCATTTGCCCACTTTCTAATATGGATGATTTAATTACAGCACGAACTGTCCCATACATCTATAAATGGTTGCTTTCAACAAGGTCAAGGATACTTTTTGCAAGTTGCAGTTGCCAATGCAGCTGGCCTTTCCTTGGAACTACAGGACAGAAACATTTCAGGAGTCTGACGGAGAAGTCAAGATTAGAGGGTTTCATAAGCAGGAGAGATGAAGTAGAGAAGGATGTGAGTGATGTTGAGATATAGTAAGATCATGGATGGCGATGAAACCAAATGTGGAGTTTGTTGCTCAATTCAGGGTCATATGGGACACTGAGGATGTGAACTGATGGGTTTAGTCTGAGTGGGTGATGGGTTTGGGACAGTGAGCAGTTTCTCATGGGGCCAGGTCCAATCGTGCTATTATTGTCCTCAAGAAAGTTGTGGAATGTCCTCAACGAGCTGATGAAGCAACTGGATGGACAACAGTTGCAAAGGGTAATGTCAACATCCAGATGTAAGCTGAGCCATGGATGCAGCCAATTAGCCATATGTAAACAAGAAATTGGAGGGGAGTTACAGCATTACCAATGAGATTGGAAGGATCAGTTGTACCAAAGTTGAAGGAGAGGTTGAGGAATCTCAAGGTGATTTTGAACAAAATGGTCTTGGTGCTGTGGGTGAGACGCGAACCAGACAAGTGATTCAAACAGGGAGTGATGGGATAGATGGACTCAAGTATGTGGGGCTGCAGAAGAGAGCTCAGTGAAGGAAACAGTTTCGGACAGAGTGGCAAGGCAAAAGACGTAAAGTATAATGTAATATGACAGGTGGGCAGTGTTAATGACAGAAACCAGAAGAAGCAAAAGCAGGATTGCTATGTTTTGAGTCCTGGTATCTTTCCAGATCAGCCAGTACACAAGTAGACACAGGGGATGATTAATATTGCAAATGTTCTTTGTTGCTGTCTCAGTCAAACTGAGGAGAAAAACATGGATCCTGCGATCTCACAGGTTTACAAAGTACAGAAGACCAGACAAAACATACAGTACATAACAAGGATAGTAAATGGAAGTGGATCAGAGTGTGATCAGAATGATAGATTGAGAGTACGGACTGGTTAGGGGTTGTGGGCCAAAGATATATGCTCACATCTGGGACTAGATTGTAGTCTTGAAATACATTTGTGAATCATAGATAACATATCGAAGAGCTTGAAATGGCAGAGTTTGGAGCATGCCTGATGTTTTGTCAGTCACAACATATAATTTTGTACAGACTCCTGGAATGGTTCCAGCACAGGAAGTCATTCGGCCAGTCGTGTGCGTGCTGGTTCTCTGCAAGAGCAACTCAACTCGTCCCCCTCCCCCACATTTTCCTGGCTGTAGCCCTGCAAATTTTATCCAAACCTTTTTGAAAGCCACAACTGAATCAGCTTCCACCAACGCTAGTCACTCCTCAAAACTATAATTCCAAACAACGCATGAGTCACATAGGGCGAGATAGCTGTCTCACACTAATATGCATTCCAAGATCTAACCAAGGTGTTGGGATCTAACTCGGGCGAGTGCCGTTCAGTGCTGGTCTCCACAAACAGGAACCACAGGGAGTGGCACTTGTGGGGGGTCTCCCAGAGGATTGGAGGCCCCCTCTGGGCACCCTGGCAGTGCCAGCCTGGCATTTTCTGCAGGGTGGTGATTAGGCCAGGAGGGTGCCTTGCACTGGGGGGGGTGGGGGGGAGGGGGGTGCAGGGGGGGCCCGGGGACACCCTCCCTTATAGTGAGTTGGGGGTTCGGGGTTCACACATCAGGGGTTTGAGAGATTGGAGCATCATTTAAAAATGGTATCCCGATCTCTCGCTGCGCTGAGGAGTTCTGGTGAGCAGAGCTCCTCAATGCAGAAAACGGGGCGAAGCGTGGCCTTGCCAGGGAGTTTCCCGCTGAGCTCCCGATCTACCCAGATGGGTATTAGATAGCGGGGTGCTTCTCGGACGCATCCAAGCGCCCACATTTAAATTGAATCAGTAATGCCCCGCTCACATTGCTCTCATGGTTTCAGAATCACTCCACTTTCATTAGATTTAGATAAAAGCTGTTTTAAGTTTCTGTAGTAGTTTGTTCACTTTGCTGAAGTGGTTATCTACTCCCCACAGCTGATATGTGAGGACTTAATCGATTCTCCGGAAATATTTTTTTGGCAGGTTTTTCAGAGAGTTTCCCGCTGGCTCTGCCGCCGAGTTCCCCACTGCTATTCATTGACAATTGGTCACTTTTTTGAGCCCTGGGGAGTTTCTCTCCAGTTTCGTCCACACTTGGAATACCTTTCAGCACTGCGGAGCGGAACTCCGAGATCGGGCCGCCATTTTGAAAGAGTGCCCCGATCTCAAAGTGATCTTGTGGGACCCCCACAAAATGAGAAATACCCCCCCCCCCCCCACCCATACACATGGGCACTACTCCACACTCCCCTAGTGAGGACACCCTGCTATGGGGAACCTGGGGGCCACCCCCCTTCAGGCCCTCTAAGCCCCCTTACAGCACCAACCCCTTCCAGGACCCCCACCTGTCTCCTCCCAGAGACCCCTACTTACCTGCACTACACACCCCCACCCTTCAAACGCCCCCTCCACCCTCCTTTCATGGGCCTTCCCCCCCTTGGGCTTGGACCGGACCCTTAGCAGTGCCACCCTGGCACCCAGGCACCCTTTCACTGCCACCCTGGCATCTGGGCAGTGCTCCAGAGGGCCATTCTGCACCGATCCCACCCACCCAGGGGTCTCCAATGGCTCAGGAGACCCCGTCCCCCCTTCCGGGTGTCATCCAGCCTGGTCTACGTTCTTGTGGACCAGCATTGATCCGCACCCGGCTGCATCTCCCTGGGGAGGCTGGTGAATCAAGGGAGGCCGCTAGATCCCAGATAGGTAGGCCTTAAGTAGGCGCCGTTTAATTCCGCCCCTCTTGGGCAGTTCCGAATCCCACGAGGCGCGGAGACTGCCGGGAAAGCCACGGAAGGGCTCTCCTGTGATTCTCCGGCCATGTTGTGCTCTTGCCTGAGCGCAACGCGGCCAGAGAATCGCATCCAAAGTTTTGCCCAAACAATCTGCAGTTGATCTTAATATGCCAGTCTCTTTTATATTAGCTACTTGGGCAGGTGTTAAGGGGTGATATTTGGTCACATGGTGTTCCTCATTCTTTGGAATGGTTGGAATTTTCCAATTGAATTCCAGTCTTAATACTTCCTCCCAGACAGTATGACTAAAGTCCTCCCATTGGTGTAGGGATGTCAGTTAATACTTGCATTGCAACTGAGCAGTTCCAAAATCAAGTCATAGGATCTTCTTGTCAATGATTTACCACCTGTGCCGTGTTGAGTGCCCTTTGAAAGCTGTAAGGTGGCATTACGCTCTTTGGAATATCAAGAAAGGGACTTACTCAGTGGGCCTTAGGAACAGCTACCAATGCAGGATTCTGCGCTTTTAACTATCTGGGCCTTCCAACTGGAAAACGTTTTTTCAGAGGAAGAAATTGGAAGGAAATTTGAGGGGAGATGAACAACAGTTCGAACTGAATACTGTCAATTTTAAAAAGGCAAATTGTATGTCAATATTATGGTTCTGTAATTTCCTTAGGGGCTGGTTTAGCACAGTGGGCTAAACAGCTGACTTGTAATGCAGCACAAGGCCAGCAGCGCGGGCTCAATTCCAATACCGGCCTCCCCGAACAGGCGCCGGAATGTGGCGACTAGGGGATTTTCACAGTAACTTCATTGAAGCCTACTTATGACAATAAGCGATGATTATTATTATTAATTGTTGCCCCCTTCTCTATATGGTTTCCCTCTTCCCCTTTCGGGCTCACCCCAGCTGGGGTTCTGCAACAAAGAACAAAGAAAAGTACAGCACAGGAACAGGCCCTTCGGCCCTCCAAGCCTGCGCCGACCATGCTGCCCGTCTAAACTAAAATCTTAAAGAACAAAGAAAAGTACAGCACAGGACATGTTAGGAAAGTGTGAGAGCAGCTGAGCTGGGCCCCAGATTATCTCCAAAATAAAAGCAAAATAAGGTGGATGCTGGAACTCCGAAATTAAAACCGAAAATGCTGGGAAAACTCAACGGGTTTGGTAGCAGCTGTGGACCGAGAAACAGCAGTAATGTTTTGAGTCCTTCTGCCGGGCTTGAAATGTTAACTCTGTTTCTCTGTCTACAGCTGCTGCCAGACCCGCTGAGGTTTTAGAGCATTTTCTTCTTTTTTTTATCCCAGATTACCTCTCGGGATTATCCCAACTCTTTGCTTGATGCCTCTCTTGGGGCCACGAGAGATCAAATGAAAACATTGTGGATGAGCAGTGGTGGCTGATCTTGTTCCTTTCCCCAGTAGAACTGTTTCTCCCACCTCCTTCTTCCCTGGGTGCCCAAGTTTAAATCTTTTCCCTCCCCATTTGCTATGAAACTCTCCACTCCCCTTTGTTCCATACCTTGTGTGTTGACCCTTTACACAACCTCAGAAATAAGCAGTTCAGTTAGTATTGTAACTGTTTCCACAGCTGAATGATATTAAACCATGTTTTGTTTAAATTTACAGCACCCAATTATTTGTTTCCAATTAAGGGGCAATTTAGCGTGGCCAATCCACCTAGCCGGCACATCTTTGGGTTGTGGGGGTGAGACCCACGCAGACACGGGGAGAATGTGCAAACTCCACACGGACAGTGACCCAAGGCCGGGACTGAACCCGGGTCCTCGGTGCCGTGAGGCAGAAGTGCTAACCACTGCGCCACCGTGCCACCCTATATTAAACAAATAGTAATTACTCCATGAACCATTCTCCTGTGATTCCACAACTTGCTCTACCAGTCTCGAATAAACATAAAACAGAGCATAGATGTGTTTGATATTTATTGTATTACGACCAACCCTTCCCAAAATATGTTGATTTCTCCACCAATAGCTGAGCTCCCCACCATTATATAACTGCCATATAGACCCGAAAGACAATAGCAAATATGGAGACAGGCTCCTGATTGCAAAATTGAAGTAGATCTAAAAGTGAGAAATGAAACTAAAAATAGCAAAAAATAAATCATTGAACATTCATATAAATAAACAAAAATGCTGCAGATGTTGGAATCTGAAAGAAAAAGAGGAAAGTGCCCGAGAAACTCAGCAGGCCCGGCAACGTCTGTGGAGAGAGAAACAGAGTGAACCTTTCAAGTCCAAATAACTCTTCAGAGCTAAAAAGGGGAAATGTGATGGATTATATACTGTATAGGTTTGGTAGGAGCTCGGAGGAGATTGCAACAAAGATGTGCATTAAACACCCATAAATCAGTTAACTTGCAAAAACCCCACAACCAAAGCCTAATTTCCCATTGAAAGTGACGCACTCCACACAAAATCAACACTCAAGGGATCATGAATGGGATTCTCTGACCACCCCACCCCCCCCCCCCCCACCCCACGCCACGTGTTTCTCAACGACGCAACATTCGCTGATGGCGGGATTCTCTCTTCTCGTTACTTGTCAATGGGAATTCCCATGGAAGCCGCCCTATGGCACCAGGAAACCTGCGGGCAGGGCGGGTGCGCTGCCAGCAGGAAAAAGGATCCCAATGGTTGGAGAATTCCGGCCCGGGTATTAAAATGGAGCCAGGCCAGCTTCATCATCAATACAGATCAAACTCTCATCTTCCTGCACCACCAACAGACTCTGATTTTCTTTTTTAAAAGATGCCCAATTAGCTTTTCCCTTTTACCTTCCAATGTTTACATTTTCATTTGTGATTATCTTTTTATATCCATGGGCTTTTCCTCTAATCCTTTCTGACATTCCCTGTCCTTCCAAACAATACTGTTGTCCAGAAATTCTGTGCTGATGGGAAGAATGCTTCTGTAACATCTTTTGATGCCCCCAATCTCGAAAGTAATTTCTGACGTTACATGAGAACATACATAGAAACATATATAGAAACATACATAGAAAATGGAAGCAGGAATTGGCCATTCGGCCCTTCGAGCCTGCTCCACCATTCATTATGATCATGGCTGATCATCAATACCCTGATCCCGCCTACCCCCATATCCCTTGATCCCTTTAGCCCCAAGAGCTATATCTAATTCCTTCTTGAAATTACACAACGCTTTGGCCTCAACTATATTCTGTGGTCGCGAATTCCACAGATTCACCACTCTCTGGGTGAAGAAATTTCTCCTCACCTCAGTCCTAAAAGGTTTACCCCTTATTCTCAAACTATGACCCCGAGTTCTGGACTCCCCCACCATCAGGAACATACTTTCTGAATCTACCCTGTCTAATCCTGTTTTATAAGTTTCTATGAGGTCCCCTCTAACTCTTCTAAGTGCCGGGCAATACCACCTCCAACAAGAGAGAATCTAACCACCTTTCCTTGACGTCAATGCCATTGCTATCGCTGAATTCCTCACCACCAACAGTCTTGGCAGTTACCATCAACCAGAAATTAAACTGGACCAATCATATTAATACTGTGGCTACAAGAGCAGGTCAGAGGTTGGTAATTACTGCAGAGAATACCTCATGTCCTGACTCCTCAATGCCTGTCCTTCATCTATGAGGCACAAATCCAGAATGTAAGGGAATACTCTCCACTTACCTGGATGAGTGCTGCTCCAACAACTTTCAAGAAGCTTGACCATCCAGGACAAAGCAGTCCATTTGATCGGCAGCCACTCCACCACCTTAAAAATTCACCCCCTCCACCACCAGTGCATCATGGCAGTGGTGTGTACCATCTACAAAATGCACTTCAGCAACTTGGCAAGGGTCCTTCAACAGCACCTCCAAACCCACTGTTACCCAGAAGAACATGAGCAGCAGATGCATAGGAAAACTAACCATGTAATTTCTCCTTCAAGTCACACTCCATCCTGCCTTACAATTATATCATTCTTCTTTACTGTCGCTGGAAATGCCCTGGAGCTCCCTCCCTCCCCAGTAGATGCTGTGGTGTACCTACACCCATGGACTGCAACTGTTCAAGAAGATGATTCACTACCACCTTCTGAAGGGAAATTAAGGGTGGACAATAAATTTGGGTCTTGCCTGCGCTCCTCACATCTTATGAATAAATAAAAAGAAATGGGGAAAAATTCTCCCAAAAAAATTACTAAGGACAGGATTCTCCGGCTGCTCCCGCCTGGCGACCAGAAATACCCGCTCAAGGTCAAGGTACCTATACATGGTCCTCGTCACGCCCATGGCTATCTTGCGGCAGGCGTGGCGGAAGAATCCAGCCCTGAGTATAACTTAGGGAGAGCAAACTGCTGCGAATTGCGCTGGCTGTTTCTGACGCGATTCCCATCGCAATTGTCCCACACTTGGTCATTTTATTTTGGAGCCAGGGATAATACTTGCCAGAAAAGTGACGTGTGGAACCCAACGACACAGGCAAGCTTGGCCTCACAGAGATCAGGGCGCCCTTTTTAAAGTGAGAGAGCCGGGAGACTCCGGCTTCAAAGCGTCTGAGCGTATTAAGTGCTAAATTAAGTATACTCATCAGATTATGTCAGGTGCCATGGGCCATGTGCATCAAACTCTGTTCGGCACCTCGTACAAACCCCGTTTAGGGGCTCTCATGCTATTCTGCGTGTCGGGCGCAACACGGTGCGGAGAATCGTTCCCCCCAAAGACTATTGAGGGGTGAAACTCCTCCTTTAGTGAAAATACCAAGAGGGTAAAAGCAGTGTTAAATGCTTGCTGCATTGTATGCACTGTAATTACTGGACAAGCTTTTCAGCCCCTTATTTGAATTGCTACAATGGTGACATTTGCAATGTGCCCTGCGCCCTACTTATGACAATGGCCTCTCTCTCACACACCTCAGCAGGCCTGCTGAGCTCTCCTTGACTGAGCTTCTGCCCATAGACATCACACTGTGGAATGTCTTCAGAGCAGAGATTCAATGCACTCATGTCTTCTCAAAGACACAAAGTTGAGCGCGCAACTAGATAATGTGATATGATTCACCTCAGGAGATGTCCAGAGGTGCGCTTTGGTTCCCTCTCTGTGTCACACTGTGGTGCAGTGAGTTAATTCCTTCCTGAGAACTTTCCTCTCAGTCATGACATTGTTTAGGATTACAGTCCTGGATCAAAAACTAACAACACAGTGATGGTCAGGGAATTGCACCTTGCAGCACAAATAGTTTGATTCAGCTCACCTTAAATTGGTATTTTTCAAACTTTTCTGTGTGTCAGATGTCTCACGTTGATTGCAACCTTTTGAAAATAATGGTATGATGACATACTCCTGTAGATCACGTGCAAATACTGACACACACCTGAACACCATCTGCAAATACTTTTTTTTATTCAAACTTGTATCAAAGTAGGTTACAGCAAATAAACACCCCGGGAAACATACTTCTCAACAATCAACTATACAGTCTGTACAGATTTTTCCCCTTTTTCACCCCCCCCTCCCCATCACCCCTCCCCCCCTCCCCATCAACCACCCCCCCCCCCCCCCGCCCCGCCCCGTGACAAGCAGCTCCTCAAACATGGTCGCAAACATCCCCCACCTTTTCTCAAACTCCCCTGCTGAGCTCCTTAACTCATACTTTATCTTCTCTAAACGCAGGAAGTCGTACAGGTCACCCAACCATGCTGCTACCCCCGGTGGCGATGCCGACCACTCCAGCAAAATTTGTCGCCGTGCAGTCAGAGAGGCGAAGGCCAAGACATCGACCTTCCTCTTCTCCATGAGCTCCGTCTTCTCTGAAACCCCAAATATCGCTACCAAAGGGTCCGGGCCCACTCCTTCCTCCACTATCCTGGCTAAGACTGTGAACACCCCCGCCCAGAATCTTCCCAATTTTTCACAACCCCAAAACATGTGCGCATGATTTACTGGCCCCCGCCCACACCTCTCACACTCATCTGCTACTCCCTGAAAGTACCCACTCATTCTCGCCCAAGTCATATGCACCACCTTAAACTGTATCAGGCTCATCCTTGCGCAACAGGAGGTCCCGTTTACCCTTCGCAGTGCCTCACTCCATACTCCCCAATTGATCTCCATTCCCAACTCCGCTTCCCACTTCTCCTTGATCTGCAAATTCTGATATTGACACACTGAGAACCAACAGTTCTCTGTCCTAACTTCGGTGTTTTAACTGTTCATAGGAACAGTGCTGTCAATACAAGGGTTCTTTTGTCAGTATACTGAAATTTAAATTCTTCGATAAGGCAAAAAATAAAGAAGGCCAATGACTTTCCAACCCCTAGGGGAACCCAAGTTGGAACATGTCTGAAGTGATTTCTACTGTTCCTTAACTTCAGCACGACTTGATTTCTGGATAACTCTTCAAATACCTCTGCCATTTTCAGCTTTCACTGTCTCATCCTCCCTCTCTTCATGCTTCCCCTTCCTACCTCCCTTTCCCCATTATCTCTCGCACTCTTTCTCTCTCTCTCTCTCCCCAGCTCCCCGCCATTACGTGCTTTCCACTTTCCTCAGAGATAACCTTCAAACCATTTCATAGTTTCAAGCTTTAATTGCATCAGATAAATGCACTATCTTTGTCCATTCCTAACTCACTCAAGAACCTGGATGCTGCTGTTATTTATCCTTGAATAATGCTCCATTGCATTGAGAGGGCAGATTTTGAGCAATAGCATTTGTAGCATAGCTGTGAATGAAACACGATGTCTTATCCTTAGAAGCTTCTCTGTGAAGTCGACTGCACTGCTTGTCCTGTGGGGTACTTGTGCTGCATGCTGCATGGATCTGCACCACTTAACCTGTGTTTGTGAACTGGATGTCAGTACCTCAAGTGGAACTGGGAATGGCCGTTGCATTGTTTACTGTTCCACGGATTATTTGTGTGCATCGTGTTAAATTGCAATGTTGACCTGCGTACTTGCATCTGTACACCAATGGAATGAGCTGTTTGACAATGTTTAAACTAAAATGAAAGGAACCTCCAACTGCTTTGCGGTGATTCCGCCAAACAGCAAATGGTTTGGGCTAGGTTTGTTGTGATTGGTTCCCTGCAGAGGCTCTTGCGAATGGATTTACCGGTTGCAGATGACAACAGCGTACACTTCAACTCTACGCTCATGGCACTAATTCGGACAGCCTTGGACATCAAAATAGCAAAAGGTACAGTGTGGATTAATCTATTGTCATGCTCATGCAGGCCATGACCATTGCTACTACACTACATGACTAAGTAAAGTTTGTGAAGATTTTTCTTTACATATTATCAGCCTTGTCCCCAGGTGTCCAAGAATGTCTGCCTTACTTGCATAATTATCTCATGTTACCAAGTGGATGAAAGATGGGGCATTCATTTATTATGCATCCTGACTTTTGTTTACAGGCTCCACCGACACATCTTTTAATTGTGTCAATGGCTCCCAGAAGGGGCTTCACACCTCACATGCATAGCCTTCCCAGGGGCCAGCAACCTTTGTAACCTGAAAGACCTTTTTTTTTGCTAAAATAAAATTTCTTGCAAGCCATAAGTCGAAAATTCTGCATTTCTAAACCGAATACTTGCTAAATTGCCAAGTCTCTCTATTAGAATGCATAATTTTCATTAATCTTAGCATACATATTAAATTAATATATCAGTAGTAAAAAATCAAAATTAAAATAGGCCTAACTAAACTGGGTTACGGTGTAGGGTGGAGGTGTGGGCTTAAGCGGGGTGCCCTTTCCAAGGACTGGTGCAGACTTGATGGGCTGAATGGCATCCTTCTGCACTATAAATTCTATGAACTATCACAGTTTTGAATTTTAAAAAATTACTTTTGTCATAAAGATCTTTGAAACAAACTTTAACTTAGAGACATAGAATTAAGGCAATTGTTTCAGCTACTGATTCTGATGATTGAAAAAACTTCAAATAGCAGATTCATAATTATTTATCGTCTCAACTACATTGAAGCAATAATGATCAGACCGTTAAATCTATTCCTCAGATCAAATAACTATGGCGTGGTTATCCTGTTCTTAATAGATTTAGAGCACAGCGATGCTTTTCATTAAAATGATCATTTGAAGCTGTAAAGTTCAGCATAATGATGAGCATTTTATCCCCACAATAACATGTTAACATAATCCAACTGGAAAAGGTTTGGATCCAAGAGATGTTAAAGAGCTGCATGTGGATCCCTCTCCTAGCCTGACAATCAGTGCAGTACTGAGGGAATGTTGTGTTGTGTGAGATGCCATCCTTTACATGGGCGGTTAGACCAAGGCCCAGGCGTTTTGTGCCTGATGCTCCAGGCGGAGGCTAGCCGTGGTGCCATTGGGAGACGAGTAGGTGGCTCTTTTGGTGCCTTCCCTCAGCCAAGGCACAGATTTAACTGGCGATTCTGTTTATTCCTATGGATTAAAAAGCCCTGTTTCATTTGTAATCGTTGCTGCACTTCACATTAATTGATTGCTTCTGAAAGATGTGCTCAGACACTAAATAAAGGCAAGTCCAGGTGGGGAAACATCCAGCTTCCAGACCACTTTCAATTTCACTCCAACAACAGCCGCTAGAAAGTTTGGGGAAGCTGTCATGATTCTGCCTCCCTCAGTGTGGCACGTGTCTAGCCTCTGCTCAGCATTTCCCTATTCCAACACCACTCCAACTACTAACCCGCCCTGAACGGGGAAAATCATAGGCGCAGATCTGTGTTTGTTATACAAAGGAGGTGCTTCAAAACAAACCTTCTGTACCCCAAATACCAACTTAATTTTCAATGGCATTGAAATTTTAAATAAAAACACCGTCTCGGATTTGTTCCACAACTGCTTCACTCAGTTACAATTCCCCAAGTGATATGGGGAAGTTTTTCCTCTGTTCGCGATGCATGCGACAAAGAGGTTCACATATGTGGCACATAGGAGGGCAGCATGGTGGCTGAGTGATTAGCATTGCAGTCTCACGGCACCGAGGTCCCAGGTACGATCCCGGCTCTGGGTCACTAGAGTTTGCACATTCTCCCCGTGTCTGCGTGGGTTTCACCCCCCCAACCCAAAAATGTGCAGGGTAGGTGGATTGGCCACACTAAATTGCCCCTTAATTGGAAAAAATGAATTGGGTACTCTAAATTTATTGAGCACATCAAGGAAATCTTGCTCCATTGTGGTTGCCATAAAAACATTTTTGCAACAATTGCAGCCTCATTGAAACTTCAAAATGTTCTACCATTCTGTTTCTTTTTTAGGAGGAGCTGATAAACACCAAATGGACCGAGAGTTGAGGAAGGAGATGATGTCTATCTGGCCGAACCTCTCCCAGAAGACAATTGATCTACTTGTGACACCTCACAAATGTAAGTGCAGTTCTCATCGTAACATCCTTTCCTCCTTCATCACTTCTTTACCATTCATATTGTGCCAACAGAAAAAGCACATTCAGGCCATGTCACTGTCATTGCTATTTCTGACACTACGCTATTTTTAGGACAAGAGTACAGGAAGATATTGAGAACATGTAACCAACAACAATCTCTTTGTTTCCGTTTCCTAATTGGTCCTCTTGTCTCAATCTTTCTGCCTGCAGCAACTGATCTCACAGTGGGGAAGATCTATGCAGCTATGATGATCATGGAATACTATCGACAAAGCAAAGCCAAAAAGCTCCAGCTACTCCGTGAGGAGCAGGTACTAGCATAACGGAGAGAAATGATTGAATCGCATACTGTCCAAAAAGAACAAAACAGAGAATATCAAAGAAAGAAAAACGGCTTTCCTTAATTTGCTGTGCTTCCAATTTTGCTTGATGTATGCTGCTTATGCATTCCCATCCATGCTGTTTCACTTTAGATGTCACAGTAATAGAGAATAGAACATTTTTAACAGCACTGATCTCCCAACCTGGTCATTTATTTTTGCATCTCAGCAAATCTGGGGTATACGAACTGTGGCTCATGGGTCATACATGGCTGGGAGGTCCTAGTTGTACTGCCCATGCAGCCTCGATAACGGTGTTTCAATTTGCACACATCTCTCCACTTGTTGGTTTGTTCCGTTTGAATTTTGTGGGCCTGGAGGTTTGGAAAGGACTCTCCTTAGCACTGTTGCACTAGGAACACAATGGTCTTTTAGTAGTGGCAAATTGAGATACAATGGGAGCAAGAATTTAAACGTTATGTGATTTATGAAGATCCATGGTTAACAGGTCATGAAGACGCAACTTGAATATTCCTCCAAACACTCAGCTGGAGTTGACTAAAATTATGGATATAGGTATTTTTACGCTTTTATTATGATCTTTTTAAAGTATATATGGACAGACAAAAGCACCATCACCCTAATGAAAAAGTGTATGCCAAATCATTTCTTTTTGGAAGAGATGAAGGTCAAGGAGCTCAAAGATACGATGGTGTGTTTCAGCAACAAAATTAGAAAAAAGTTTGCCAAGTCTTTTTTATGCAAAAGTGATGCCCCTTTTGAGGGAGGAAGTTTGCTCTTTAGTATCAGTTGACCCTGTCGGACATCAGAGGTTTATCTATGCCCATTGTTTAACCAATCCCTTGCTTTCATCAGGAAATATTTTCTGTGGGGTTTTTTTCCATCTATTTCCTGCTTTTAATGTCTGGCAGCATCTGGCCCCTTTTTATTTTACTTTGAGTGCATTGTGACCTGATGTTGTTCACATGCATAGGACTGAGCCAATTACTAGACTCAGCCTTAAATCAATATCTGCCCATGTAGTGTTAAATTTCTGAATCTGTGGCCAGTGTTACAACCAGAGACAATGTGTTCCACACCAGAAAATCCTTAATTGTACTCAAAGCACGTTGAAGCAAATGGTGATAACATCAATATATGCCAGCACTGGCACAATACTAAATGATCTCTCATGACATCTGGAGGTGGAGCACAGTTGCAGCATTTAGCTGCTACGGCAGAACTGTACTTAACCTGGCCTTACGGTGACTGCTCGGGTATATCCGGTGAGGAAAGTGATTTTATCAGATACATCCTGTGGTCAATTAGAGGCTAATTGCTGAGGGAGGTTTCTGTACAGTAGCAACTTCCAGTTTCTGCACTTGAGAAGAGGGCAGGTTATCTATCAAGTACAGAAAATTGACAATTTTGGTAAGATTTTGACACCTTTTTGATATTTTGAGATATTTGAAGTGTGATACATGCTAACTTATGGTTTTGTATAGTAGTGAATTTCCATGCTCCCAGTATGTCAAGAAATGGTGCTGTTTTATAAGGACAGGACCATTATACGTAAATTCTGCTACTTAAGTATGGGTAGGTATTTGACCGTTTAAGGAATTGACAGGTGTTGCAATCTGGCGAGAAGTGGTGCAGGTCTTGACAAGCTTGGCCCTGACACAGGCGGTGGACCTCGTGGTGGGTCTTAATGACCCGTTTGCATTCCCCGCTAGCGGGAGATCGGAGCGTCGGAATGGGATTGCCGCTGTTTTCTGCCCGACTGGATCTTCCACTGCCCACGGCTGGTAGCGGTGGGGAATCCAGCTGCCAGATAGCCTACTAGCACTGGCTGTCTGAGTCTACATTGAAAAAATAGCCACTTGGGAGTAGCATTTGACAACTGGAAGCTATAAAACTGTAAAGTTACAACTTCCAGGAGAAGTAGAGAGAAACTGGAGAGAGGTTAAAGAAAATTGAGATATTTAAATCTTCTCATTACTTCACGTTAACGATGAAGCTGTCAAACCAACTATTACATATTCCCCAAATGTTTAAGACTGTAATAAAGCATTTTTAGTGCTAGTCGGAACGTTATTTACAGTTACCCTGTAGCAGTGAGATATACAGCTACAATTATTATTGTAAAAGGGACATATATTCTGATCAGAGGGGACCTCAAGAGGTGTTGTGATTGGGATGTTTAAAACAATGACAGTAATTGACAAGATAAATGGGGAATAACCTGCAAATTAGGGGAATTCAGAACCTAGATGGAAGAGGAATTTAAGGCCTCCCATTTTGGGGTACGTGGGGAAGGCAAAGGTTTAGTTCCCTGCACAAGAATGGAGAGGTTCAGGGAGACCTCCACATTGTAATCAAACTTAAATAGTATCAAGCCAATAAGGCAAAAGCTGAAGCTAGATCTGATATCTGTTATTGCCGCAGCATTCTTTACCTAAGGGTAGACTGGGATGGGGAGGGGAAAGGTCCACAAAGGAACGGTTCTGGGAAAGGCATGGAGATTGGAGCTTGGGTAGAGGAGATTGGTTCCTCAGGCTGGGCTGTAGGTGCGGTGGAGAGAGAGAGAGTGTATGTGACTCAGGGAATGATCAGTTCCAAAGATAAGAGATTGGGTTACGGGAAAGGAGCAGTTCTGAGGATAAGGGATTGGGTCTCAGGGAAGGATTGCTTCTAAGGTTAAGAAAGGAATGGGGATAAGGGATTGAAGGCCTCAGTAGCGGTGTTTATACCTATCCAACTGGGCAGCAGACTTCCAACCAGAAATATACTTTCTGCTTATCATTTTTTGGAGACTTGTGAGTTACGAAGTAGCTGAAAAACAGATTCTACTTGGCCATATTTCAAAGCCACAACCTTCGAATTAGAATTAAGCTGGAAAAGTGTGTCCTGAAGATTTTCTTCCCATAAAGCACATAGCTCCCACATGATAAACTCATGGTGCAAACAGTCAGCATGGGCTCCACATAATCTAATGTCCTAAACACCTACACTTCAGTTTCTGCTTTATCGACAAGGCAGCTAGTTAACCTCTGTGTCTTTTCTACATTCCACAATTCTGACATCTGGGAACAACTTTGCGCTGGTACTGGACTGGTCTTGTCTGCTTTGGTTATGGGTGGTCTGGTAGTTCTGGCTTTGAGCCTGGGGTGTAAGAAGGGAGCAGCTAGTAGAAGGAGAAAGGTGCCGCACATACCCATAGCGGCTCTTGAGGGAGAATCTCTCATCCATCAACTTTTTCTGAGAAGTAATGTATGTAGCTCCTATGCTTCATCAAGCTACCTGCTGCAGCCATGATTGGAACATTGCATCACAGCATGGTTAACACAATGGCTGTGTGCCTGCCAATACCAGGGTGGCCCTTAATTTTTACACTCAGTTAATTCCAGGCGATAGCAGATGACATAAGGAAAGTCTCCCAGTTTGAGTATTGCTGAAGAGAGACATGTTGCCAAAGGTTTTCATCTTGCATTCATTAGGATAAACACAAGAATGCCAAATTTCAAATGATCACAACAATTTATACTACAGGAGAAAAGGTGCTGACTGTTTGGTAAGTCAACTCTGATTGGCTCAGGCGTTGCCATAGAGAAAGCAGCAGGAAGTATAGGCTCCCCATGGTTCTACTTAATTCAAAAAGATGCAGGGCTTGAACATATTCCTTTTGTTTGCAGAAAACAGGGGCGTAATTCTCTGACCCCCCCCCCCCCCCCCCCCCCCCCCGGGGTCGGAGAATCGCCCGGGGCCGGCGTCAATCCCGCCCCCGCCGTGTCCCGAATTCTCCGCCCCCCCGAGATTCGACGGTGGCGGGAATCGCGCCTCGCCGATCGGCAGGGCCCCCGGGGCGATTCTCCAGCCCGCGATAGGCAAAAGTCCCGCCGCTGACAAGCCTCTCAAGCCAGCGTGGTTTAAACCACCTACCTGACCAGCAGGATTGGTGGCACGGGCGGGCTCTGGGGTCCTGGGGAGGGCGCGGGGCGATCTGACCCCGGGGGGTGCCCCACGGTGGCCTGGCCCGCAATTGGGGCCCACTGATCGGCGGGCGGGCCTGTGCCGTGGGGCACTCTTTTTCTTCCGCCTTCGCCATGGTCTTCACCATGGCGGTGGCAAAAGAGACCCCCTCCCCTGCGCATGCGCCGGTATGACGTCAGTAGCCGCTGGCGCTCCGGCGCATGCCCGGACTTACGGCGGGCGCCAAAGTCCTTTTGGCCCCAGCTGGCATGGCGCCAAAGGCCGTTCACACCAGCCAGCGGAGTGGGAACCACTCCGGCGAGGGCCTAGCCCCTCAATGTGAGGGCTTGGCCCCTAAAGATGGGCGGCCCGACGCCGGAGTGGTTCACGCCATCCGACACACCGGGACCCCCGCCCCGAATGTATGTCACCTCTAGCAAGCTTAAATGAACCATGTTACGAGCTCAACAGATAATCTTTAAATGGTTGTTAGTGTAGCTATCAGCACACTCAGGATTGATCAACAAGTGCTGCCAAATCACGGAATCAGACAGTAGATGTTTTGTTTTGGGTTTTGCAGGTATGGGCTGATTGAGCCCAAACAAAACATCTACTGTCAAATGTGATTCCTTGATTGGGTAGCAGTCAGTTAGTTTGGTTGGCTGGACGGTTGGTGCATGATGCGAGCGAGGCCAACAGCGCAGGTTCAATTCCCGTACCAGCTGAGGTGCTTCATGAAGGCCCCCCCCCCTTCTCACCCTTGCCCCTCGCCTTAGATATGGTGACCCTCAGGTTAAATCACCACCAGTTAGCTCCCAAAGGAGAGACAGCCTCTGGGACTGTTGCAAAATGTACATTTTTTACATTTAGCACCTGCTGAACAATGCTGAGTTTGGTCTTGTGCCTTTTTGGAATCATCCGGAAGAATGGAGAACCTATATTTGCGAACCAGTCAGCATCACTCTTCTTCTGTTGGATACATAATTGTCATCACTTGATATTTGGCATTCAATTGTTTGTCCTAATGGAGTACAAGACAAAAAAATCCTCAGCAACATCTCTCTCTTTTCAGCAATATTCAGATTCTATATTACCAAATGACTATAACTCAGAGTTTGCTTTAACAAGAAAGTGAATGAGGCTCGCCAGAAAGTCTCCTGCTGACCACATTTTGGAAGCTAGGTGCCTGAAAAATAAGTTCTGCTTGGCCAAATTTCCACAACCTTGGAATTAGAACTCAGCAGGATAAAAATGTGCCTGAAAATTTGTCTTCACGTAACTAACCACATGATAAACTCATGTTGCTAACAGTCAGCATGGACACTGCAAGATTTAGTGGCCTCATCGCCTACATTTTAGTTTCTGTTTTACTGACAGACTGATAGTTAACTTCTGTGTCTTTTCTAACATTCCACAAGTGAATTCTGAGTTCTGGGAAAACTTGGAGCCACGTATCTACAATGACACAGAGGAAGCTGACGGTAAACATAAGAGATTTATTTACAATGGTCTACATAACGCAGCATCTCACTCCCAGTGTAGTCCTAGCTGGGAGGACTTATCTCGTCAGGCCATGATCTGGGCCTGCTTTTAACTTCTGCTTGTAACGAGCCCCAGGTGGTAGGGCTTTACTGGGAAGCTCCTACTCCACGGGTCCCACTGGGAGATCAATGAAGGTTTCCCCGTGGTCCACGTGGCGGTCAGGACACGCATACATCCAAAGTCCGAAAGTTCCCCTTCAGCCACCAATGGAGAGAGTTTTTTGCTCCGCTTCACTCATGGCTGTGTCTCCGCCTGTGGCAGCTCCAGGTTGGGTGGAGCGTATCGAGCCGCTGAACACCACTTCCTGGTTGGCCGCTGAAGAGTTGTAGCTGTAGAAGGACACACTGTCGTCCGCCGGCACGGACTCATCTGTGTCCATGTCGGGACCTGAGTCACTGTCCTCATGCTGGACTGGGCGCCGTTTCCCAGTGGCTGGGCCCTCAGCCCGAGGGGTGGCACCTTATGCAGCGAAGGCAGTTCCACCGCCGATCGCATCCTGACTGGCAGGCCCACACATTGGTTAAGTGCTCCAAATGTTTTAAGGATCTTCCGCTGAACCCGTACTTTATAGGAAACCGGGTCCGTCCATTCCAGGACCATCCCCATAAGCCACGAAGCTCCATCACCAAAGTTTTGGGTGTTTATGATGTCTCCAAGCCAAAATGCCCGCTCCAGTGCCTTCAAACCATGGTGTCCCTTCTGCCACACCTGTTGCCATTTGACTTTGATATTGAGGTTTGGAAAAGTCAGACTGAGCCCGGTGAGCGCCGCCGGTCCATCAGATCTCCGCAGGTGCAATCCCAGTTGTCACATGCAGCGTTGTATCATTACTGAACGGGAAATGCGCCAGTCGTGTGTCCATGGCCCTCGTCGACTGCTTCTTCAAACTCCGTTTAAAAGTCTGGAATGCCCGCTCTGCTAGTCCATTGGAGGAAGGACGATCCAGGGCGTTCCGAACATGCCGAATGCCATTCCGTCGCATAAAAATGGCAGACTTCTCACTGGTGGGAAGGCATACCATTGTCTGTCACCAGGACCTCCAGGATCCCATGGGTGCTGAAAGTCCTCCTGAGCTTCTCAAATGTGGCCCTGGATGTTGTAGAGTGCAGCCTGCACACCTCCCACCACTTTGAGTGGGCGTCCATGAGCACCAGGAACATGGACCCCATGAACGGTTCCGCAAAGTCATGGACGACCCAGACATTCCGGCTGCAGAGAGGCCGCCAGAGTTTCTGACGGTCTCCACATGCTGGGCAGCTTTTCAGAATTCTCTCGATGCTCCCACATCGCCACTATGTAAGTGGCAGAGCTTCCTGATCCTGTAGGGAATGACCACACACGCGTCCCACAATATAACTCCATCCTCCATACTGAGCGGAAGGCCGAATAGTCGCTGGGATGGCTTCCTCTGAACCGCCTGTCAGCAGCATGAGCTGAAGTTTCGCCAACTCTGGGTCTCGTGCCCACGCGCACAGCCGAGCAAGATGTCCATGAAATTTAGCGTCGCAATCACCTCATCCACCACAGCTGGGGCGGGGTGCTCACGGCCAATGGCTGAGGGGCAACCTTGGTACCCGGGTGGTGCTGAAGAATGAATTCGTACGCGGCAAGGAGGAGCGCCCAATGCTGAATCCTGGCCGATGCAGTTGGCAAGTTGCCCTTATCCTCCCTGAAGAGGCCGAGCAATGGTTTGTGGTCCGTTATGATAAAGAATGTCGCCCATACACATAGTGATGGAGCTTCTTAATGCCGAAAATCATAGCCAAACCTTCCTTCTCTATCTGCGCATAACGGCGCTCAGCATCGGCCAGGGTCCTCGAGGTGAACGCAATGGGGCGTTCCATGCCCCCATCCCATCCATGGCCAACACCACCTCCATGCCATAAGGAGAAGCATAACACGTTAAAATGAGAGGTCCAGTTGGATCATTGTGCATAAGAAGAGAAACGCCTCTTAACAGCAACAAATGCCTCATCCTGAGAAGTGGCCTAACACCAATCCCCAGTCTTTCCTCAACAGTACACGGAGCAGAGCCAGTAGAGTGGCCACGTTGGTGATAAACCTCCCATAATAATTGACTGGGCCCAAAAAGGACCGGAGCTCAGTGGCGTACCTCGGGGTAGGGGCATGACCCTCCTCCTCTACCGAGCACGGATCATTACCATCCACCCGGTAACTCAGATAGATCATATGTTTTCCATCAATCACTGCAAAATTGTGGGGGCCAATGAAACCCCGAATGGACTGCGGCATATTCAAACAATCCCTGATGTGTATTGATGGTGGTATACTTTCTGGACTGTAGGTCGTACTCCACATGAAAGTATGCGTGGCTCATGTATAAATCTTTGACCCGGGATATTGGGTACCATTTAAGATGCGAGGCTCTGTTATTGGTCAGCTTAAGATCCCCATAAAGCTGAACGGTTTTATCGGACTTCATCACTGGCATCGCAGGCACTGGCCATTCTGCAAACTGAAGAGAGTGTATAACCCCCAGATCCTGCAGGTATCATAGCTCCGCTTTGACCTCCAGGAGCAGCGCATAAGGGACATGCCTCACCCTGATGTATTGGGGTGGAGCAACAGGGTCCGTGTAGATATGGGCTTTGGCACCTTTTATCCTGCCCAGAACCTCCTCAGGGTATTTACCCAACCTGTCGTAGAGACTCCCAGTGCCCATCTACCCAACAAGTTGGTACCTAGTCCTTGCATCACCATCAAAGGAAAGCTGACTGACTTTGCCAGTACCTCACCGGAGTCACTGTGATCCCACGATCTTCAATGTTTCCCGTGTACAGGGTAACAGCGTCGCTCTGGTTTCTCGCAATTGTAGCAACATGATCCCTGTGTGAAACCGTCAAAACGTGCAGAGATCTACGATGGAGACAGCAGCCCCAGTGTCCCATTTCCCTGGTGCCTTCCCTGAGTGCATCGACCCAATCGCCCCTGTAATGATATACATAGTACCAGTGTAGTAAAGGGCTAACATCTGAAACTATGTGCAAATCAAATATTAGATAGCGTTACTGTATATAAGACAGCATCACTGGGAATTCTGGGAGAAGCTGAAGAGAACATGATGAGGGCAGAGTGAGAATTGAATGTAGAGATATAGCACAAGGTCAAGTCATAGTGTAGTTTAATAGTTAAATGGAATATTGAATACTGTACTACAGATTCAGTATCATTAGTTTGTATCTGTAACTGAGTAGAGTGTGCGAACTTCATTTAGTTTAGTAGCGCAAACTTCTTATTTTTATATTCTTTGTCAGCACTACATATCTGGCTATCTTTTAAGAAAAGGTAAAGAATGTAACAACCTCCATAACCTCCCAGCAATGCCCCCGAAACCTACCCCTTCCCCCTCTCAACCTCTGGGAACACTGGCCTATCCAGGAACCGCCCCATCTCCACCCTCTCCCCTTGAGGCTCAGACCTGTACAGCCCCCTATAAAAAGCCCCAAATGCTTTATTAATTCTTTCTGGCATCCTCACCCCTTCACCCCTCACCTGTACTGCCTTCCGCGCGGCCGCTTGTCACCTCAGTTGATGCACCAATAGACTACTGGCCTTCTCCCCAGACTCATACAGAATCCCAATAGGGAACAGCCTTCCCTAACGTCTGCAAATCAAATTCCCCTGGCAACTTTTCGCACTCTGCTAAGAGCCTCCTGGTCAGGAACGTATAGAGTACCGCCAATCAACCTCCAAAATCACATACCCAATCGCTGCCTCTCCGCCTTCTCTATGTACAATATCACTTCCCACTGTACCACTGCCTTCACCCCCTCTCAAAACGCACTTTGCTTCTCCAGCCGCTACACTGCCCCATGAAGAGGGGCTACTACTCCCTCACTCGTCCTCGACCAGTCCTCTTGCACCTCCAGCCGATACTGCCAAAGCTCCTCCTTATTCAGCCCTATCAGCTGCTCCACTGGCAATGGGGAGCACGATGACCCCACCTCCACCTCCGCCATGTCTTCTGTAACTGTGCCATGCAGATCCTTCACCTCCAGTGCCGTCGCTTTATTTGACTTCTGTCGGGTGCACTAACCCGTCGACATTCCACCTCGGAGGAGAATTTAGTTCCCACCACTCATTTTGCACAATTTCCGACCAAAGGGCCCATCAATTGGGCAGCAAGGGTCAAAAACCAAAACCATCAAGCAGTGGCCATCTTGTGTACGACCGATCAGCACATGGCCGCCACCAGAAGTCAGGAGGAGAACTTTCTTTCGGTCTTCCCCTAATATTCCATTTGCCTAGAAGAAGTTTCTCATGGGTTCCGCATATTGATTCCAATCCTTCAGACCTGCGTCGAAGGCTTCCAGTTTCCCAAATAACGGCATTTTATTTGATACGACATGACGCTCCCCACAGCGAACTTTGGTGGGTTGACGAACCGATGGGCGAGTCCGGAGTTTACGGTTAATCCTCATTACCAGCATAATGACGCAGAGGAGGCTGGTGGTAAACAAAAGATAAATTTATTTACAAGTATTTACAGTGATCTGCATAACACAGCACCTCATTCCCAGGGCAATCCTAGCTGGGAGGATTCATCTGACCAGTCCCTGATATGGGCCAGCTTTTAACCTCTGCTCATAACAAGGCCAGGTGGCTGGCCACCGTCCCCTACCTGGGGAGCTCGTACTCCACAGGGAGATCAATGAAGGCGGTCCTCATGGGGATTATGATAGTATACATCACATTTAGAGAACAGCAGGATGGCAGAGCATCTGGCTTCATCTGGAGAAACTGCACACATACCCATGCATTCTCCATCATTCGTCCAAAACGTTTCTCACGAACAAGGGAGTCTGCTCCCTGAATTTAGCATGGCCAATACACCTAACCTACATATCTTTGGACTCTGGGAGAAAACCGGAGCACCCGGAGGAAACCCACGCAGACACGGGGAGAATGTGCAGACTCCGCACAGATAGTGACCCAAGCCGGGAATCGAACCTGGGACACTGGCGCTGTGAAGCAACAGTGCTAACTACTATGCTACCGTGCTGCCCTGTTTAATTAATAATCTTTATTGTCACAAGTAAGCTTACGTTAACACTGCAATGAAGTTACTGTGAAAAGCCCCTCGTCGCCACATTTCGGCACCTGTTTGGGTACACAGAGGGAGAATTCAGAATGTCCAAATTGCCTGACAGCACATCTTCAGAACTTGTGGGAGGAAACCGGAGCACCCGGAGGAAACCCACGAGACATGGGGAGAAGGTGCAGACTCTGCACAGACTGTGACCCAAACCAGGAATCGGACCTGGGGCTCTGGCACTGTGAAGCACCAGTGCTAACCACTGTGCTACTGTACTGCCCATGAATGGTTGGATGCTGCTGTTTAACACCGCTGTACTGAGGGACCAAATCTTGCAGCCACTTGAGCAGCAAGAATTGGAGGAATCACAGAATCATGATTGGAATTTAGGTTATAGAGGGAAACCATTCAGCCCAGTGAGTCCTTGCCAGAGGATGAGTGTGACATTCATCACTAATACACCCGAGCTACCCAAAATCCTAGGGACCAAGTGACGCTTTGCTCAATGAATTGGGCTCAATTAATTGTGGGCAGCACGGTAGCACAGTGGTTAGCACAGATGCAACACAGCTCCAGGTTCCCAGGTTCGATTCCCGGCTGGTTCACTGTCTGTGCGGAGTCTGCACGTTCTCCCCGTGTCTGCGTGGGTTTCCACCGGGTGTTCCGGTTTCCTCCCACAGTCCAAAGATGTGCAGGTTAGGTGGAATGGCCATGCTGTCCAAAAAATGTTAAGTGGTGGGTTCCTGGGTTACAGGGATAAGGTAGATACGTGGGATTCAGTAGGGTGCTCTTTGCAAGGGCCGGTGCAGACTCGATGGGCCAAGTGACCTCCTTCTGCACTGTAAACTCTATGATCTTTGACCTGAACTATCCCACAATCCTTCGTACCACCCAATTGTCTTCCTTCAATTTGTCGTCATGGATCTTCATCGCAACTGACTACAAATATCAACGCCAGCATCAATTCATCAACTGACTACAAATATCAGCAACAGCATCAATTCATCAACTGACTACAGATATCAGACCAGAATCAATTCATCAACTGACTACAGATATCAACACCAGCATCAATTCATCAACTGGCTACAGATATCAACAACAGCATCAATTCATCAGCTGACTACAAATATCAACAACAGCATCAATTCATCAACTGACTACAGATATCAGCAACAGCATCAATTCATCAACTGACTACAGATATCAGACCCACATCAATTCATCAACTGACTACAGATATCAACACCAGCACCAATTCATCAACTGACTACAAATATCAGCAACAGCATCAATTCAGCAACTGACTACAGATATCAACACCAGCATCAATTCATCAGCTGACTACAGATATCAGACCAGCATCAATTCATCAACTGACTACAGATATCAACAACAGCATCAATTCATCAACTGACTACAGATATCAACACCAGCATCAATTCATCAACTGACTACAGATATCAGACCAGCATCAATTCATCAGCTGACTACAGATATCAGCATCAATTCATCAGCTGACTACAGATATCAACAACAGCATCAATTCATCAATTGATTACAGATATCAACAACAGCATCAATTCATCAACTGACTACAGATATCAACAACAGCATCAATTCATCAACTGACTACAAATATCAACAACAGCATCAATTCATCAACTGACTACAGATATCAACACCAGCATCAATTCATCAACTGACTACAGATATCAACACCAGCATTAATTCACCAACTGACTACAGATATCAACACCAGCATTAATTCATCAACTGACTACAGATATCAGCATCAATTCATCAGCTGACTACAGATATCAACAACAGCATCAATTCATCAACTGACTACAGATATCAGACCAGCATCAATTCATCAGCTGACCACAGATATCAACACCAGCATCAATTCTTCAACTGATTACAGATATCAGACCAGCATCAATTCATCAGCTGATTACAGATATCAGACCAGCATCAATTCATCAGCTGACTAAAGATATCAACAACAGCATCAATTCATCAGCTGATTACAGATATCAACAACAGCATCAATTCATCAACTAACTACAGATATCAGCAATAGCATCAATTCATCAACTGACTACAGATATCAACAACAGCATCAATTCATCAACTGACTACAAATATCAACAACAGCATCAATTCATCAACTGACTACAGATATCAACAACAGCATCAATTCATCAACTGACTACAGATATCAACACCAACATCAATTCATCAACTGACTACAGATATCAGACCCACATCAATTCATCAACTGACTACAGATATCAACACCAGCATCAATTCCAGAAAACAGAAACTTTGGCACCAGATTTTAATAACACTTCACTGGAATATCTAAGCGACATTCTTGTGCAACCTGCTAGAGTGCGTCTTGTGTGTTCAGTTACTTATCCCACTGCCCCGATGAGATGTATCCCTAGTGGCTACAGCATGTTAGATACTGAGCTTCCTACTGAAACCATCAGATGTTTGTGGTGTACCTGAAGCACCTTTGGGCTTGACGGCCAGACTGCGGCATCTCTGGCTGGGGCATTCGCAATGAGCTGGCCATGGAAGTACTGATAATGGTACAAATGGAGTGGTTTGTGAGGGAGCGGTCAAACTGGCATCTGGAGATAAGTCAGCGGGTGCCTCTCTCATTGAGCTGAGGCCACTCTTGGCACGCCAACTCTATGTGAGAATCATAGGAGTGATGAGACTCTCTGAAAGGCTCTGTCAGTGCTGACCCACAGAGCCAGGTTTTCGGCAGTGAGGAAACAGTCAACATATTATGGTGAGGCCCACCGCTGTGTTCATGGAGATCATTCATTCCACTCATGACCAAATGGACTCCATGCGCTGTGTGAAGCATCGACACAAGTTGGAGCTGAACCCCTCCATGCTTTCAACAATTTGCATGCAAGCTTGTTGAAAGCAGCCTAATTTCCCTAATGTATTCACAACAGCCTTCCTTGATATCCTGAGCCCTCGCAGTTGGAATCTTGAGTCTGGTAGAGAAAGAGGTAATATTATCTTTTCACTTGTACCATTTTATCCCTCTATCCTGGCTCCCACACACTTGTGCTTTGTGATTCAACATGTGAAGCTTATGGGCGGGATTCTCCAGCCACGCCTGCCCGGCGACCGGAAATTCCCGCCCGAGGTCAATGGACCTTTTACGTGGTCCGCGTCCCGCCCGTGGCGATCTTGAGGCGGGCGGGGTGGAGGAATCCCTCCCAATGCCTGCTGTCTAAAGTGTAGGTGATGCTGATTTCTCAGCTGGTGCTTTTGAAGGTCAGATCAGGTGGTACTGCATCTTTAGAAAGGCTTTCCTAGCCAGTGGGAGGGCTGTACCTTTTGGTTCTACCCCATTTAGTGACTCACCAGTGAGCTTATTGATAAAATGGCTACTTCTCCACCACTTTGCTCCCAAGAGCGCAGGTTTGAAAAGATTTCCTACCTTTCTCAGTGTTGATGTGGGTCATCCTGACCTAATGGTTCTGGGGAGGGAGAGTCAAGTGGCTCTTCTGTGGAATTAGGTCAGAAATTGAGGAGGGGACCCATACCAAAGGAAGCAAAGTGGGTGGCAGCACCTATGAACCTTTAAATGCTCCAGGCCCCACAAAAAACAGTGTTAAAAATAATTTGGGAGTCATTTTTTGAGCAGGTGACAGCAAGCAGTCCCTTTCAGGATGAATGGTTAAGCAGCCTGATACCAATTATAAAAAGTGCTCAGGAGTACCAATCCACCATTTCAGAGCCACTTGAAAAGAGACCAAGAGTGACACGCTTATCTTCACAGTATCAATTGTCATCATTTACCCCCGCCGTTTGCCAGTAATTAAAAATCGTCTCCCTTGAATTCCCAGTCTCAGCTGGGCTAAAGGATAAACAGATGCTGAAGACAAAACATGGCTGTTCCCTTCTCCCAGCCTCGTTTGAATCTAACCACAAGGGGCACAGACCTGTGGCTCTCTAAAGCCTCTCCTCTGCTTACATTCCGGACCTGGGTCTGTAGCATAATACAGCTGGGGGAGTAAAGGCTGTAAAAGTCAAAGGCAAGAAAACTTCTCAGCCTTTCACTGCTGAACAGTTGACGAACTGTACTGTCAGGGCACACATAATGGGGACATCAAGAAGGCATTTGGCTTGTGACCAACCTGTACTCCAGGCCTTTTGGCACCAAATTGAATATAAAACAAAAAAATGTTCTACTCTCCAACACTGTCACCCTAGCTGCTGAAAGTGTTAACTATATAACTTACAATTTCAAAGGTTTTTGACTGTAATGTTGTATACCAGATCTCTTGGTTCAGCTATCCTGGACTTTGGTAAACAGTGACAAATTGTATTGTAGAAGTTATCACAATATCCCAAATTATTCATGCTTCATTGCTGAAGGCATAAGAGAAAGCTCCCCAATGGCTCACTCAAATCGTACCAACTAGGAAGGTCTAGGTTTGATGAGTCTGTTATTCTCAGTCAAGGTGAGAGTTCGGCACAAAGTTAGCCTGAATTAGGGAGGGAAACATTAATCAAGTTTTCTGTTCTTGATTACTCCCCAATATCCCCTGCTGGAAAGTATGAGGCCATCAGGAGGACCAGATTATGTCCAACTGTGGCTACGCCAGCTGGCATTTATTGCATGGTTTCCGACATGAAGACTGGCACTTGGGTGAGGTACCAGAGGGCAGCCAATGTCCATTGTACAGAATGGCAGATTTCAAAACTTCAGAAAGGTTTGGGGGCAAGAATCAGAGAAGAGGAACTTGGAAGGAGCAGCCATTGAATTCCCAGAGTGACTTCCAAACAACAAAACTTTTCAGAACAGAAATGGACTGTTTCTTTCAATTATTATATAGTGTGCTACACACAGAACAGTAACTCAAACAGGAGAACCCAACTGTTATTTCTTATATACATTTTTGTCTCTCCCCATTCACCCCTTCCTGATTTCTTGAAAGTGCTAATTTAAGGTGGGGTACAGTTTTGTGGCTTGCAAGTTATCCTCCTGTATCGCACCTGTTTTCACATCTACACCTGGACAGCGGTACTGACAGCCTGTTTGATCATGGACCTACCTGACGCACAGTCATACTTTTCAGGGACATTGGACAATGATGAGAAGACATAGATTATTCTCTCCTTCCCAGTCCATTGGCCAGGTCACTTACCAAGCTTGTACCACTACCCAACTGAGATCAGCCAGCTCAACAGATCTGGGGCCTTCCCGTACGTATAGTTCAGTTACACACTGTCTTAGGTGTGCGATTATGCCTCATGATTAAGCACAGCTGAGTATTCCATATTACTGTGATGCCTCAGCCTTATTACCATTTGTAGATTGCCCTCTTAATTCAGGCATGCCTCATGCTGACTGTTACCTGAAGTACCATTTAAGGTCAAAGAGCCAGATAATCTGTGCTTCCTTTCCATGGATTGAGACCTTATACTAAACCACATATACCAGGAAGTTCAGGTCCAAACCCAGATCTTGCTGCTCTCAGCCAAGGTAGCAATGGGGGAACCGTCATTAACTTCAGGTCTCCTGGACTTGGAAGACGGAACATTAACCTCTAACTATATTGGTGTGATCCCTGCTGAACAGTGTGCATACACTGTATGAGGATTGGACTGGTCCCTGCTCTGATGCTGGCCTGCCACCATTCACTGTCCGAGACCGCACCCGGAGATTGACCAATAGAGAGAGACGCAAGAGAGCTGCTGTTACCTATACTATTCACCTTTAGGGAAAAAAAGGGAAGAAAACTGGTCAGGGGAGCAAAAGCGCTACAAAAAAATGCTGACGGTCTTCTCAACAAACTGGCAAATCAGCAGTAGGGAGAAGAGTCTTTCACCTCAGACTATGAGGCAGCCTTTTGATATTTGTCTGTTTTACTTTTAATATATTTCTTTCAAATGATGAGGAGGATAGTGAACAATCCTGTCAATAAAGACAGGTCACCCCTTGTGATAGTCATGGTTTATTCTGATAATTAGATTTGTATGTAAAATCAATTTTTTAAGGCATGAAAATAAAACACTTCTTTCAAACTCGCCTGAGCTGTTTCTCTGTTCTCCACATAGCACAGTTCATTTTTTAACTTTAGTTTTCATCATTAACCCCTTCACACCAGGCTCTTACATTTAGATTATCCCTTTTGGTCAGTCTCATGGAGCAAGCCACCCACCAGTGGTTCTTCCAGCGCTGGACCCAATTCTAGGGTTGTCAGCTTTTGCCTGTCCAGGAAGCCGTACTTGGGAAGGCCTAGAAATGAGTCTGGAGGATGCAGTTCCATTTAAACTACCTTAAAATAAGTAATTTAAGTGTTTATTCTCAGGACAGCATGGGATAGTGCCAGACCAGTATTAATAAGAATTTAAATGCCTCCGTGTTGTCCATCCACAATTTGTCAAACTGTCTATTTCAACATTCTTTTCAAGGGGGAGTTGAGAAAATTCTTGGCTCAGCCCACCCATCTTGGGAGAAAGTACCTGCAAGGCTGGAATTTTCATGGGGGGGGGGGGGGCAGCTGACCTGGGAAAAGGTTCGTAGGTGATCACATAGACTGCCGGTGCAAAGACGAGCTGTTTAAAGGGTGCTGTGGGACTTGGTCCCAGTTATATTAAAAACAAAAAGATCCCTCCAGCCCTCAGACTCCCTCACCGCCCATACACTTCCAATGGCCCAGCCAGGCCATTTCAGGCTCCCTACCCACCCCCTAAGGCTCCTCATGCCCCACCATGCCAAGCATGCCCTGCCAAACAACCGTTACAGCCCCTCATGCCAAGCGATGGCACTTCCTCATTCACCCACTATACACAGTATAAAATCAATTAACCCCATAGTGACAGTCGGATATGTATTTTTAAAATTGTATTTTCCCTGGGACTCGGGTGTTGGAGTATTCTAATGGATGCCTGGGCTCTCAGCCAAGAATGCATAGTGGGGCTTGGCTCAGAGCCCAGAATCCTTTAACCTGTTGAAACATTTGAACCCCAGGAAAAATATTGTTTGATTGACAGTTCTGGCTTTCTGATCTATGTTTATTTGCACAATGTCTATTTACACAAGATAGAGGTTTTAAGTGCTGGCAGTTTCAACTATTGATACTGTGGAGAGTCAGGATGATTGACATTTTTATTAGCCTGTAATAAAAAGGAGTTTTTTTTTTAAAAAGTGAAAAATAATCAGTTAATGACTGGAATTTTCCAGCCCTCTGCAGATCAGCATTGACCGCCAATGGCATCTTCCAGCCCTCTGCAGATCAGCATTGACCGCCAATGGCATCTTTCAGTCCCACCGAAGTCAATGGCAATTTGCATGGCTCATCCATTTCCCTGGCAGCAGGGCTCAACTTTGGTGCGACCAGAAGACCCTGCCAGCGGAAAGGACTGGAGAATCTGGCCAAATTATTTTTTTAAGCTTTTTTTCACACATCTTACTGTCATTATAGAGTTTATTTGATCTACACAGTCTGAATAGGCATGGAGGTGCCATAGCTTGGCATGGGATCATGAGAGGCCAGAGGGGTTGTTTGGGGGGCATATCTTGGCATGGGGGCAGGAGGAGCCATACAGGTGTTTTGGAGGGCATGAGGAGCTACACAGCTTGTTTGAGAGCATGCCTTGACATGGGGAAGACCTTTTTGAACTTGCTTTTCAGAAGGATTCCTCATGCAGACTATGGTTCCAGACACCCCTGAGGTGCCTTGAACCACAACTGAAAAGCTGGCCCTCCATGCAATGGTCTAGGACATGCCCAGCTGAGCAATGGAGCCAGCAAGGTTGGCGGACTAGTCTTGCAACCCCAATAAGCCCAGAATCTTAAGAGGTACTTCTGAAAACCATGGGATTGGAGTCAGGAATTCTGGAATCGGGACCACTCGCCAATTTTAAAGGGTTCCCAAGTCATCTTGACTCAGTGAAAATCCAGCCCTTAATCTCAAATTCAAAAATCTACTGTGGTAACTGCTGAGGTGTCCCGACAAGACCATTAGACCTGGAAAGACGGTGCTCATCTTACTTTCTTAAAGATCCATATTTACTGCTGTTGACCCTGTCCACAGTTTCTAACAAAAGTCTATTTCTGATGAGCCGGAGATTAAACCCTGGCTGATGTTTTTTGTTCTGTTCTCTCTCCTTCTGGGATGGGCATAAATGTCAAATTATAGAGTCTATCACTGGTCCAGCTAACTCTTCAAACTCGACACAGCCGTGGGATTGGCATCTCTTGGGCCTGTGAATGTACACCAAGCCACACATTTACCAATCTGGCCATCATAATTTATTTCCATGATAATCGTTGATAATGTTTTTGACTTTGTAAACAATCTTATAGCTTACAGTTTTAAAATTTCTGGTGTGAGTTTCCTCCAGGTGCTCCGGTTTCCTCCCGCAGTCCAAAGATGTGCAGGTTAGGTGGATTGCCCATGCTAAATTGCCCCTTAATGTCCAAAGATGTGCAGGTTAGGTGGATTGCCCATGCTAAATTGCCCCTTAATGTCCAAAGATGTGCAGGTTAGGTGGATTGCCCATGCTAAATCGCCCCTTAATGTCCAAAGAGGTGCTGGATAGGTAGGGTTATGGGGATAGAGGGGGGAGTGGTCCTATGTAGGGTGCTCTTTCAAAGGGTCGGTGCAGACTCATGGGCCAAATTATCATCTCCTTCACTCGGGATTCTATTCTATGATATCTAAGTTCCTTGTCTTGTGAGCAGGGGTAGATCTTGTATGCCAGGTGATAATGACAGCGTTACGGAGGAAAGTTGATAATGTAACTGCAAAACAATACATGCCGATGAAGAGATACTCCTCAAGGGATGCAGTCATTCCTTTTGAATTTATACAGAAAAAAGAACCTGACTTTGATTAGGAGACACAAATATAACAACTGGAGCCTGAAATATTAACATTGGGTTGTTTAAAAATTCATCCAAATCTGCAACATTTTACCTTGATCCTGCCGTAGCTCTTCAAAGGCTTTGGCTCGGTCAAGAGGGAATTTTACAAAACTAATTTGCTTCTTCACAGCAATATTTATCTCAAAATCAAACACCCATTGCCCACAATTTTATAAACATTAAACCAAAATGGTGGCAGCAGACTTATAAAAGTGCTTCTCTTTCGTCAGCTGAGATGGTGGGCTTTGGGTTCCACCTTGGGCAACCCATTTAAATTGCTGACATCAAAGGTTCAAAGCGACCCCTTTATAACTAAACCCTCCCATCCTGGCAGGAAGAGTGGACTTGGACTTGTAATTCAAAAGAAAAACTCTTGGTGTTCCATTTTTGAAAATCTCTAAATTGTCTAGCCTCAAACTAATTGGGTGACCCGACTGTGCACACCAATCCCCAATGAGTTAATTTGAAGGTCTTTACACAATTGAGAATGGGAAAAAGGCAGGACTTGTTTCCGATTAGATTAAGCATTAAGTTGAGTTTAAGGTACTAATCAATGCCTTGGTAATGTTGTCGAACACCACAGCAGACGCAGACCTGAAACACAGTTTGCCTTAATCTGCTGACCCTATGTTAGTGGATCCGGGTGTTGTCGTCACTTTAAGCAGAAGGGATGCTGCCACTGTGACTAGAAGAGTTTCACGTTACCTCAAGGCAAATCCCAGAGGACCTTTACAAATAGCTGTTTTATTGAGTGGGGGAACCATTTTTTTTAATAAATGTTTTTTATTGGATTTTTGAACAAAGTATATTTGCTGTTCTGTACACAAGATATGATATATATATGTATAGACGAGAGGGGCACACACACACAAATCACAAATGGAGAGGAGAAAAGAAAAAAAAACAGTAACAATACAAGAGAAGTCCAAAATCAAATAATGTAACTGGTGCGGTATAATGTGCCCGTCCAGCTGCAGCAACTCTGTACATTTGGCAAAATTATTTACACACATAAGTAGACATCTGTTTGGGGGGGGTAGATATACAATTGGGTGTCGGAGAGACAATTCCGGAGGGCAATCCTCAAATGGGTCTGGTACTGGGGTTGTCTGGAGAAACCATTTTGAGCTGTGGGAGAGGCGAGTCAGCATCATTCTTGCCATTCTGTTGGTGCAAGTAAAAACTTAACGATGCAACTTAATGTAGTTCTATTGCGAAGAAAGATTGTTAACCTGAAACAGAAAAACAGGTTCCAGTTCTGGCAAAATATCTAGCCTGTCTTTTCTTATGAGTAGCTGCTGTATGTTTCCAGCATTTTCTGTCTTTCTGTAAATTTGTTATGCATTTGTTGATTAAGAAAAATTTCCCCTTAAATCAATTTAATGCAAGGGTTCACATTTTTGTGCAAAGAAACTTGGCAACCAAGCAACAGAAGATAACTTGTGCATGTATCAGAATCAGAAGAAAGCCTCTAATTGACCTGAGGATCTGTCTGAGCGCAATTAGCCTCCAGATGAGCTCTCTCAAGATGTCTACTTACAACATATTTTAGCCTTAGTGGGACAGACAGCAGAATAACATGATACAATGCTGACATTCTCCGTTTGGGAGACTAAGTGTTGACGCTGGTACTGAATTGTGTGTGGTTCCCGTTCCCGTTGAGGGTGCTATTTCTGGAGCAATTCAGGACATGCTAATAGGCCTGCACTTTTCTGGTGCAAATTCCAAGCAAACACCCACATTTGGTCTTAGCTAACTTAGCTTAAATGGGAAATTTGATGGATTGCCATTAACTTCAGCATTCCTAGGTTACAGATGGGATATATCAGTTAGCCCATTGCCAGCCCCCCCCCCCCCCCCCCCCCCCCCCCCAAAAAAAACTCTGTTCCTAGTGCTTGCTGTTGAAAGTTTTAAGATAAGACCAGGATCAAGGATTGCTAAAATGCTCACATGATCATATAGCCTGCTGCTCCACTTCCTAAGGTCACACTGTGAAGAAAGTGGTAATGCACTATTGGCCTGCTGGGACCCCAAATATGAGTAGGTCCCTTGGAGAGAAGTGATGGGGGAGGAATAGGGAGGGGGGGGGGGGGGGGGGGGGGGGGGGGGGGCGGTGCAAGAGGATGGATCAGTTTAACAAATATTACTTCAAGTCAATGCTATTCTTTTTAACAAATCCCATTGAAGAGGTCTCGTGCGTCAAAATGTTAAAAGCCTGGTCCTATGATTAGTTTGTTCCGAGCCAATCTTGGCAAATTCCAACCTGAAAGAGAAAAGAAGAAATGGTTTCTAAAGGACTGAAATTGCTTGAGTTTGCCAAACAATTTTCTTCAAATGAAGCTATGTTGTTCTTGGAGTGAACTGTTCAAGAAAAGAATAAGCCAATGTGAATTATTGACCTAAGTTGTCCCTCTTTTGGAGATGTGTTTGTACAGGCTGTCGATGCCATCACCAGGTACCATTTGCAGATTGCTGAGGGTACTTTGAAGGAGAGGGGGCCGCTTTGACGGCAAGTCGTGACAAGAATGGAAAAGTTTGTAGATTTTCTCTGCTTTTCCCAACCTGCACAGGTCAATAAAATGGGATCCTGTATCTAAACGTTCCAAAACGCTGGAGAAAAGTTTACCCCGGATTTCATTTCTGCATCTTCCCTTCAAATCATTGAAAGGATGCTAATTATCTGCATGATTTTCTTTTCAATAATTGCTTTTCGTTCAAGTAATATTCATTTACTCAGGAGGGTCATTCAACATTGAATCTTAAAGCACAATACAAAATTGTGCCAAGATGCATTACTTTTTTAAAACTTCTCTTGAAAGTCTAGTTTTAACCAAGAAAGTGTGGAGCCCCTCAATCTAAAGATGAATAGTAAAATCCAAGACCACATGAAGGCTTTGCGGGTGTCAGATTTTGTCCCATGTTTCGTTTGCTTAACCATCACAAATCCTGAGCCATTGGCTGGGTGACCTGCTAATGGACCACTGACAATGTTGCTGGGAAGGGTGTAAAATCGGGAAGATGGGAGTGACATTATGCCTTCACATCTGAATTGGAATACTGTTGTGTAAACACCATGGAATCAAAACCATGGCAACACACTGGAACTTCTGTTAGTCATGTTGAACATTTTATTTTGAATCCTGAATGTAATTGAAAGTGTTGTTGCCTGCCAAAGCTGTGCCCATCTTTTCTGGAACACCCATGTTTGAATTCTTCTAAACAGGTTTCCACCACTGCCACAGAATTGAAATAACTCTTATCAAAGTCACAAATGATTTCCTGTGAGTCCCTCCTCTTCCTTCTCGGCTTTCTGCAGTGTTTGAAACAGTTGACCACATAATTCTCCTCCGACACCTCTCCATTGTTATCTATCTGGGTGGGCCTGCTCTCACCTGGTTCCATTCTTAGCTATTTTTTCCTAATCAGAATATCAATAGCTTCTCTTCTTGCTTCACGCTGCTACCTCTGATGTCCACCAAGCATCTATCCTTTACCCTTTCCTACTTTTCATTCGCAAGCACCCCGTTGGTGGTGATGGCTGAAAACACAGCCCTGTATTTTATCTATATGTTGAAGGCACTGAGTCCTACGTCAACGACGGGCCCAATTTTTCAGCTGCGTTGCGCTTGAATGAGAGTGCGATGCGGCCTTTAGATTGGGGGAGAGATCGGGCAGCAAGGTGGAGCAGTGGTTAGCACTGAAGTCTCACGGCGCCAAGGTCCCAGGTTCGATCCCAGCCCTGGGTCACTGTCCGTGTGAAGTTTGCACATTCTCCCCGTGTTTGCATGGGTTTCAACCCCACAACCCAAAGATGTACAGGGTAGGTAGATTGGCCAAACTAAATTGCCCCTTAATTGGAAAAAATTAATTGCATACTCTACATTTATTTTAAAAAAAGATTGGGGGAGAGGCCAAAATGGGGAACCGTACTAGGCCCGATTAGTTTGCTATCTAACCGGCTCCTCCCGTTGGCAAAATCAGGATCCCACCGTGGCGTGGTGAGAAACCAATAATCACCACTTAAAGCCGACCTCCATACAATTAATGGTATCCGTGACGGCCTCGCTGGGTCGAGTGTCGGGAAGCTCACGACAGTTCCAGCTCACTACCACACTTATGAAATGAAAATCGCTTATTGTCACAAGTAGGCTTCAATGAAGTTACTGTGAAAAGCCCATAGTCGCCACATTCCGGTGCCTGTTCGGGGAGGCTGGTACGGGAATTGAACCTACGCTGCTGGTCTTGTTCTGCATTACAAGCCAGCTGTCTTAGCTCACTGAGCTAAACGTAGAAACCTTCCCATTAAATCACGCCCAAAACTCTCCAGACATTTTTATTGTTGCTAATATCTCAGACTGCTTATCCAACATCCTATACTGGATGAGCAGAAATTTCCTCCAATTGAATCATTGTTTTCAGTCCCCACTGCAAACTCTACTCAATAGCTCCCAACTCCACTCCCCTCCCTGACCACAGTCTGAGATTAAACCAGTCTGTTTGCAATATTTGACCCTGAGATAATTTCCAACATAGAATCGTGCCAGCACTGAGATTGCCTATTTTCCACATCCTTATACACCACCGAGTTTTACCCCATTTCAGCTGATCAGTTACTGAAATCCTCATTCGTGCATTTACTACCTCTCGGCTTGACTATTCCAATGGACTGCCGTCTGATCTCCCACATTCTACTCATCCTAAACTGGAGGACATCCAACATCCTGTCTTAATTCACACCAAGACCTGTTTATCTATCTTGCTGATGTACATTGGCTCCTACTCAAGCAAAATTTTGGTGTTTATTTCCGAATCCCTCCATAACGTCACCCCTTCCTCTCTCTGTAATCTCCTCCAATGCCCCAGCCTCGCAGATCAGGGCCGGCAACTGTGATTAAATGTATTTCTGGAGGTTTAATCACATGACTTGCCCCCATACTCCAGTCATTATTTGGCCAAGATATCCATCCATTTGACGCACTACCTTCCTACACCAATTGGAAAGCAAAAAGTCTCATTACCTCACTGGACGATGCTTGACTATCAGCCACACAGCCTTGTTTACCCCCATTTCCAATATTTTTATATCTGCTGAGGAGAAATATTCAAAGAAAGAAAAACCTATATTTTTAATGTCTCTATGATTTTTCTCCAGGATTGCACTCAGCAGTGTTCTGGAAATCGATCTTCAATTCCCAGAGACTCCAGGCCAATCCTGGGGGATTGGCAACCCTATGAGATAACTTTCCTCATTTAACTTTGACCTTTTGAGCATCCCAATTTTAATCAGCCCAGTGGCTGTGCTTTTAGCTGCCTCAGTCCAGTGCTCTGAAATTCCCTCTCTACACCTCGCCCAACTATCCACCTCATTTTTCTCCTTTCAGACGTTCCTTAAAACCTACTTCGTTGACCGCCCGACTATCGCCATATGAGGCTTGGTGTCAATATGTTTTTATAATTCTCTTGTAAGGTTGTTTTCTAGTCAGAAGGACAGCCCAATGTGTAGAAACCTTATTTTCCACCGAATGAAATAACAATTATTTTCCTTGGGGTGTTAATTTATTTTGTTATGGTGGCTGATATTTTAAGGAGATATAGAAATTCTTTGGCTATAATCGCCCCCCCCCCCCCCCCCCCCACAACCTGTTTGGTTTCTCTCTGTTATGTGGCATCCATAACTGACAGTGTTGTTTGATGTCCGCCACCAAGTTGCTCATCAGAGATGTGCAGGAGTGACCCCCCCCCCCCCCCCCCCCCCCCCCCACCCCACCCAACCTGGAAAAAAGTGCCTGGCCTCTTCAGCTCCTCTCTACAGTTGTACGGCAAGAGCAAAAGCACAAAAGGCCCAAACCGCTGATGTGCTCCCGGCTGATGCTTCACCATAGAACCTTTTTCGAACGTTTGTTGAAGCTTATGTGATCTCACCTGGTCGCAGTTTCATTTCCATAAGCCGGAAAAATGTTTTCAGCTAGTTGATAAATTGTCCGTTGCGATGAGAGTTTTTTTGTTTATCTGAATTTCCTGAAGGCAGCACTTCACACCTCGAGCATGACTCTATGAACATCCTCTGGTAACCTTGCCCACTTGGCCCTTTTTCATACCGAGTGTCATGGGCCTATTCCACAGTATCACTGTTCAACCTGAACCAGTCACCACTGAGATCCACAAGAACACACTTTGCAGAAGGGATCGCTGGATAATGATTAGTGAGAATATTGTCTGATTTTTTTTTCCCTTCCTTCGCTCAGCGTGTTTTGTGGTCAACTGTAACACCGCTCCCCCCCCCACAACTTTAGTGGACGTCTGCTACGATCTTTGGATGAAACTTTTAAATAAAATCTCTAATTTTCTAATGCATTTTGAGAATATTGAATATAATCTGTTTCCTGATATACTGTGGTATAATAATTATAGCTGCAATATCAAAGGTCATTTTTACTGCTGTTTGTGGTATCAGGAAAAGAGATTAGTTCTCACGGAGCTCACGGTGTTAAATGACCCCCCTTTTTCCAGAATCAGGTGTGACCTGGGAGGTAAATGAATCTTCGCTTGGCATCATAACATTCTGAATCTTTTTACTTCATTCCCATAAGTCTGTCTGATGCCAGCCCTAGGCCATGTTGTATCTCACACAGAATCGAACGCCATTACTATTTCAGCGAATGGAGCCACCGTCACCAACGCAGGAGATGGATCCAGGGCAGAATGCCTTACCCGACCCCCAGCTCATCTCTGGAAATGGCCTGTAAGTTCCAACGTCACTGAATTACCACTTTAAAGCAGCTAAACCCAGCGTTCTAACCTGTGAGAGGGACCACACGGTGTGGAATAAAGCTGTCGATAGAACAATGAATGAAATGCAAACCCTTGCCCAAAACCCCTCCAGAGCATGCAAAACACCACTGGTCTATTGTTGATTAGTATAATGTACTGAAGTACTTGTTTTAGTTTTGAATTTTTGAAGTTTTTAATCTGTATTTTACTCCCTTTACTTTTTTATTTTCTTTCTCCATCTCACCCCACTGGATCTAAACTGTTCTCAAGAGTCAGGAGGATGGACTGGTCTGACACCAACCAATCTTCATTGACATGATTGATATCACTATTTATCTGAAACACTGGAAAACACTGACCAGAATGGCAACGGACCTTCACCCTACCCTTCACTCTTACCCTACCCAATAGGTTTCTCCACTGATACTAATGAAATGGGACTCTGTAGGAGAAGTCTCCATATTTGAGAATTAGTTAAGACTATGTATTGTACCTAGGTCTAAAAGTTGAGGTTGGTATTTGTATTTATGTTTCCTTGGTGGTGTTGGAACACTCAACTGATAATAGGAATTAAATATATACCGGAGTCTCCTAGCTGGGGTTTAATCTCAGCTTCTAATTAGTATTGTAATAAGAAGGCCATTCAGCCCATCATGCCTTTGCTGGCCAAGGAAGAATGATCCAGCTGAATCCCACTTCCCAGCGCATGATCCATAGCCTTGGTACGCCACAGAGCTACAAGTGTATATCTCAGATTTTATTAAGTGCCATGAGGGTTTCTGCCTCTAATTCTCTTTCAGGCAATAGGATCCAGACCTCCACGCCCACTGGGTGAAACAAATTTCTCTCCAACTCCCTTTCTAATTCTCCTATGAATTATTGTAAATCTAGCTAGAATTGGGACTCATACCCAAGTCTCCAAGGTGTTGCTGCGATTACTATTTTCCCGTTGAGCTTGAGAATCCAATTTTATCTGGACCCTTTCCAAAAAAATATTACATTCAATCCAACAATTTGTTGGTTTATCACAGCTAATAATAGAATACAGTGAATGACTTTGGATGAAGAAGGTTGTAATTCACAGCATTTTTCTGTGTGAGAGGTTAAAGCTAGGTTTTTCTCACAAGATTGATTTAAAAACTGCTGTTAATTAAAAACTGTTTACAGTAATGAACATTAAGACGGTGACGTAATTGCTGAAAAGTGACTTTATTTTCATTTCTGCACATACCCAGTAACGCGCTTGCACTGTGTTGTGGCATGACGCACATTCTAGCCGTGAACGGTGTTTTAAAACATGCATACCTACTGATGCATGTTGCAAACTGCTTCTCAAGAATCATTTTTACTCAAACCTTCATCCAAGTCATTTCTAAACATTGTAAATTGTTGACAGCCCAGCACTGATCGCTGTGGCACTCCACTTGTCTCAGCTTGTCAACCCAAAAAATGACCCATTATGCCTACTCTCTGTTTCCTGTTAGCTAGCCAATCCTCCATCCGTACCAATAGGTTACCCCCAACACCATGAGCTCTTAAACCCTTGATGTGGCATCTTGTCAAATGCCTTCGGGAAACCAAAGTACAACACATCTACCAGTTCCCCTTTATCAACTTTGTGACTTCCTCAAAGAACTCCAATAAATTAGACAAACATGATTTATCTGTCTCAAAACCATGTTGACTCTGCCTGATTGCATTGAGATTTTGAAATTCCAAGCCTTAATGATAGACTCCAGCAATTTCCCTCTGGCAATTGTCAAGCTAATCTGCCTGAAATCTCCTGATTTCTGTCTCCTTCCTTCCTTGAATAGAGGAGTTGCATTCTCTATTTTCCAATCTGATGGGAACCTTTCCAGAATCTTGGGAATTTTCAAAATTTAAACCCAATGCCTCAGCAGCCACTTATGAAGTCCGTGAAGACCTGGGGACTTGTCAGCTTTAAAAGGATGTAGGCACAAGATGCAAAACAATTAGTCATTTCCCTTCGACCTTTTTAGTCCTTGTTCCCTGCTCACTATTTATCACTGGTAGTTACCCTGCTGAGCTTCAGTCAGAAGTGTCACAGCTGTGGGTGGCATGGTGGTGCAATGGTTTGCACTGCTGCCTCACAGCGCTGAGGACCTGGGTTCGATGCCGGCCCTGGGTCACTGTCCCTGTGGCTGGTAACCCATCCCCCTGTATCACAAATAAGCCCCCTGGACTTTCTGGGTCTCCTCTTTCCCCCCCAATTATGGGGGTAACCCAACCCACCCTCCCAGAGATCCATAAATAGGGGTACCCCCCCCCCCCAGAGTCCCCCTAAATAGGGAGACTCCTCACAGTCCTTGCAGAAATGAGGCCTCTGACAGGAAGCACGCCCAGAAAAGAGAAACCGGTCAGGAAGCTGGAGACCAGTCCAGACAGAGGCAGTGAAAAAAATTATTGTACCACTCAACTGGGCAATCTACCTGCTGGCTCAGACAGAGAAAGCACCACATGTCAACTCCTGGAAAGAGAAAGCAGTGACCTGCGTTTAAACCTCTCAGATCCTTGAGCTGCAAGCCATTCATTCATTTCCCTACGTGGGCTGTGATTGACAGCTTCCACACAGACAGCTGTGAGCCTTGCTTCATGGTTCAGTAACTCTAAAGTGCTCTGACCACTGTTTGCAAACATCAACCACTTCAAAGAGAGTTAAGTGCTGTCAATTTCCAGCTGAGCACTTCACAAGCACTCAAGCATGAAGGGGGTGATCGGGATGCACTTATTGTGAGAGAATGGCGAGGGTCCAGGGTCCGGAGAATATGGTGCCCAGTCCGCTAAGTGGATGCAAAGGGTCATTGAGACCCATTTCCATCCCCCCCACTGGCTCATGGGCGTGAACCCCGATTCCGCCACCAGCGGGTGGCGGAGGCGGTGCCCGATACTCCACCGCATTGGGAACCCCACTACCAGCGGCGAGTGGTGTAGGATTTTGCCTGATGTCTCAGATGTTCTGTCTAGTATTGAATTCCGGCTTCCTTAATAATGTTCTTAATAAATGCACAATTTCTTCTCCCAAAGAGCACAAGATGGTATTATGAAGGAGAGTCAATCTTGGGTCACAGACCGGGCTCAAAAAATGTTTCAGAAGACAGGAGCTTGGAGTCCTGAAAGAGGTCACTCGGAGGAAATAGAAGACACGCAGCCAAACTCTCAGGTATAAATTGGCAAAACATTTCTCTCAGTTTTATTGTTTGGCACCAGAACAGTTAAGTTGCTTGATTTACAATCTTCTGATTATGTGCAAAAACAGAGTCCCGTTCTGGGTGGGATTAGCGGGGTTGTTCATCGATGCTCGGGAACACCCCGCCAAGGTTGCACTCAGTTGCAATTCCTGGGCTCCCCAATATCCCGGCCCTCCAATGGGACCTGTGGACCCCCCCCCCCCCCGCAACACACCTGTTTGGAGGTCCTCGAGCGCCCCTGACCCCATACCCCACCTCATATGGGCAGGGCACCTCTGGGCCCAATCCCTGGTGCGGACAAAATTCCACCTGGGCACCTTAGAATGCCAGTCTGGCATCCTGGTAGTGCCACCTGGGTAAGTGCAAAATTGGCACCCAGGTGGCACTGCCGGAGTGCCTCGGTGGCATCAGCAGTGCCAGGGTGCCACCGTGCCCAGAGGCCAACGACCTGGGGTCCTCCTATTGCCTGTGGGGACCAGTGCTAAACGACATCGGGCTGGGGTCTTCTCAGCGAGGCTGGTAGATTCTGGGAGCCGGTTAGATCCGGCGTAGAGGGGTGTGCTTGTGTGTAATGATGGTCAGGAATCCCAGAGGCCTCTCGCGGGATCTCCTGGCTGCATCCGGTCCCGATTCCGCCCACTGTCACACCTGTGAATTCTGGTTCATTAATAATTTAAATGCCTTTTTCTGCCAGAATCCGAAAATGCTGGCTCCTGTTGCCTTTTACACTTCCCCGCAGACTATTTGTAACCTTAGTTTGGACAGACTGAAGCTTTTGGCAATAATTTTGCCTCAAAACATCTTTGCATTCTCAATACAATAGACTTTAAAGTAAACTTCTGAAAGTAATTTGAGACATTTTATTCTATTCAACAATTCCAAATGTAAATATCTGAGTCCTTGAAAATAGTTGTTCGAGTTTTCATCTTATTTTGAGAATATTTTTGTTTCGGGGCTGCAGAGAACTCACCCCGGCCTCTGCCAAAGCTGCTTCTACAGGCGGCTCTGTGGAGCTGAGTTTGAGCTACAGGTTCACCTTCATTCTCTGAGCCTCTCATCCTTCCTACTGAGGGGCATCTATCCGTCCACACCATCCCGCATGCTGACCTGGAAAAACATGGGCAATCGTGAATACCAATGTATCGGAGCTCTACCCAAAACCTTTTGAATGCCCAAGAAGTACCCATATCTTTTCAGCATTTTATTTGTTCCTTTATTATTGTCCACCTTTCTTTCAGCTCTAACAAATAAATTTATTAACCAGCTGAGTCCCTCCCTGCGCCATTTGGTTACTGGACCCCGTTCTGTGGTTGTTGTACTTTGTAAATATTTTATTTCACCTTGGCCCTTTATCTGACCTTCGTACCCCAGAGGTGGGGTTTATCAATTTGAGAGTCAAATTATTATCAATCACCATTAAGTGTTAGAAAACTGGCACTTGTTGCGACACGGTGACACAGTAATTAGCACTGCTGCCCATGGCGCCAAGGACCCAGGTTCGATCCCAGCCCTGGGTCACTGTCTGTGTGGAGTTTGCACATTCTCCCCGTGTCTGTGTGGATCTCACCCCCACAACCCAAAGATGTGCAGGGTAGGTGGATTGACCAGGCTAAATTGCCCCTTCATTGGAAAAGAATAATTGGGTACTCTAAATTTATTTTTCAAAGAGTAAAAAAAGAATACTGGCAGTTATCCAGTTAGGTATTCTAGTTCTATAATAGACTTTTCACCAACATGAATTACACATAAAATCTGCAGAGTGTTCTTTATATTGGGCAGCACGGTAGCACAGTGGTTAGTATATTAAGTGGCATGGTAGCACAATGGTTAGCACTGTTGCTTCACAGCTCCAGGATCCAAGGTTCGATTCCCGGCTTGGGTCACTGTCTGTGCGGAGTCTGCACGTTCTCCCCGTGTCTGCGTGGGTTTCCTCCGGGTGCTCCGGTTTCCTCCTACAAGTCCCGGAAGATGTGCTGTTGGGTAATTTGGATATTCTGAATTCTCCCTCTGTGTATCCGAACAGGCGCCGGAATGTGGCGACTAGGGGATTTTCACAGTAACTTCATTGCTGTGTTAATGTAAGCCTACTTGTGACAATAAAGATTATTATTATTACATTTAAGAAGTGCATTTATTTAGCACCTCTCTGCACCAATTGGAATGCATCAACTTAAAATGCATTTGCTTCCAGTGAATTACTTTGAAATGCAGTGACAGATAGACAAGTGTGAATGCCAACAAACAGCAATAGGTTGACTGTTTCCTGCAGGTGTCAGTTGAGGCAGAAACGATGGTAAGGATAACATTCACAATTCCCAAGTTCATCGCGCTCGTTTGCCAGCATTTAGGAGTGCTGAGCACAGGAGAAAGGATAGAGGAGGTATGGGAAGGGAACTAAGGCTGAATGGCCAAAAAGAACACAGAAATATCCCATTGCACATGGATTAATGTGCTATGCCACAGCCTTTCAGACCTTTTCAGCAGCATGTCATAAATCGCAAGATATTCTATGTTCATGTACCACTCGCAGATGACCCATGTTGCTCAGTATGAGCCACAGGATATTCTGTTGTATACAATAAACAAAACATGGTGTACTTGGTGTGGCAGCAAAATATTGCAGGAATCAATATTTCAACTCGTATTTTATCTTCTCCAACCTCAGGAAGTCGTACAGGTCACCCAACCAAACCTCTACCCCCGGTGGCGATGCCAACCACCACTCCAGTAAAATTCGCCACTGTGCAATGAGAGGTGAAGGCCACGACATCAACCTTCCTCTTCTCCATGAGCTCCGGCTTCTCTGAAACCCCAAATATCGCCACCAAAGGTCCACGGCCTCCTCCACTATTCTGGCTAAGACTGTGAACACTCCCACCCAGAATCTTTCCAATTTCTCGCAACCCCAAAACATGTGCGTGTGATTTGCTGGCCCCCGCCCAACCCCAGTTTAGTTTCATCCGCCAGAGGAAAGAGCCTCCCTGCTTCCATCCTATCCATTCCCTTCATAATTTTATATGTTTCTAGAAGAGTCCCCCCTCATTCTTCTAAATTCCAATGAGTATAGTCCAGTCTACTTAGTCTCTCCTCATAAGCCAATCCTCTCAACCCCAGAATCAACCCAGTGAATCTCCTCTGCACCCCCTCCAGTGAATCTCCTCTGCACCCCCTCCAGTGCCAGTACATCCTTTCTTGTGTAAGGAGACCAAAACTGTACAGTGTTCCAGGTGTGGCCTCACCAGCACCTTATGCAGCTACAACATAACCCCCGTGCTTTTAAACATCATCCCTCTAGCAATGAACGACAAAATTCCATTTGTCGTCTTAATTAACTGCTGCCAACATTTTGCGATTCATGCACAAGGACACCCAGGTCCCTCTGCACAGCAGCATGCTGCAATTATTTACCATCTAAATAATAGTCAATTTTGCTGTTATTCTGACCAAAATAGATGACCTCACATTTACCAACATTGTACTCCATCTGCCAGACCCTTGCCCACTCACTTAAACTCCCCCATACCATCTATTCTCCCCCTAGTGGAAGTGATGCAGTCCCTTCTCTGATGCTAAAATGTAATCCTAACCTGACATGTTCTCCGAAGCATTTACTATCGTATGTGCGTGCACAAAAATTATAATGGAAATATACAAATAGTGGCAGAATGTATGACTTTCAATATGGGGACTGCACCCCATCAGTACTCCTAGTTCAACTATTCCTTGGCTTGTACTTCAACTGAGCTCTATACTTTGCACATTCTATTAAAAAAAAGTTTGGGGAAGATTGATTGTATAATTATGTTTATCCATACATCAAGTCAACCTTTCCATTTTAAATTCTGAATTTATGAAGGAATTTATTATATCTAAACTTGTAATATCTCCCTGTATCCTACAGAATAAACTGCATCATATGACACAGCAATTTGACATATATTGGCCAAGGAATCCCCTGATAACCACAAATTATTTCTCTATAAACATCCGTGAAGCTGCTCAATGCAAGAATAAGCCAAGAACTCGAGCAGATTCGTCCTAAAATAACTAAATTAGTCTGTGTTACAGAATAAGTGATGTCCTGGAGCAATTTCAAGACATTTAATCTCACCACACAGTGTTTGTCCTTGTAATTTTCAGAGATATTTTTACCACCCACCCACCCAGTTAGTCTACTCACTCTATTCCCAGGTAACCATTATTTTCTCTGTAGCCCACATTGTGATAGCTTACATAATAGCACTCCAAAAACAATTCATTACATGAAGCACTTTCTGCCATTTCAACAATGAGATGAGGCATTCTATAAGTATATTATAATAAGTCATACTTCAATGTTAATTTGACCATATTCATATTACCAACTGTGCTATGAATGGGTTTCTACATTGCCATAAGGGAGAGCGATCTCTATCTTAATGCTGATTTGGAGCTAGTGTCTACCCATGAGAACTGAACCTGGTACTCATCTGTCTATGCCTATTTATGAATTCTTCTCATAACATCAACTAACTGTGATGGGCAGAATGGTGGCGCAGTGGTTAGCACTGCTGCCTCACAGCGCCAGGGACCCGGGTTCAATTCCAGCCTCGGGTGACTGTCTGTGTGGAGTTTGTACTTTCCCCCCGTGTCTGGGTGGTTTTCCTCCGGGTGCTCCGGTTTCCTCCCACAGTCCAGAGACGTGCAGATTAGGTGGATGGGCCGTGTTAAATTACCTCTCAGTGCCCACGTGGAAAGAGGTAGGGTCTTGTGAGGATTAGTGGGTCGAATGGCCTTCTTCTGGACTGTTCAACGGATTTTATGGATGACTGACAGTTTTGACAATAATGCAGAAATTTCCATCGACCAGCTGGACATTCAGCCACAAAGAAACAGGGAGGGAGGGAGCACTGTCTTGTTATCTGTGTGACCGTGTTTTAATCCAGACTCATTTCAGTGAAAGCTTCCTTTCTCTGACAGTTGAAAGAGTTTCATATAATGTAAGTTTACGACAATCTTAAATAAGAATAGAAAACGCTAGAAATACTCCTCAGTAGGTCTGGCAGCTTCTGAGGAGAAAGAAACAGAGTTAATGAGCCTTTGGCCATTAACCATGACAAACGGCAACTGGCCTGAAACATTAACTCTCTTGTTTCTCTCTCCACAGATCCTGCTCGGCCACATTATTTCCAACATTTGTAAACTTAATTCCAGACTTCCTGTACGTTGCTCTTGTATTAAATTAATTTCAACTCTGTTCACAATTGCCATAATCGTGCTCATTCTTCTTAAGTTCACTGCCCGAAGGCAGGTCCTTGGTGATTACCCGTTGATTTTTGCCAAAGTGGCAGGGTATTTTACTGAGGGAAGGGTGAGGAGGCTGGATCCCAGTCTGCCTCAGCCAGAACAGGGACTGAACCCCATGCTGTTGCCGTTATTATGATCCATACACCAGCCATCTAGTTGACTGAGCTAACTGGGCCCCGTCCTACTCATAATTCCTAATTGATGATGAGGTGCAGAATGGAAACACCCCACTGGCATCTCTGGAGGTTAAATAGCAATTTTGTAGTACAGTGGAGGGAACTTCACTCTGTGTCTAAGCTACCCATAGCCTGACCTGGAACTGTTTTGTTGATGTTCCTGAGGACAAAAATGAGGGAAATGTTTCCCAAACTAATGAGAAGAAAGTTTGTCATAAAAGTGGAAATAAATAATTCAAATAAATGTATGTGCCTAAATCATAGTTATGAGATTGGAGAGTTGATCCTGTAATTCGTTACCTAATAGCATTAGGAATGATCCCTGAAATGAAGAGCTTGTCGAATGAGGAACGGTTGAGGACTCTGGGTCTGTACTCAATGGTGTTTAGAAGGATGAGGGGGGGATCTTATTGAAACTTATAGGATACTGCGAGGCCTGGATAGAGTGGACATGGAGAGGATGTTTCCACTTGTAGGAGAAACTAGAAGCAGAGGACACCATCTCAGACTAAAGAGACCATCCTTTAAAACAGAGATGAGGAGGAATTTCTTCAGCCAGAGGGTGGTGAATCTGTGGAACTCTTTGCCGCAGAAGGCTGTAGAGGCTGAATCACTGAGTGTCTTTAAGACAGAGATAGATAGGTTCTTGATTAATAATGGGATCAGCGGTTATGGGTAGAAGACAGGGGAATGGGGATGAGAAAAATATCAGCCCTGATTGAATGGTGGGGCAGACCCAATGGGCCGAGTGGCCTTATTCTGCTCCTAAATCTTTATGGTCTTATTATGAAAATGTTACTATCATAAGGACTGCAGCAGTTCAAGTAAATGATCAACCACCATCTTCTCAGGCCACCTGTAAATGGGCAATAAGTATCACATTGCTAGTAATGCCTAGAATCCAAGGGTGACAGGACAAATCACCTCATGTACAGGTTAATTCTTGAGTGTGTGCACCTTCTAAGTTATAATAATACCCCTTTCTTTCTTTTGATGTTTGTTTATGTCAACACATCGAGCATGGAGCAGGGTGTACTGCTTACTATCTGCTATTCCTCAGTACAAATTTGAATGAGGGGCCTTCCAGCTCGCTCAGTTCCAGCTTTAAGGCTGACGTTTCCTCCCCTTTAATACCCCCCCAAATTTGGCTTTGTATTGCAGGCTGTGGAGATGCAAGAAATGGGGAGGGACGGCTACTCGGACAGCGACCATTACCTCCCGATGGAAGGCCAAAGTCGAGCAGCCTCCATGCCACGGCTTCCTGCAGAAAACCAAGTGAGCTCAGTGAGATGTACTCTGCTGCATCCTGTATCATTTCCCAATCGTTTGACTCTTTCAATGCAACCAGTGACAATGTATCCAATGAGTTCTCATTCAAAGCATCACAGTGGAAATCAATTAAATTGTAAACACGTCCCCAAACAAATTGTTCTTTTAGTTAAATTACAGGGCAGAAAACCAGTAACTAATAAAATGTTTAAAGGGGGAATTAACCTTAGAAATTGCAATCAATTAATCGGCAGCCAGTTTTGTGGAGCGACATCTGATGCATAGCTTTCAAATACTTGATGTTTTTTGTTCAAAATCTCAGGTGAGGATCATGTCCTTGAAGGTTATTTAAAGTTCTGTGCAGCTCACACACTGTGCACATTATTTGTTGGCTATCAGTTAGATCCTGCCCACTGGGTCCTGCCTCTTCGGTAACCGATTTACAAGGGGAATGGATACACACACTCTGCCTGAATCTATGTTAAAATGTTATTTATTTCTGGTAAATGCGAGTGTAGGACTAATCAGGGACCCACCATTTTACTGCAATTCAATGAGGCTCAAATCATCAATGATAAAGTGAGATTTCAAACATTAATTCCTAACAAGGAAAAATTTACTACCTTTCAAAGAAAATGTTGTATTTGGGTGATGCAGCACTGAAAGAGTTAAAGTTGCCTTTTTATCTGCATGTTTTCCATTTTCTTTTTGGAAGTTCTCCACCATGACGCGAGCATTCCTGAAAAGGGGATAGGACCTCATTTGCTAGCATTGCGGGAATGCTGAAGATAATCTCTGCCGTACAATTTCCTCTTGGAGTTTGACAGTAAATCTTTACGATCTTGAATATAACTGGCTCAGTGAAGGCTCTCGAATCTTCGAATCAAGTGCTGACGATGACGCTGTATTGACACATTTCAAACGGAAATGTTGAAAGCACTGTGAGAACAAAGATATTTCATCAAGAAATAGACAGTTACTGTCTTGTTTGAAACAGTGATGTTATTTCTCCCCATCTCCCAAAAATAAGCTCAAAGATTCAGCCCTGTTTGTGACCACAATGAGTGAACATTGGGTCTGTACATCCCTGTGGACTGTTCTAAAAGAAATAGTGATTATCCCTCCGTTAAATAACAGATATAGGACCAACCCACTTATATAAGAAATTATTAATTGAAGACTTTAAATCAAGTTTCTCTCCTTCTCCTCTGGTACTAGGATAGTAAAAACATTCACAATTGTGCTTAGAGTGCCAGACTAGGATGGTCGTGAGAGCCCAAAATCATCCAATTATGACATTTCTGTAGGAGTCGCTAATCCAACTGAACATCCTACTGCCACCAGTAGATGTCTATGAAAGCTGACCTTCCAGCAGTGACCCGGTAGACAATGATGGGGAATAGGAACTCTGGCAAAATTAAATTTTGCCTTCACAAGCTCAAAGACACTAAAATCTATTTTTGTGACCTCTGCCCCACCTTAGTAAAGACCAAGTTTCAAACCGACCTGTTCTTCCAAATCTTACAAGTAAATGAAAATCTATCTAGAGCATGATTTCCCTGTCTCCCAAGTACTCGTACTCTGCATTTGGATGAAGTTACGACAGTTATAGGTGGTGCTTAAGATGACGATATTTTGAAGGCGATACCTGTGTTGTTCCAAACTGCAATGAACTCTGAAGTCCATTACTGTCTTTGTGAAATTCTTTGTTTTGTTATTCGGCAGCTTTATAAGCGTTAACTGAGGGCCTGATTTAACTGTGCAAGGTGGGTTTTGAGTAAGTTGAAACCAGCCCTCAAATTACACAACACTCCGTAAATAGTTTCTGGCAAACATCTTTACAGCTTAAACTAGTGACATCTAGTGGTAGAACATGACATCTCGTGGTAGATTAAAAAAGGAAAGCTGTCAACTACATAAAACCTGTTCATTAATAGAACTGAAGATAGCGAACTTAAATAGTTTAAGTTCATGAAAATGCCATATTTCAAAAGACTAGATATTTCACTCTCAAAACTATAAAGTTATTTGAAGTCAAGAGTACAATATTTAAATAATAGTTTTATGTAGCTCATTTCTTCTCTCACATTGAAGCATTCTCTCTCACCCCCTTTCCCCTCACATGCCAGCTCCTACATTTATTCTCACTATCTCTACACATTTTCCCCTTCTCCTACTCTCCTTCCCATTCTTTCTTTTCACCAATGTTCACTTGCACTTTCTCTCAGGCTTGTTCACTCTGATTAACTCTCTCTGTATCTTGCTCTTCACTTTGCTCGCTTATGAACGCTTTCACGCTCCTGTTTAGAATATTTAAGTGGGAGGTGGTCTCCCATTTGTCACGAAGCGCTGGTGAAAACAACACAGCGACACTCACGGGTCCAGCACATATTCTATCAGCCAGTTTGTGAGTGAGAAATTGAACCTTGCTGCACTGTGTCTTTTGTAGAACAGTGACAAGAAGCAACAATTTCACAGTGCTTAAAATAAATCCGGCACCAATTTTGTTCAGATTGATTTTTCAAGCACCCCCAGCAGCAACCTAAAACATGCCTTAGGTTCCTTCCACATGGGAATGAGGAGACTAATGCCTGTACTGAGGACTCCTCTCCGAAATGGGAAAGAGACGATTGGAGTGCATGTTATGGCCTATAGAGAGGATATGCCGGAAATGGTAATATCTGTGCTCGCTCTGCTGATGGTTTGTCAATGGTTGCTGTGGCAAAAGCAGCAGCCACCATCAAAACTGTAAGTAAACGTATTTTTTCAGATTTGTCACGGAGCCAGCAGAAGTGCTCCTGAGGAGGGCTGCCAGTTTGCAATTACCCGCCTCCCAAGTGTCCTACATCCAACCCCACCTCCACCCCAACCCCCACCTCAGCCCCTGCATCCCAGTGGGCAGCACGGTAGCACAGTGGTTATCACTGTTGCATCACAGCTCCAGGGTCCCAGGTTTGATCCCCGGCTTGGGTCACTGTCTATGCAGAGTCTGCACGACCTCCCCGTGTCTGCGTGGGTTTCCTCCGGTTTCCTCTCACAGTCCAAAGATGTACAGCTGAGGTGGATTGGCCATGATAAATTGCCCTTAGTGTCCAAAAACATTGGGTGGGATACTGGGTTACGGGGTTACAGGGATAGGATAGAGGCGTGGCTTAAGTGGGGTGCTCTTTCCAAGGGCCGGCGCAGACTCGATGGGCCGAATGGCCTCCTACTGCACTGTAGATTCTATGTTTCTCTTGAATTGGAGCAGTCACACTAACAAAATGAGCTGGATGCGAGGAAGCCAGGCTGAGACATGTTGTGGAAAGTCTTGGGTGAAAATGTTATGAAACTAAGACGGGCAATAGTCATTGAATTCAGATTAATAGTTGTCCCAGTTATGTGCTGTTAAATAAGTGAATCATAAGTTTGAACCTGTTTAAACCCAAAACATACTTGACACCAACACCACGGGCAAGATTCAGCGGACCTGAGACGAACATCACGAGCATGATTCAGCGGACTTGAGTTAAAGTCCTCTGAACGGCATTTTTAGCGGGTGTTTCTCGGCGCCTGCAGCACTTTCAACGGCACTTTGCTGCTGTTTTTCACCTCGGTGAGGAACTCCCCATCGAGGCCACTATTTAAGTCATTTCCTGCACTGGGGAGCTGACCACTCTGGGATTGGAGCATCATTTTTAAAGGCAACCCTGATCTTTCTATCCCCCTCAGCACCCCACCACGATCTCCGGAACCTCCACTTCACCCAACCTACTTCTTCTGGGGTCCTCAAGTGCCCCTCACCCCACCTCTTATGAGTAAGGCCCACTCAGGCTCAACCCCTGGCATGGGCAGCCTGGCACCCTTGCAGTTCCCCTGCCAGCCTGGTAGTGCCACATGGTCATCCTGGCAGGTGCCCGCATAGAGATGCCAAGCTATTAGTGCCAAGGTGCCCTGGGAGTGCCAGGGTGCCACCCTGCCCTGTCCCCAACCACACGGGGGTCTACAACACCAATCTAACATATCTGCCACATCATCATTGCTAAGTTCAAAAGTGGAACATTGAAGGGGTAAATGGCCCACTTCTCCTATTCCTATGAACATTTGCTACAAAAGGGATCACACTTGTTTTTCCCACATTTACCAATCACTCGCAATAATGAAACAATTCATAATGCACCAGGCTTCACAAAATGCCGCCACGTTGTTTGCACATAAGGTCATCAGGCCAAATTGGCAGATGTCTTCTTCTCTCTTGTTATGATACAGACAGTGCTCTTTAAACACATGTTCACAGTGGCTTTGGAACTGTGTTCTCACAAACACTTAATAATTGGATTATTCTGAATCTTCCTGATAGCTTTCCGAACAGATATTCTTGGAGATCTTCCCTGATGTGATTAGTGTTTGACTCCAGCATTCACTGATATAGTCATTCTTTCTAAAACCCCTGTACTCTAGAATTTCTAAATACATTTCTGAATCAGTTTCCCAATATAATCATAAAATTAAATGTTGATTTAATGGTTGAAGCTCTAACACTGGAATATTCCAACTGTGGGGTATTCCTGCGTTACAGTGAGGTGATGCCATAGCGTACTTGGTAACGTTGGTGTCCAGCATGTTTACTCTCCAAGCAATGATTGGCTGTCAAGCTTTGTGAGCACAGACTTGAAGGTGCCATAATTAGATTAATTAGATGGGTGAGCCATTAACGACAAGGAAAAACAATGGCTACTTGCTTAAAATATTAGAAGTTTAATGTTGAAAGCTGCTGTATGTAATCCACATTGTGTAAAACTCTTTGAATCAATTTTGCAAAATGATCTCATGCAATTTGATAATTTGGAGCATTCCTTGAGCAACTATAGAATGTGAGGCTTAAGGTAACTTAAATATCATCAGCAGCTCAAGTGTGGAGATTCTGCTGATTTTCTCCATTCTTACACCAAAGCAACATTAAGTAAGGCAGGAACCCTTTCTAGGCGAAGCAGAAACAGAGTCAATCTGGAAACTAATTCTCTCCCTGCGTAAATATTTCCCATTCCAAACAATCTGGAAAAGCGGCTGATCGAGGCAGGAATTCATAATCAAACTTTCCCAAAGGAGACCATCATTTTATAATAATGTTTGCGTTTATGTTGTGTCTTATTGCATCAAAGCAGTCACCAAATTAACTACTTTTGAAGTCCAGTAAATGTTGTTAGTAGGGAAATACCAGTTATTAGTAATGTTAGAAACAGGTGCTATTGGTTGAGGTCTGGCATAGCACGTTACTCTTTTGAATATGGCCGGGGTGGGGGGATCTTTAACCATCAGAACAGGCAAACAGATGTTGTTGAGATTCATCTGAAGAATATCGCTTCTGACTCGCTGAGCTTGTGAACTCAAATCCCTGCAACTTGAATCCACAACTATCTGACTTTGAAACAATAGTGTTATCGCTTGAGCTGATCTGATATCCTGCTGCACACTAGCAATATATATAAACATAATTCCTGAATAAAATTCAATGGGAAACGTGTCATTGAATGTTAAGTGCAACTTCAAACAAAACCTGGTGAACCTATAGTCTATTTTACACAGCCACTCCTTACTGATCACCAGTTCATTTCATCCTCACATCCATTATTTCCTTGAATTGGAATGTTCTTAATGAGGATTCTTCCCAGAGGATTTATCTCACTCTGAATTATGAAATCCATGTCCACTCTGTACTCATAAAAGAAAAATGTACCACTCTCTTCTGCTTTACAATAGCCATTTGTTAGCCTAATAGAAATCTCGGGGCGGGATTTACCAGCAGTTAGCGCCGGTGGGAAATTCCGGTCCCACATCGGCGCACAGGTTTCCCGGTGGCGAGGGCTGCAGTCAATGGGATTTCTGAGACCGTTAGATCCCGCTGGCGGGACGCCTCCCCCACTGATAAACACACGTGGGGTGGTCAGTAAATCCCGTCCAATGTCTCTAAACTCTTTAAGGTGAAAGTGAAACATTTCTGCCAACATATTTGGGATTTCCAAACCCCTGATCTCCCTTTAGCCTTACCATTTATTTGCTCCTCTGTTGAAGGCTGTGGCTCTGTTGAGGTAAAGTTGACGACTCTGTATATGTTCCATATAATTCCTTGTGCAGTTTTTTGGCCCCCGGTCCTATACACAGTGCTATAATTTTCTATACCTACTATTATTATGGAGGATCTAAAGACACACGACACAGTCAGCTATAGGTAAAACAAGCAGCAGTTCATTCAATACAAGTATTCATACAGGGGAATGCATTCTCAATTCAAAGATGCACTGTTTCCATCAGTTTTTCCATCAGTTACCACCTTCTGATATCTCATCTTCAACTCACAATTTATTATTTTGTATATCTAGTTTGGTAGGTCCACAATTACAGATGAGTTTACAAGGTAGTCATGGATAACCTGGCCTTTAACACAAACAGTGCCCATATTTTACTGCAGTGCCCAGTCATCTGTATATCTTAGCCTGTCCTGAGCTCAAGCAATCAATTTTATCACAGTATAACTCCGAGATAATTCATCAACCTATTCACATTCCTTTGCTTATCATGGACTGGCCCATATACAGGTTAGTCATTAACCTTCTTGACTGGCCAAATGTTCACCTTCCCCACCACACCCACTCTAGTTTGCTTTGTAACAGCAAATATTCATCAACCAGAAACTTGGTCAAGCTTGGGTGACCCCATGATAGACCATGATCACTTCTGTGTAGAGGTGGAGGAAGGCAATGTTACAGAGCTGGAAGTGGGTGGTGTAAGAATCTGATACTAATTATAGTTTTCAACTTAAACGTTTCATTGTGTTGGATCAAGGCCAGAACTTTTCAATTTATTTTCAGTGTTGCCTTGGGCAGGAAAAGCAGAGGGCATCCCACCAGCAGCCTTGCTGGCTATTCCTGTCATGTTTTTAAATACTTTGTGGGAAAAATAGGAAGGGGTGGGTCCCACAAAGTCATGCTCGTGGGGGTGGGGGAGCTCAATCACCTGCACAGGGCACCCCATTTTAAGCATCAAATTTTAAAAACAGACACGTGATAGAACCCCTCCACCCCCGGCTGGTGCCCCTGTCCCTATGGACATGGAACCCCTCCCACAGACCATCCCCACCCCCCTTGGCACTGCCCCATGGCAGGGGGATCAGGGATAATCGAGCAGATCCACCAGCAGAGAAGGCATTTTGAGGCTCCACTAAGTCTGCCGTTCCTGCCTCCGAAAGGAGGGGTGGAAAATTCCCCCTCTTCCCCAGCTCTTTGATTATGGTCAGTGTCTTTAAGTAGCAGTCATACCGAGAGATAAACGCAATTGTCCAGCTTTTCCTCTGGGACAGGACCTTTCTCAATTCTATCAATTATGAAGAAAAGATTAAGGTTTTTACATGTCTCCAGGCATGCATTCTGCCCTTGAAGATATCTTCTGTTCTGATTCCTATCAAAGCACTGGATGTCAACGATCTAGAGCTTACTTTTGTGAATTGTATTGACAAAGCTTTCATCAACAGACACAAAGCACACATTCTACATCGACAGCAGAGCCCACAATGTAATGGACTGATATATCAAACCCTACAGCATCCTGGGAATAAACAATTTCACCACTTCACTATTTCCAGCTACAGCACAAATCCAAAATCTATCAATGAGATAAAAATAAAGCATTAATGTTAATCTTATGAAATTTTCAGAATTTTATCCTGGGTCCTAAGTCTTACGGGCTTGATAGTAGTTGGGTTCGTGGAGTGTTCCTAAAAAGGTTAGATGAAGCAATTTAAGTTTTATGTAAACAAATAAGTTTAATATTACAAGAAAGCATGCAATTTTATTGGTTATACAAAGAAAATAAATCAGACAATAAAACGACACAATGGCACAGTGGTTACCACTGCTGCCTCACAGCTCCAAGGTCCCAGGTTCAATTCCAGCCTTGGGTGACTGTGTGGAGTTTGCACTTCCTCCCCGTGTCTGAGTGAGTTTCCTCCGGGTGCTCCGGCTTCCTCCCACAGTCCAAAGCTGTGCAGGTTAGGTGGATTGGCCATGCTAAATTGCCCTTAGTGTCCAAAAAGGTTAGGTGGGGTTACTGGGTTACAGGGATAGGGTGGAGGTCTGGACTTAAGTGGAGTACTCTTTCCAAGGGCCGGTGCAGACTCGATGGGCCAAATGGCCTTCTTCTGCACTGTAAATTCTATGATATACCCTGAAAAGAAAAGATAACTCATAATTTCTATGAGAGAATCCAAACTTCAACCTCTACTTAATGCAACTACTAGACTTTAAAAGAGATCCAGGTATCACTCAAACATCAAAATAAAATATTACCTTGATCCCCAAGAATGCGAGACCCATTGATCGATGGATCTGAAGTGGAGGACCAACAACTCTCCCCTAACAAATCTATTTTTGAAATGGGGAAATGCCGAGGAAATCAGAAGCACAAAGGGACTTGGTAGTCCTTGTTCACGATTCTCTTAAGGTTGACGTGCAGGTTCAGTCAGCAGTCAAGAAGGCAAATGCAATGTTAGCATTCATGTCAAGAGGGCTAGAATACAAGACCTTCTGAGGCTGTATAAGGCTCTGGTCAGACCCCATTTGGAGTATTGTGAGCAGTTTTGGGCCTTGAATCTAAGGATGGATATGCTGGCCTTGGAAAGGGTCCAGAGGAGGTTCACAAGAATGATCCCTGGAATGAAAAACTTGTCGTATAAAGAACGGTTGAGGACTCTGGGTCTGTACTCATTGGAGTTTAGAAGGATGAGAGGGGGGATCTTATTGAAACTTACAGGATACTGAGAGGCCTGGATAGAGTGGACCTGGAGAGGATGTTTCCACTTGTAGGAAAAACTAGAACCAGAGGACACCATCTCAGACTAAAGGGATAATCCTGTAAAACAGAGATGAGGAGGAATTTCTTCAGCCAGAGGATGGTGAATCTGTGGAACTCTTTGCAGCAGAAGGCTGTGGAGGCCAAATCATTGAGTGTCTTTAAGACAGATATAGATAGGTTCTTGATTAATAAGGGGATCAGGGGTTATGGGGAGAAGGCAGGAGAATGGGGATGAGAAAATATCAGCCATGATTGAATGGCAGAGCAGACTCGATGGGCCGTGTGGCCTAATTCTGCTCCTATATCTTATGGTCTTATGGTTTAACAATTCAAATTATGTTGAGATATTTATGATGAATGTTTTGGTGTTGTATAACTAAAAGGTGGTGTGGAAGATGGTCATTCACTCAGTAATAGAACACCCCCAATCATTATCCCATATTGGGGATAATAGGCCTTCCTACTGTAATTAGGTTGCCCATTCAATTTCTAAGAATGTTTTTCATTTCTTGAAAATTAAGCTTGGGTTACGGTCATGTTGGTCAATCTGTTTGGTCAACGTGTTGAGTGTAGTAAGATAAAAGACTTGGGGCCCAGTGGTTCTTTATCAGATTGTGGTTTTACCTATCAGAACTAGCATTGGACTTTTGTGCTAGTTGTCACTGCAAGGATCCCCCGGATAGTGGCTTCTAGAATACGTGTAATCTTTATCAGCAATATCACGTTGATGTGAAGGGAGTCAACAATGTTGTGCTTGGTCAATTTTGCCCTTAGAAGAATGCAGCTGACTGTAGGTTTTACTGAAAAGTAATTTTTCAGTTAATTTATTGTATCTATCCCATATATTTTAGCCCTTATTCCTTCACAATGCCTCACCCCCCCCCCCCCCCCCCAACCTACCTATTCAAGAGCAAAGTTGTCAGAGACTCGAAGCAGATTTCTTTCCCATCTACCTGGCCAGCAGATGGACTGCACATACATCGAGGAAATTGAATAAATTATACTGAAGCTTTGGTTTTGGTGGTCAGTAAACTGCCTAGCCTTCCACCGAGCCACATAGGACAAGAAGGCACGAGTCAATCGGCATCATTACTGGTCACACTCTTAGCAGAGGTGAAAACATTGAAATTACCTTAAGAGGGCATTATTCAGCAACCTCATGAATGGTGACAGGCTCCACGCCAGGCGCCGGGCAAATCACGAGTCGCCCGACTTGCTTCTCCCGGCGCAATCTGGGTCTCACCCTCGCTGGGGGGGGATCCAAGTCTGCATATTTAGCTCATTTAAATACCCAGAAGCCAGATTCACCTGATATTCAAATGTCGCCTCTGGGAGACCTCACCAAGTTGCTGTTTACTACTGGTCCACACAAACAGGGACCAGATATAAGGTCATTAGGGGGTCGGGGGTGGGGGGGTCTCTTAGGCCATTAGAGACCTCTGGGTGGTCAGGGACGGGGCAGGATGGCACCCTGGCAGTGCCACCCTGGCATTGGTGATACTATCATGGGTGCCAGGGAACCACTAACCCCGCTTCTGTTCGCACTGGCAATCGAACCACTGGCCATTGTCCTTAGGTCGGTGGACGGGCGTTCGGGGGAGGGGGGATTGGCGGGGAGGGGGGTTGCAGGGAGCACAGGGTTTCGCACCACGCAGATGATCTGCTCCTCTATATTTCACACTCCCTGACCAGCATGGGAAAGATAACAGGACTTCCTCAGGAGGTTCGGCGACTCCTCCAGTTACAAATTCAACCTGGGGGATGAGCGGAATCTTCCCGATGAAGCCCCGAGAGAGAGCAGTGGAGCTGGAAGGACTACCATTCAGAGTAACCCAAACCAGGGCGGCACGGTGGCGCAGTAGTTAGCACTGCTGCCTCACGGTGCCAAGGACCTGGTTTCATCCCGGTCTCGGGTCAGTGTCTGTGTGGAGTTTGCATGTTCTCCCCGTGTCTGCGTGCGTCTCACCCCCACAACCCAAAGATGGGCAAGGTAGTGGATTGGCCAGGCTAAATTGCCCCTTAATTGGAAAAAAATAATTGGGTACTCTAAATTTATATTTATGTTTTAAATTTTAAAAAATAAAGTGACTGAAACCAAGTTCAGGTACCTGGGGATACAAGTGGCCCACAATTGGACGAGGCTCCACAAATGAAACCTCACCAAACTGGGTGAGGAGGTGAAGAAGGATCTGCGAAGATGAGACTCGACTCACTCCCTCCTTCGCTAGCAGGACGAGTACAGAACAACATGCTGCCTAGGCTCCTCTTTGTATTCAGACTGCTCCCGATCTTTATCCCCAGATCCTTCTTTTCTGCCCTTTGTCTGGGAGGGAAGAATCCCTGGGATACGTAAGACCATCTTACAGCAAGGCGGTACGTGGGGAGCTTCACCCAAACCTCCTTTCTATCACTGGGCGGCAAAAGCAGCGAGGGTGAGGGGTGGCTGAAGGAGCTGGGGGCAAACTGGGTCCGAATGGAGGAAGCCTCCTTCTCCGGTGAAGGAGCAATGATAAAATAGGGGCGGAGGGGCCTGAAAGTGGAGGAGAGATGGGGAAGAGATGGGGCAGCTGGTCAAAATGGCGCCCCGATCTGCTAGCAGCCTTGATAAAATCACTTTAAATGTGGCTTCGCTGGTGTGAAACCTCCCCAAGGCCCAAATAAACAGAAAAGTGCCATTGAATAGCGGGTTTCTCAGGACTGCAGCCACGGAGAAACACCCCACTAAACGTGCCCGATAGTGGGCCTAGTTTGAAATCAGCTGAATCTCTAGGTTAGGGAGAAAAACATCAGCCAGGGTTATCTTATTATTCTGTATTCTCTGATGAAAGTTTCCTTTACCGCTGAACGCAATTCAGTACAATGAACACAAATTACAGGCGCCGTGAGGCAGCAGTGCTAACCACTGCATCACCATGCCGCTCCTAACGGAAAGAGGGAATTAAAGATATTTGGCAGAGAAAAGCAGTAGGGAAGAGCAAAAATTTAGAATGGGACCATTTGAAATGTGGGGCCAGCCCCAAGTCATCTGTGATGAGTTTTTCTGTTGCTAAAAATTGATTTGTTTTACTGATGCCAATTCTCAAATAATGTTAGTCCCTCTAAACCCTTCCCAAAAACTGTTCACTCCTTCATCCTGAAGAAATCCTGTTGATTCAGCCTAATCTTTGATGAATATTAAACAACCAGGTGTTTTCTTTCTGCTTTTTCAACCTGCTTATTGTATATAACTGTTGTATCTTTGTGCTCTTTTTCTTCTTCCCCTTCTCTTTTTCATGTTTTGTTTTTAAAATCCCAACTTGTGTTATTTTGACAAAACTTCATTGTCTTGTGTCTTTCCACATCCTTGCTCCCGCCTTATTTCTGCTTTTCATGTCTCCCTTTTCTTTTCAATTTGGGGTGTTCTTGCTACCATTTCCTGTCACCTCTGTCCCGTCTCTGCCTCCTCCCCTGTCCCTTGTATGTCGTGTTTTCTTCTATATCCTTCTCGGTATGCACCCTCTCTTGTGGCTGTTAGCAGAGGAGGAAAGTGCGGAACCGTGGAAATAACCTCAGTGTATGTACCCTGTCTTAGTCTCTTCTCTTATGTTTTGATTACTCTTGTCTGTCTCTAAGTTTCATTTTGCCAAATGTGGAACTTGGTGGTGTCTCCCTTAAAGGGCTTGTTCAGTTGTTGAAGGGACAATGCCTAAGTAGAGCAAAGGGGGGGGGGTCAAATTTCCCCCCCCCCCCCCAAATATTTGCTTGCTAGAAGAAAACAGAATGATGTAAATTACTTTGAAATGTATAATTGTGATACACAAATCACACTGCTCCTCCCTGAAGGACAAAAGATTTGCCAAATACTTTCGTCAAGAAGAGAATGGCCCTTTAATCAGCAATGTTACTAAAATACTTGACTTCTTGAATTAATCCCTGGGTACTCTTTTCAACCAAAACGTTGTGAAGTATGCATGTGCCGATTAAGTTATTTTTAAGTTATTTTAAATTTTGTTGATATATTGAGGTTTAGGGGCAGGAGAATTTTCTTTAAAATTCTTTTGGTACTTCCACTCTTTCTCTCCACGTCTGACATTCTGCAGCAAAGGCACCAACTGCAAGTTCTCCTTATAAGCTGAGTGGTGCCAGGAACTTGCTCACCAGTGACCCTCCCCTCAAATTTCCACAGCCCGCCCACAATCAGATCGTGCTGCAAGGTCAAAGGCTCCACCAGACCTTCACCCTTTGCCTCAGAACAGATCATTGTTCAAAGCTGCATCCACTCTGGCAACGCCATGGAGCTGTGGCTAATTGTCCCAGTCTGACTGACCGATATAACTCAATGCAGATCAGTTATTGAATCGGGATCCTCCCTAGCCTCATGGCGCAGTACCACACCAGACAATGCCTGCATCCAGTGAACTATTTGGATTCTATAGTATATTTCTTTTGAGAACAAAATCTAACATGTTGACAACTGAACGTGTCCTTTCAATCGCATTGCATGCCCAGGACTTAGTATCCAGTCAGGTGGTTTAAAAGCTTGACTCTATCTTGTTTCAGGAGATTGTAAGCAGCTGAGGAACCAGCTGAAGAATTGCATGTTCCTGAGAATTTGCTAGAATGTTAACGCATGATGTAACTCTTAAAAATGCAGCGCCTGCATGTGGCGTGGTCTTTAACTGTTTGACGAATATCTCTGATGTAAGAAAAAAAACCTTTGTCATATGGGGAGGGAAGGAAGAAAATTCAGTTTAAATGGTAGTGATAGACCGATATCGAAATGTGTTGGAAACAGGCAAAACCTTCATTATTCAATGTAAGTTGAGGTCTTATGATGTCACTGAGACCCCAATGACATTTTGGCATCATTAATTGCCGTGCCTGCTGAGTTCCAAACCAGCCCAGTACACACAGCTGGAATCAGTCAAAGGGTGTCCCATAAAGGCATAATTGGAAACAGATCTGTGAACACAAAATAGTATTTGGTCATTTTTGGCAAATCTGTGCCTCACTATTTCTAAAGCTCCCCTTGATTGGCCCAACTCTCCTTTACGTCCCTGCTGCAGGCCTGTGCTCAATGAATGAATGGTTCACTGCATTTCTCATCCACCCAGAGCACACACAGCTTATAGGTGCTCAGCATGTACTGGTAGCTCACCTGTTGAAAGCAAATGTGATCATCGACATGTCTCATCAGCTGAGAGTTTCAATCACTTCTCACAGACCCCATTCCTGGCCGATGAAAATCGACCCTTTGAGTGTTCAGTCTCCGAATCAGATGTTGGCGACACCAAGAAAGGTTGCAGACAGCACTCAAAATAAATACAATAAAGAACACGCTTGCCTGTCATCTAATACAAATAATGAACACGGCAAGTGTATGGAGAATTCAATTGTTCAGGGTCTGTTCTCATGCTTAATGTTCAAAAAATCCAAACAGGAATTGTATTTTGTCCTTCATCAGGCTATAATGGATTGGATGTTTTGATATGGTACATTCAAGGACACCTGTCCACACCACTTTCCTCCCTATTCCTCAGTATTTTTTAGAGGCGATGCAAATATTTTGCACTATACATACCGGTCTATCACTAAACTCAAAAGGGACTGTTGATTTGGTACCATGTTGCTTTTTAAACAGCTAACTGTGTCATGACATTCTTTGAAAAATAACAATGTACATGTCTTGTTACCATGCATGAAAGGAAAAGGTAAGAATTGAGAGGAAAACAGTCCTACGATGGGCATAGGAGACCAATAAACATTCCCACTATCGAACATTGGAAACAAGTTAATACTATTGCTATTGATTAATGGGAAAACACTATTGTCATTGGACAATGGGAACACACTAATACTATTGTTTTGGGACACGGGGAACACACTAATGCTATTGTTATTGGACAAGGGGAACACACTAACATTATTGCTATTGAACCGGGGAACACACTAATACTTGTATTCAGCAGTGGGAACACACTCACACTATTGCAATAGAACAGGGGAATCACACTAGTAACCCTATTGAACAGGGGGAATTTTTTTACACTATTCTATAGAACAGGGGGGAACACACTAATGACCCTACTGAACAGGGGAACCACACTAATAATGCTATTGAACAGGGGAACCACACGAATAATGCTATTGAACAGGGGAACCACACTAGAAACCCTATTGAACAGGGGAACCACACGAATAATGCTATTGAACAGGGGAACCACACTAATAATGCTACTGAACAGGGGAACCACACTAATAATGCTACTGAACAGGGGAACCACACTAATAATGCTACTGAACAGGGGAACCACACTAATAATGCTACTGAACTGGGGAACCATACTAATAATGCTATTGAACAGGGGAACCATACTAATAATGCTACTGAACAGGGAAACACACTAATAATGCTGCTGAACAGGGAAACACACTAATAATGCTGCTGAACAGGGAAACCATACTAATAATGCTGCTGAACAGGGGAACCACACTAATAATGCTATTGAACAGGGGAACCACACTAATAATGCTATTGAACAGGGGAACCACACTAATAATGCTGCTGAACAGGGGAACCACACTAATAATGCTACTGAACAGGGGAACCATACTAATAATGCTATTGATCAGGGGAACCACACTAATAATGCTATTGAACAGGGGAACCACACTAATAATGCTGCTGAACTGGGGAACCATACTAATAATGCTATTGATCAGGGGAACCATACTAACAATGCTACTGAACAGGGGAACCATACTAATAATGCTGCTGAACTGGGGAACCACACTAATAATGCTATTGATCAGGGGAACCACACTAATAATGCTACTGAACAGAGGAACCACACTAATAATGCTATTGAACAGGGGAACCATACTAATAATGCTATTGATCAGGGGAACCACACTAATAATGCTATTGATCAGGGGAACCATACTAATAATGCTATTGAACAGGGGAACCACACTAATAATGCTACTGAACAGGGGAACCACACTAATAATGCTATTGAACAGGGGAACCATACTAATAATGCTATTGATCAGGGGAACCATACTAATAATGCTATTGATCAGGGGAAACACACTAATAATGCTATTGAACAGGGGAACCATACTAATAATGCTATTGAACAGTGGAAACATGCTAATACTCTGGCTATTGAGCAGGGGGAACATACTAATATCCCAGAGGGCATTGGGAACACTAACACTTCCATAAAGCAGTGGGAACACGCTAGCACTCCCATAGGGCAGGGGCAACATACTAACACTTCCACTGGGCAGTATGACCACTAACACTCCCACTGGGCTGAATGACCACTAACACTTCCACTGGACAGTATGACCACTAACACTCCCACTGGGCTGAATGATCACTAACACTTCCATTGGACAGTATGACCACTAACACTCCCACTGGGCTGTATGACCACTAACAGTCCCACTGGGCTGTATGACCACTAACAGTCCCACTGGGCAGTATGACCACTAACACTTCCACTGGGCAGTATGACCACTAACACTCCCACTGGGCTGAATGATCACTAACACTCCCACTGGGCTGTATGACCACTAACACTCCCACTGGGCAGTATGACCACTAACACTCCCACTGGGCTGTATGACCACTAACAGTCCCACTGGGCTGTATCACTAACATTCCCACTGGGCAGTATGACCACTAACATTACCATTGGGCAGTATGACCACTAACACTCCCATTGGGTAGTGGGAATATTTATATGCTGGACGTAAGGTCTGTCTGTCTGTGTATATTACATTAAATGTATGTAAAGGTAACTCGTGTATGGACAACATGTTCATAGCTAATGTTCATATGGTACATATATGTAACATATACTATACATTTAGGTAATATGTCTACAGTGTATATTTTAGCATATATAATGCATGAATAGATAATATATCTATAACTAGGATAAATAAAATATGTTTATATGATACTCTGTGATACAGCTCATGACAGAACAACGGATAAATTAAATGTGATTTTGTAGATGCCTAGACGTAAAATTTTAATGAGGTATTAGTTTTATCATATAAAATGTGCAGATATATAAATAAATGTATGACATTGTATGTTTAAGATATGCTAGAAGTGGGTGTGGCCAGCAATGGCGGCTTTTCCCGCGCTGAAGCGGGGTCAGAGAGGGAGGGCAAGGGGGGGGGGGGGGGGGAGGCCCCTCCCCCCCCCACATCGGGAGGAGTCGGAGTGTGGCAGGGGCAGCCGGGTCAGCGAAAACCAGCTGACTCTCGGGAGTACGATGGTGGATACACCGCGGCTAGGAGGGGTCCTAGCCGGGGGGGGGGGGGGGGGGGGGGGGGGGGGGGGGGGGAAGGGGGGGGGGGGGGGGGGGGGAGGGGGGTTAGGGGGGGATACCGGGTTGCTGCTGGAAAGGCCGAGGACGGGAAGGGAAGAACGGGAGGAGAGAGGGGGGGGGGGGGCCATCGCCATGGGGAACGGGTCAGAAGGGGAGGGTCGACCCGGGGCGAACAGGGGACAGGACATGGCTAATAGACAGGGGAAAGGGACGGGTCGCTCCGCGACCCGGTTGATTACTTGGAATGTGAGGGGGCTGAACGGACCGGTCAAGAGATCAAGGGTTTTTTCACACCTAAAGGGACTGCAGGCGGATGTGGCAATGTTGCAGGAGACTCACTTGAGAGTAGTAGACCAGGTGCGCCTGAGAAGGGGGTGGGTGGGACAGGTGTTCCACTCAGACTTGGACGCAAAGAACCGGGGGGTGGCGATTTTGGTGGGAAAGAGGGTGTCGTTCGTGGCGGCGCAGGTGGTAGCAGATAAGGAGGGTAGGTACGTGATGGTGAAGGGTAGGCTGCAGGGAGAGAATGTGGTGCTGGTAAATGTATATGCCCCGAATTGGGATGACGCGGGTTTTATGAGGCGCCTGTTGGGCCTCATTCCGGGTCTGGAGGCAGGAGGCCTGATCATGGGGGGGGACTTCAACACAGTGCTCGACCCTGGGCTGGACAGATCGAGTTCCAGGATGAATAGGAGGCCGGCAGCGGCAGAGGTGCTAAGGGGGTTCATGGAGCAGATGGGGGGGGTAGACCCTTGGAGATTTGGCAGGCCAAGGGCGAGGGAGTATTCTTTTTTCTCCCACGTCCACAGGGTGTACTCCAGAATAGACTTTTTTGTACTGAGCAGGGGGCTGATTTCGAGAGTGCAGGACACGGAGTACTCGGCCATTGTGATTTCGGACCATGCACCACACTGGGTAGAGGTAGAACTGGGGGAAGCACGGGACCAGCGCCCGTTGTGGCGCCTGGATGTGGGGCTGCTGGCGGACGATGAGGTGTGCGGAAGGGTCCGGAAGGGCATTGAGAGATATCTGGGCACGAACGACACGGGCGAGGTGAAGGTGGGGGTAGTCTGGGAGGCCCTGAAAGCAGTGATCAGAGGAGAGCTGATCTCCATAAGGGCACACAGAGAAAGGAAGGAGAGGCAGGAGAGGGAGAGACTGGTGGGGGAACTTATAGAAGTGGACAGGAGATATGCGGAGACACCAGAGGAGGGGCTGTTGAGGGAGCGGCGCAGTTTACAGGCCCAGTTTGACCTACTGACCACTAGGAAGGCGGAGACGCAATGGAGAAGGGCACAGGGCGCGGTCTATGAGTACGGGGAAAAGGCGAGCAGGATGCTAGCACACCAGCTGCGCAAGCGAGATGCAGCCAGAGAGATTGGGGGAGTGAGAGAGAAGGGAGGGAACGTAGTGCAGAAGGGGCAAGAGGTGAACGGGGTCTTCAGGGATTTCTACAGGGAATTGTACCGGTCTGAGCCGCCCAGGAGGAGGGGGGGAATGGAGAACTTCCTCGATAGATTGAGGTTCCCAAAGGTCCAGGAGGAACGGGTGGAGGGGCTGGGGGCGCCGATAGAGCTGCAGGAACTAGTTAAAGGGATAGGCCAGATGCAGGCGGGGAAGGCGCCGGGGCCGGATGGGTTCCCGGTGGAATTTTATAAGAAGTATGTGGACTTGGTGGGTCCAGTGCTGGTGCGAGCCTTCAATGAGGCGCGAGAGGGGGGGGCTCTGCCCCCGACAATGTCACAGGCCCTGATCTCCTTGATCCTGAAGCGGGACAAAGACCCTGTACAGTGCGGGTCCTACAGGCCCATCTCCCTCTTGAATGTAGATGCCAAACTGTTGGCAAAGGTCCTGGCAACCAGAATAGAGGATTGTGTGCCAGGGGTAATCCATGAGGACCAGACGGGGTTCGTGAAGGGACGCCAACTTAACACAAATGTCCGGAGACTGTTGAATGTGATTATGATGCCAGCAGTGGAGGGGGAGGCTGAGATAGTGGTAGCACTGGATGCGGAGAAGGCATTCGATAGGGTGGAGTGGGAATACCTGTGGGAGACGCTGGAACGGTTTGGGTTTGGGGAGGGATTTATCAAGTGGGTGAAGCTGCTGTATTCGGCCCCGATGGCGAGTGTGGTTACAAACGGGAGGAGGTCGGAGTATTTTGGGCTCCATCGAGGTACCAGGCAGGGATGCCCCCTATCCCCCTTACTATTTGCATTAGCGATCGAACCGTTGGCGATGGCACTGAGGGGTTCAGGGGGGTGGAGAGGACTGACAAGGGGAGGGGAGGAACATCGGGTATCACTCTATGCGGATGATTTGTTGTTATATGTGGCGGACCCGGAAGGGGGAATGCCAGAGGTAATGGAAATACTAGCGGAGTTTGGGGACTTTTCGGGATATAAATTAAATGTGGGTAAAAGTGAGGTCTTTGTGATACACCCGGGAGATCAGGGGGAGGGAATTGGGCGGCTCCCCTTTAAGAGAGCAGTAAAGAGCTTCAGGTACTTGGGGGTGCAGGTGGCAAGGAACTGGGGGACCCTCCACAAGCTGAACTTTTCAAGGCTGGTGGAGCAGATGGAGGAGGAGTTCAAGAGGTGGGACATGGTACCGCTGTCACTAGCAGGGAGGGTGCAGTCAGTCAAAATGACGGTCCTCCCGAGGTTCTTGTTTCTGTTCCAGTGCTTGCCCATCTTCCTCCCCAGGGCCTTCTTCAAGAAGGTAACTAGCAGCATTATGGGCTATGTGTGGGCACATGGCACCCCTAGAGTGAGAAGGATTTTCTTGGAACGGAGTAGGGACAGTGGAGGATTAGCGCTACCCAATCTTTCCGGATACTACTGGGCGGCGAACGCATCGATGGTGCGCAAGTGGGTGATGGAGGGGGAGGGGGCAGCTTGGAAACGTATGGAGAGGGCGTCCTGCGGCAATACAAGCCTGGGGGCGCTAGTAACGGCACCATGGCCGCTCCCCCCCACAAGGTATACCACGAGTCCGGTAGTGGCGGCCACCCTTAAAATCTGGGGGCAGTGGAGGCGACACAGGGGGGAAGTGGGGGGTCTGATGGCGGCGCCACTGAGGGGGAACCACAGATTTGTCCCGGGGAACACTGGCGGGGGATTCCAGAGCTGGCACAGGGCGGGCATCAGGCAACTGAGGGACATGTTCATAGAGGGGAGGTTTGCGAGCCTGGGAGAGCTGGAGGAGAAATTTGAGCTCCCCCCGGGGAACACGTTTAGATACCTGCAGGTGAAGGCATTTGCCAGACGACAGGTGGAAGGATTTCCCTTGCTTCCCGATAGAGGGGCGAGTGATAGGGTGCTGTCAGGGGTCTGGGTCGGAGAAGGGAAGGTCTCGGACATCTACAAAATAATGCAGGAGGTGGAGGAGGTACCGATAGAGGAGCTGAAAGACAAGTGGGAAGCGGAGCTGGGAGAGCAGATAGAAGATGGGACATGGGCGGATGCCCTAGAGAGGGTCAATTCGTCGTCGTCGTGCGCAAGGTTGGGCCTCATCCAATTTAAGGTGCTGCACAGAGCCCATATGACGGGGACTAGGATGAGTCGGTTCTTCGGGGGTGAGGACAGGTGTGTTAGGTGTTCGGGAAGCCCTGCGAACCATGTACATATGTTCTGGATGTGTCCGGCACTGGAAGAGTTCTGGGAGGGGGTGGCGGGGACGGTATCGAGAGTGGTGGGAACCAGGGTCAAACCAGGGTGGGGGCTAGCGATTTTTGGGGTTGGGGTGGAGCCAGGAGTACAGGAGACAAGGGAGGCCGGAATATTGGCCTTTGCGTCCTTGGTAGCTCGGAGAAGGATCTTGATTCAGTGGAGGGACACAAGGCCACCAAGTGTTAACACCTGGTTAAACGACATGGCAAGCTTCATCCAATTGGAAAGAATCAAATTCGCCCTGAGAGGGTCGGTACAGGGGTTCTTCCGGCGGTGGCAGCCCTTCCTTGACTTTCTGGATCAGAGATAGGAACTGGAGGCCGAAACAGCAGCAACCCGGGGAGAAAGGGGGGGGGGGGGGGGGAGGGAGGGGGGGGGATAGCAACGAAGGGAGCACGTCAGCGGGGGGTCGCGGGCAATGACTGCCCGAGGCCATCGGCAGAAAGGGAAAAACGGTTTGGTTGCTAGACTGATAGCGCGGGGGGGGGGGGAGGGAGGGTGGGGGGGTGCGCGCGGGGGAGGGCGTGGGGAGGATTTTCCAGGGGGGATTTGTTGTGTTATAATTTAAAATGTAGTAGGGGTAAATGTTTGTATCGAAAAATTTCAATAAAAATTATTTTTAAAAAAAAGATATGCTAGAAGTTTAAAGTTTTGTCCCAGGAGAGGGCTGATATATAAGAATGGGACAGGATTCTTTAATAATGCAGGAACCTGCGGTAATTGTCCAGTGATGGTGTGTTCAGTAGATGTATCAGTAATATGTGACACTTTTCCAAATTCTGTGCCTTTCCACACAATCCATTTTCCTGCAGAGTAAGTCTGATAATTATAGAACGTGTGTTCTAAATATAGACTCTCAATGTGTGCATAGATTCTGGGAACTATTGTAACCTAACCCAGGGAATTGACGGGATCAGGTGAAATGCTAGTTTTACACTGCACCCATTGAAGCCAACATCAGGTGGAGTATGGAAGAGCCTTCCACCTGATCCCGTGGACTTTCTGCTTGGTGAGTTAGGTTTAGTCTCTCACCTTCATATCTATAACTTTTTTATAGCTGCACATATAGATCTTGTATCCTTTGTGTGGTAGAACATGTAATAGCATTATATCCACTGTTTCTAGATGGAGTTTATAAGTTTATAAACTGTATTTCTATCTACAGATTGTGTCTGTGCAGTGTATCTATATGTACAAGGTTGCATAGGTTGTGTCTAAACACTGCATTAGAGTGTGTGTGCGTGTGAGAGAACATATCTTCAATATATGTAACAATGTTATATAGTCGTCACATTCTCGGTCAGTCGCTCCATGACACATGGCAATGTCCACATTTCTGATGAAGGCTGTCTGAGTGGAGACACTATAGCACCATCACTGGAAGGAGGTTGTCATTCTTGTGTGGCAGGTTTAACCAGGCGGTCTTCCTCGTAAACATGGAGTAGGAATTCATCATTTTAAAAGCTGACACAACCTTGTGTCAAAACATGGTGACAGGAAGTAAGACTTTGTAGATAGGGCAATGAACAGACATAAAACCTTTAGTAGGATATATAGATTCATAATATAAAATATGCATATATATAAATAAATGTATGGAATTGTGTGTATAAGATAAGTTTAATGTTTAGTCCCAGAAGAAGGGCTAGTATTTGCGAATATGACAGGATTCTTTAGTAATGGAGGAACCTGCAGTAATTGTCCAGTGAAGGTGTGTTCAGTAGATGTATAAATAATATGTGCCATCTCTCCAAATGCTGTGTATTCCCACGCAATCCTGTTGCTTTTCACATGTTGCGCACTTGACAATAACTTAATGAATTTCTTTTTAACGCCCACAGTGTGCTTTTTTAAAAGTAACATAGATTCTCTTTTACATCACAGACTATTGAAGATACAAGTCCAATTAGGAGATCAGCATCCACACTGGGCCATCAGCGCTCCAAAGGGATGCGTCTGGATGACTACTCGCTAGAGCGGGTCATCCCAGAGGAATCGCAAAGGCCCCATCGCCGCAGGGAGAGGGGCCACAGGACTTCTGAAAGGTCACTGAGCCGATACACAGATGCTGATACAGGTAAGCTTTTATCATTCTACTGAAAGATTATAGCAAAACATTCGGACAGCACAGAAATGTATTTCCTGAGCAAACTAACCCAAACACTTGACTGATTTATACACTGGAGGTTATGTATCAATTCCAATTGGAATTAATTCGAAATCCCAAAATATACAAGAGAGTGTCTCCTTTGGCCCATATGATGACTGCCTCGCCCACTATAGCGCTAGGCCATGCAGACTAAGCGGGGCTCAGGTTCCATCCTTGGTCTATGCTGAGCTAGTTGTGGTCAACCAGGGCAATATTAACGTTAAAATTCAATCTCCTCCAGCGAGGAGCAGTAACAACTTAGTCAGAAATCAAGTTTTGGATCATTACAGAATCAGGCCTTCTACAAAGAGACCTATATGGATTGTGGTTTAGGACAAGATTGGGTTTAGAAGTGTTGTCTCTAGAATAAAATAGCTTTCTAATATTCATTGTAAAGAGCACCTGTTTAGGTGAGGTGCCAGAAGCTATATTGCAGTTTTAGAATCTTGTCCTAATATTTCTTGGGAAAGGAGGGAAAGGGAGAATGAAAACGGAGGAGGAAGTAACAGAAAACTTTGGAATACAGTCTGACACACAACATCCTTTGTTGCTGATCTTCAATAATATTGTTACGACCCCCTGGGCCAGTGTGTGGTCAATTCCAATATCACATGACCCGGAGTTGCAACACAATTGAAATTAACAAATAATTATTAGAAGAGCACCCAAAGTTTGGCCCTTGGCTGCCTGATAATGACAGTCACCAGGTTTGTAAATTTAATTAATTTTATTAATAACAATAACTATTATTAAATATATAGCAAATACAGCTGATTAATTATTATCTAGTTCCTAACCCCCTGACCCTTAACTCACCACCACTCTCTACACAAGCACACACACAAATACACAAAACCGACAATCAAACACAGAGGGAGAAAAGAGCGGCAGAATTCTCCGACTCTCCGCAGGGTCGGGGAATCGCCCGGGGCCGGCGTAAATCCCGCCCCCCACCGTGGCCGTAATTCTCCGCCACCTGGGAATCGGCGGGAGCGGGAATCGCGCACCCCCAGTCATTGGGCCCCCCCGCGGCGATTCTCCGTCCCACGATGGGCCGAAGTCCCGCCGCTGTCAGGCCTCTCCCGCCGACGTGGTTTAAACCACCTCTGTGCCGGTGGGAGCAGGCGGCGCGAGCGGGTCCCCGGGGTCCTTGTGGGGGGGGGGGGGGGGCGCGGGCCGTTCGGACCCCGAGGGGTGCCCCCACGGTGGCCTGGCCCGCGATCGGGGCCCACCGATCGGCGGGCGGGCATATGCCGTGGGGGCAATCTTTTTCTTTTGCCACCGCCACGGCCTCCACTATGGCGGAGGCGGAAGAGATTCCCTTCACCGTGCATGCGCCGGTGGTGATGTCAGCGGCCGCTGACGCTCCGGCGCATGCGTGGACTCACGCCGACCGGCGAAGGCCTTTCAGCCAGCCCTGACGCCGGGCGGCATGGTGCCAAAGGCAGTTGGCGGAGCGGGAGCCACTCCGGCGCGGGCCTAGCCCGTAAAGGTGCAGAGTGGTTGGTGCCACTTCGCTATGCCGGGACCCCCCACCCTGCCGGGTAGGGGAGAATTTCGCCCGAGGAGTGTAAAAATAATGATGAATTTAAAAAGGATAAGAGTTTTGTTTCAGATGGCTGTTTTCTAGCACACCTTCCTTCGGTTAAACTTTCAGCTGGAGGTTTCTGCTTTCAGTCTGTAATGGTTTCCACTGTAGATTCATCCAGGTTCTCTGTAGGATTGAAACTACAGCAGCTCTGCAGCTTTTCTGGAGAAAGAGGGAGAGAGAGATTCATGACTTCTTCTCTGAGCATCCGGGACCCGACTGCCCTTTCCTGCGTCCTCGGAAAACCATCCCACTCGGGTCGAACCCAATGGGCCGAATACAGTCTTTTGGCCAATTCATTGTCCATCAGCCAACCAATCAAACCAGGTCCCCCGATCTCTCTTGGGTGCCAGAAAGTCTGAGTTTTGTTGTTCAAAAGTAGCACAGAGTACTATTTTGTAACTTCTGAGTTACTCACTTCATCTGCTTGACTTAAAGGCTATATGTCCATTAAATATCCATGGATCAAAAATGATAACACTAAAATAAAAGAAATGGGAAATAAGGGATTCAACAGGAAGACCCTTACAATATGAAAAGTGTCATGATTCCAATATCTGAGGGACCAGTGTATTTACATATATATTACATAGATACACACAAATATATCACCTATATGAGCCCTGCTGGCGAATATCCAATTACCGTTTAAATGAGCTGAGAGTTTCTGCCTCCACGAGGCTTTCAGGCAGCAAGTTCCAGATCCCTACAACGATCCAGGTGAAAATAAATTCCTTGTCTCCCCTCTAATGCTCCTACCAATCACTTTAAATCTATGCCCCCTAGTCACTGATCTCTCTTGGAGAGTAAGTAGGCCCTTCCCATCCAGGCTATCCAGGCTCCTCACAATTTTGTACATAGTGCTGAGTGTTACTGGACAAATGATGCATGTCAATATACATGAATCTGTTTTTTCATATTTATGCAGCATGCCTGATTATCCACAGCTTCTGATGATGGACCACTGACAGAAGGGTGCATTAAGAAATCAGTGTACAAAATATATGCCAACAGTCCACATTGCTTCAAAATAATCTGTTCCATGTAAAATATTTTGAAACGGTTCTTAGAGACATGATAGGTGCTGTAAAAATGCAAACCCTTCTTGCTGCATATTGTCCTTGCCTAAATGATCCACTTTTATTAATACAGGGCTTGGAACAGACCTCAGTACCACAACACAGTCAGGTGACCTCCCTCCAAAGGAGAAGGACCGTGAGCGAGGAAGACCCAAGGATAGGAAACATCATCATCACCACCATCACCACACATCATCAGACAAGGAGCGCTACTCACAGGAGCGACATGAGTATAGCAGACCTCGATCGAGGGACAGGCGATGGTCGCGTTCTCCCAGTGCGGGCCGCGAATGTGTCCCCCATAGACAGGTGGGTCCGCAGGGTTCACAGACCTTAGACACAGAACAAACTATAGACGTACATGTATCCACCATGGAAATTGCACAACTTGAATAAGTAGAGAAATCTTCTGTGCAATTTATATCAAAACATTCTGCACAATGATAACACTACTAAAAACCTAAACTCAAACTACTGTAGTTAAAAACACCAACCACAACGAACTGTAATCAAACTTCCATCCTACATAAACCACAATCCAACCTCAAATCACTGTAATCCAATCCAATCCCAATCTACAATAATCACAATTCAATCCCAATCTACAATAATCACAATATAATTCAAATCCACAGAAATCACAATTCAATCCCAATCTACAATAATCACAATTCAATCCCAATCTATAATAATCACAATCCAATCCCAATCTACAATAATCACAATCCAATCCCAATCTACAGTAATCACATTCCAGTTCGAATCTACAATAACCACAATCCAATTCCAATTTACAGTAATCACAATCCAATCCCAATCTACAGAAATCACAACCAATCCCAATCCACAGTTATCACAATCCAATCCCAATCTACAGTAATCACAATCCAATCCCAATCTACAATAATCACAATCCAATCCCAATCTACAATAATCACAATCCAATCCCAATCCACAGAAATCACAATCCAATCTGAATCTATAGTAATCACAATTCAATCATAATCTACAGTAATCACAATCCAATCCCAATCTACAGTTATCACCATCCAATTCCAATCCACAGAAATCACAATCCAATCCCAATCTACAATAATCACAATCCAATTCCAATCCACAGAAATCACAATCCAATCCCAATCTACAATAATCACAATCCAATTCCAATCCACAGAAATCACAATCCAATCCCAATCTACAATAATCACAATCCAATCCCAATCTACAATAATCACAAACCAATCCCAATCTACAATAATCACAATCCAATCCCAATCTACAATAATCACAATCCAATCCCAATCTACAGTAATCACAATCCAATCCCAATCTACATTTATTATCACCATCCAATTCCAATCTACAATAATCACAATCCAATTCCAATTTACAGTAATCACAATCCAATCCCAATCTACAGAAATCACAATCCAATCCCAATCTACAGAAATCGCAATCCAATCCCAATCTACAGTTATCACAATACAATCACAATCTACAATAATCACTATCCAATCCCAATCTCAGTAATCCAGTTCAATCCCAATCTACAGAAATCACAATCCAATCCCAATCTACAGTTATCACCATCCAATTCCAATCCACAGAAATCACAATCCAATCCCAATCTGCAGTAATCACAATCCAATCCCAATCTACAATAATCACAGTTCAATTCCAATCCACAGAAATCACAATCCAATCCAAATCTACAGTAATCACAATTCAGTCATAATCTACAGTAATCACAATTCAATCCCAATCTACAATAATCACAATTCAATCCCAATCAACAATAATCACAATCCAATCCCAATCTACAATAATCACAATCCAATCCCAATCTACAGTAATCACAATTCAATCCCAATCTACAATAATCATAATTCAATCCCAATCTACAGTAATCACAATCCAATTCCAATCTACAATAATCACAATCCAATTCCAATTTACAATAATCACAATTCAATCACAATCTACAGTAATCACAATCCAATCCCAATCTACAATAATCTCAATTCAGTCCCAATCTACAGTAATCACAATTCAATCCCAATCTACAGTAATCACAATCCAAACAGAATCTATAATTGTCGCAATCCAACATTGTGGTGGCACGAGAGGCACATGCAGGAGTCTTCCAGTAATAATCAAAGTGGTTTATTGATGAAAGGCAACAGCAGTTAGATAATAAGAACAGAACACTATACAACAGGTCTTTACACCTCAGCTCCCTTGTTCACACTTCCCGTCCTGCTTACAGGGCCCTGCACAAACTCCCCATTTGTCAAGGTTTGTGCACTACCATGCGATTGACCCCAAGCAGGTCACGTGGTCTGTAGAGCCACCCCCTTAAAGGGGCCATACTGCCACATTCCTCCTCCCTTATGTTCCTTAACACACTATCCAAAATTATGTACAAACTTTACAACGGTTAACAGGGACAACCAAGGAACGTTAGTCTATTAAAACGTTAATCTGTCCGCATGAACCTTTGCAGCCGAACCATAGGCTCAGCACTCTTTTGGGAAACCAAGTGGTCCATGGGCAATAACATTGATGACAAGTGAACTAGCCTCACTGGTCTTGACAGACGCAGCAGGTTGAACAGGAACGGGAGACCCTGGCTCCCCTTGGCTGTACCGACTCACAGGAGTATTCCTAATGCTCGCTGGACATCGGGGAACCGCCATCCTTTAGCTTCTCAGTTGGTCAACCTGCTTCTTAACAGAATTTCCATTAATGTCATCCACGTAAGACACCGACCCTGACTAGGCCGCAACCCATCCTTCTAACCAAGGAAAACTGGCAGCGGAATTTTGAACCAAAAGTGGGTCTCCCACCCAGAACGACCTGTCCTCCCTCCGCTCTGACCCCTGACTCTTCTGGGAGGCCTGACGCGCGTCCACACTCCCCGCCAAATTTGGAAGTACAATATCTAATCGGGTTCTCAACCGATGACTCATGAGCAACTTGGTGTGACCCCTGTGATTGAATGAGGAATTGAGTTGTACAACAGCAAAACATTAGCCAACCTCTGGCAAAGTGGTTCATCGGATTGCTTTTTCATGGCATTCTTGAAAGTTTGAATGGCCCTCTCAGACAGGTAGTTTGGCGCTGGGTGGCAGGGAGCTGTCCTTGTTTGTCGGATGCCATTTACTGGAAGCCATTGCCAGTGAAGGAGTGCCACTGTCTGAAACAATTGACTCAGGAAAGTCATGAATGACAAACAGTCAGTGCAAGGTATCTCTCATAGCCGCCGAGGTCGTGATCCCCATCTCTTGAACTGATAGCCACTTCGAGTGGAAATCTACCAGCACCAAAAACATCAGGCCCAGGAACGGGTCCGCATAATCAACGTGGACCCTTCTGCATGGGCAACCTGGTAATTCCCAGGGGTGAAGGGTGACGGACGGCAGCAAAATTTCTGCATTTGGCAAGGGTGGCACTGTTGTACAGTTCATCAATGGCTTTGGCTATTCCTGGCCACCAGACGTAACTCCGCGCCAGCATCTTCATCTTTGTCTGCCCTGGGTGGACGTATGTGTAACCCTTGAAGAAGGTGCCCTCTGGCCTGAGGCAGGATGACCACCCATGATCCCCAGAGAATCATGCCATCTTCACATACCAACTCATCTTGACAAGTGCAATAGGGCCTCAGCTGTTCGGACTTCTCGTGTTGCCAGCCAGACTGTATCATTCATTTCACCTTTGAAAGAATGGGGTCTCTTTGAGTCCAGTTGCAGATGTGCCCCGCAGACAATGGCAGGGTATCTAGGACGTTCACGGACAGATGATCGCCTGGGGTGCCGGTGGTGATGGAATGCTCTTGGGTAGGGACAGGCCATTTAATACATCCACATTAGCAATTTGCATCCCAGGCCGGTGCTGAAAAGCATATTTGTAAACTGCCAACAGCAGGGCCCAACGCTGCACCCTCACCAAGGCCATGGGCAGGAAGGGCTTATTTCTCTTAACGGGCCCTGTAATAGTTTGTGATCTGTCACTATGTCAAACCGTCGGCTGCACACATACTGGTGGAATCTCTTCACACCGAATATAACCTCCTTCTCAATCTGGGTGTAGTTTTGTTCTGTTTGAGAAAGGGTCCATGGGAAAAAGGCAATAGGGCATTCCGAACCATCTACCATTTTGTGGGATAAAATGGCCCCTATACCATAAGGGGATGCGTCACTTGTCAGCACGATTGGTTTCCCCAGATCAAAATTAATCAAGTGGTTTGACGACTGTAATGCTTACTTTGCAGCTCAGAAAGCTTTGCTTGAGCTTCCCTCCATCATCACCGCTGATTCGCTGATTCCTCCGGTGTCAGTGTTGTGGCTAGATTGAAAATGAACCTTCCATAGTAACTGACCATACCAAGGATGGAATTAAGCTCGTTGACATTTTTGGGTGCAAGGATGTCCCGAATGGTCTTGACCTTTTCTTCTAATGGGTGCAACCCTGTCGCATCAATGGCACAAAATCCTAAGTACCTCACTTCTGAGGCCTGAACAGTACATTTTTTTGTGTTTTAGGTGGACACCCGCTAGACAAAACTTCTTTAATACTTCCTCCAGGCTGGCCATGTGTTCTTCTGGCGTAGTGCTGGTGACTAATACCTCATCAAGGTAAAGCATCACCTTGGGAATTCACTGCAGGAAATTTTCCATCATGTGGTGGAAAATAGCACAGGTTCAAGCGATGCTGAATGGCCTTGTGGTACACTGGAAGAGGGCTTTAAGGGTATTAATTGTAGCAAACTTCTGAGACTCCTCATCTAACTCTAGTTGCAGGGAGGTGTGACTGAGGTCCCGTTGGAATAGGTGAGGCCCCTGCCAGCTTGGATAGAGGTCTTCATTTCAGGGAATTGGACACCAATCGACCTGGGGCAGCCTGATTTATTGTCAGCTTGTGGTCTCCAAAAATCCTTATCGACCAGTCAGGTTGAAGGACAGGGACTATCGGTGCTACCCACTCTGAAAGCTTAATTACACCCAGCTCTCCTAATCTCTTTAACTCTGCATCTGATAGAATGCGTATGACACTGGTTTCTGAAGAACTTGGGTGTTGAATCCGGATTGGCATATATCTTGGCTTATCCAACCTTCATCCAACCCAATTCCTTGTGGAAGATGTCTTCATACCTCCTTAAGACACCTTTGTAGGATGTCAGATATTTTGAAGATTTCCAGTCAGTTCTGTAACCAGTCTCTTCCCAGCAGACTGGGTCTACGTCATTCCATGAAAACCAAAGGCAGATTGGCCTCCTGCCCTCTGTAGGCCACTGGGATTCTTGGCTGTTCCAAGGACCTTCAAAATATTCCCTGTGTATGTTGAAAACTTTGCTGTACTATTCTTCAAGCTTAAAGACTGTGTTCCTGTACGCAGATATTGGAAGATCTGGTCACCGAAGCCCCGGTTTCGACTTCCATTTTAAGGGGTGCATATTTACCCTTAAAGACAATTTCATTCATAGCCGTCTTATTCATTTGGACTCCATTCAACTGATACATTGCACACTCTTCTTCAGAGCTCTTCTCCACTGTGTTCAGTGGTGCTGTGGACTGTTGTTGCTGCTGCTGTTGTTTTTGCATAGGTGCGTTTTGCCTGGCACAGCAACGTGCTTGAATGCGCCTCCTTCAGTTTCATCGGTAGCACAGAAACTCCTGGAGATGGTGCCTCCCGCAACGATCGCAATCCACCTCGGATTTGGGTTGACACCCTAATTCATTCCTACTCCTTGGGTTCCAGTACTGTACCGAGACTATATAACATGTCTGGTACAAGCTGTGCCTATTGATCCGTATTTGCCCATATTTTGTTAACCTCCCCTTCAGACACGACTTGAAGCTCAGTGGCACCTATTTCAGCATATTCCGTCGCCTGAGCGATCTCCATCACCTTCTCCAATGTAATTGTGATTTCCACCAGAAGCTTCTTCTGAATATTGAGATTATGGATTTCACAAACCAGCCGGTCGTGCAACATGTCGCTGAGCCCGGTCCAAAGTGCTCACAAGCGATTCATCATCCCTTGGCATGCAAATTTATGCATGGCGGGGGGGGGGGGGGGGAATTGCGAGGGATTTCCGAGGGAATCCCGCTATTGGGCTGCTATTTTGAGCAGTGCAGTTGGATAGCAAGGTCTGGCCCCCCTCCTCTTCCCCACCCACACCCCACCACAAGGCAATTACGCCCCCCCACCCTGGAATTTTCTGGCTCACCCACCCCCACCCGCAAAGTTCGAAGGGGAGCCGGCTCCCCCACCAGAGACCTCGCAATTACAGAAACCTCCACCAGAGACCCTCTAAGTTATAGAAACCCCACCAGAGACCCCCAATTATAGAGACCCCCCAATTATAGAGACCCACAATTACAGAAACCCCAACAATTCCAGTGACCTCCACCAGAGACCCCCCACCAGAGACCCCCAATTACAGAGACCCCCACCAGAGACCCCCAATTACAGAGACCCCCACCAGAGACCCCCAATTGCAGAGACCCCCACCAGAGACCTCCCAATACAGAAACCCCAACAATTCCAGAGACCACCATCAGAGACCCTCAATTGCAGAGACTCCCACCAGAGACCTCCCAATTACATAGACCCCTGCTTGGAAGCCCCCCATAAGAGAGACCACTGCCTTGCAGCCCCCCATTTGAGAGCCCCTGCCTGGAAGCTAGAGAGCAGTCCAGACGGAGACAGTGAAATAAATTACTGATTTAAAACTCCCCTGGGCAATACACCTGCTGGATCAGACAGAGGAAGCAGCACTTGTCAATTCCTGGAAAGAGAAAACTAGTCGGCTGGGTTTAAACCCCCTCAGATCTTTGATCTGTAAGCCTTTCATTCATGTCTCTGTGAAATTGCTTTAACTAGGCTGTGATTGGCAGCTTCCACACACTCACAGCTGTCTGCAGGGTTTAATTCATCTGTCTTCAGGCTTGAATGGCTTTCAAGTAGTCAGCTATGAAATTAAGCCACTGTTTATAAACATCTAGCTATTATTGACTCCTGGACCACATCAAAGACAGGTAAGTGCTTTCTGCTGAGAAAATGAGGAAGTGAGAGCATTTAAAGCACTTAACTGGTTAGTTTCACATCTGACCACTTAAATGTAGGCCTTGAATCGAACCCCAGATCTTTATACTTCAGCTCCCTAGTCCACACTGCCCGGGGTCCTGCTCCCACGGCCCCACGCAAACTCCCATTGGCCGGGGTTTGCACGTTCTTGCACAATTGGCCCCAAGCCATTCATGTGGTCTGTGAAGCCCGCTCCCTTAAAGATGCCACAGCATCTCAAAACCCAATTGACAATAATCACAATCCAACCCTAACCCCTACAACAATCACCAAAGTTACCCCAGCCTCAAATTTTCATAAACACAACTGCATCCCCAATCTAGTGCCATCAAAATACCAACCCTAATCTATTGTGATTACACCCCAATCTCCTGTACTCACACCCCCTTGAATGATCTCTTGCCATAGCAACTCCACTTGCACCCATTTTCATTAATAAACCAAAGTCCAGCTACTTTAATTAATAACTTCAGCCCTAACTGTTCCAATAAAGTAACACCAGCCAAACCTAGTTAACGTCCCAGTCCCATGTACTGAATCTGTCTCATTCATGGATTTTCTTTCAGTGAGGTAGCCAGCAGGAGGGGACACTGTTTGGCCCAAGGATTTCTAACAGCGGCAAACTATAGCCCTGTATTTTTCCTTAAACACAATAGGATCTTAAACAAAGCACTGGGGACTCTTCGGTAGATTGGAAGCATACTGCCATCCTATTCTCCATTCAAGGTTAAGTATATTTTTTAGGGAAGGAAATGGTAAGCTGCAAATGATTATTAAATCACGGGGAGTCTAAATTGCCGATATATTCTCAGTACGAGAATGGACCAGATCTTATTTATCCGTTAATGGGACTAATATTTATGCAGTTGCTTCTCTCAGCCAATTTCAAGTGTAAAAGAGAAGTGAACTTTGTGACTGCCGTTTGATAATTGTGAGGTGATAAACAGTTAACATACATCCATGCAGCACCTGTTACTAACTAGTGGAGTCAGGCACCAAACAGTGGGACAGCAAGATGATAAAGTTCCCAAAGGATTTAAGGGTAAGATATTTCAATAATAGTCCATCCATCTAGTGTCAGAGCATGTTATTTCAGGATTCCTCAGGCTGGTCTCATACTGGATCAGTTTGTGATGAGTTTGCCAACTCAGCCAGTTTGACAGTAGAGACTTTATATTGAGACCTATCCCACTGACCTAGAGAGAAAATCATCCCAGGTTCCTACTCCTGATCACTATCTGTTTGAATCTAATCACTGCGGCACCGTCATTAGATGGGAGTTTAGTGAGGGTGAGTTCTGGTGTTCTCATGGCCAAATAACCCATTGAGACTCATCATTTGTACTAAGAAAAATGTAACCCTGCACAGAGCAGGTGACCTTCCCTTCCATCTCCATGAGGAGCAAGCAGACATTGACCATGTATTTCCAAACCTTTCATCCTCAGTTACCCTCCTCCCTTCTGCCCTGCACTGACTTGAAATATAGCTCCTACGATAACCTATTGTAGAGCAGGCTGGATGGTCATACATCCCAGGAGCCTGATCCAGAGGAGGCTCGTGTATTGGTAAGCCATCCTCTCTAAGAGAAGAAGCTAGTCACTTTAACTAGGAGTTGGTCTATTGAACTGAATGGGAATTGGAGATGTTCAGGAGCAATGATTCAGGCAATTCTTTTGCATGGTGGCTTTTTTGAAGTTATTGGGCTCCAAATGTTGCAAAGAAATGACTGGAGTGTATGGTTATTCATTTCCTTCTTTACTGAGATCCAACCTTTTATATCATGAATGCTGTTCCTCCTGCCTTCCGCGTTTCTGAAAAGCTGTTAGGCCATACAGATTAATTGTATTGACAACAGATATTTCGCAAAAAAACTTACACTTCAAAGCATGTGATCTGTTTAGTTACATATTTCCCCCCTCCCTTACTCGTTAGAAGTGCCCCATAAGGAGGCGATCACATAAACATTTTGCAATAGCTATTTGTTTTTTCTCTCAAAATGTTTTCATCCAAAGCCTTAAAGCTTTTAACCATCTGAGAGCTGTTCTTCTGAAAGACCCGCCCCCACTCCACAATTATGTTCATCTGCTGCCCTCTCCCTCATTCAACCCAGAAAATGTAAGAGATTATCAAATTGGAATCTATGTCGATCTTCAGGCATCGGCCAATTGTTTGTCTGACAATTAATCTTTTAGAATTGCTTTTAAGCCAATCAGAGCAGTATTTGTATTTCGCACCCACCTCCATAAATAAATGTTTGTCCCATCCTGTCCCCTTGCAGTGCTGACATTTGCTTCTAAGATTCCTGTTTTTATCCTCTCACTTGAATCATGAAAGATGGGATAAAAAATTAATTGTTAGAAGAGAGTGAATTATTCAGGAAGCTTCATTTTTTAAAGGACAGAAAATTAGATGTAAGAGATTAGGTGGAAAATGGAAAATAAACGATAAAAGAACATGCACATGTTTAAATATTTATAATATAAAATTGTGTTTTAATTGGTTATTTAGCCCTGGTATAAAATAAAAAGGATTTCAGTTCAGATGAGGGAGTTGACAGCTACTTTGCGTGTACAAGTCGTTCTATAACTTTAATGTTAGTGTTTCTTTGTGCCTTACATAACAGCACTTCAGGGTAAATCATTGGTTGCCAAAGCACTTTATGAATTATGGTTCTCTTCTCACAATATAAACAAAAGATAAACAGATCCAGCCAGGCCATGAGATAGGAATTTCCCAAAGTTATCAGCATCTAAGAGGTTACTGTTACAGTTTTATACATCTATCAAGGTACCCTATGCCATAATTAATATCAGCAAATGATAGAAATTACTGGCAGCAGTGTTCCGGATGCTAAACATGCTTATATCCAGCCATTCTCCGTAGCATTTGGTGAAAATGTTAAACAGGCTAACACCACCATGGAAAGAATGCAGAGAATTGGGTACAAGTGTATTAAATGATTGTACAATAATAAATTTCAACTAATTTGTACACTTGAAAGATTTTAGTCAATTGCCTGAACTGATCAATGATCTGTATGAAAAATAACTTAGAAACATAAAAAATTAGGTGCAGGAGTAGGCCATTCGGCCCTTCGAGCCTGCACTACCATTCAATATGATCATGCCTGATCATGCAAATTCAGTATCCTACTCCCGCCTTCTCTCCATACCCCTTGATCCCTTTAGCCGCAAGGGCCACGTCCAGCTCTCTGTTGAATATATGCAACGAACCGGCCCCCACAGCTTTCTGTGGTGGAGAATTCCACAAGTTCACAACTCTCTGAGAGAAGAAGTTCTTCCTCATCTCAGTCCTGAATGGCTGACCCCTTATTCTTAGGCTGTGACCCCTAGTTCTGGACGCCCCCAACATCGGGAACATTCTTCCCACATCTAGCCTGTCCAGTCCCATCAAGGTTTTATGTTTCTATGAGATCTCCTCTCATTCTTCTAAACTCCAGCAAGTACCAGCCTAGTCGATCCAGTCTTTCTTCGTATGACAGTCCTGCCATCCCGGGGATTAGTCTGGTGAACCTTCGCTGGACACCTTCAATAGCAGGAATGTCCTTCCTCAAACTAGGAGACCAAAACTGCACACAATACTCAAGGTATGGCCTCACTAAGGCCCTGCTTAACTGCAGCAATTCATTCCTACTCCTATACTCAATCCTCTCGCTGTGAAGGCCAGCATGTCATTAGCTTCCCTCACCGCCTGCTGTATCTGCTGCCAACCTTCAGCGACTGTTCCACCGTGACACCCAGGTCTCGTTACATTTCCCCTTTTCCTAAACTGCCACCATTCAGATAATAATCTGCCTTCCTGTTTTTGCCACCAAAGTAGGTAACCTCACAATTACCCACATTGTATTGCATTTGCCAAATATTCGCCCACTCAGCCAGCCTGTCCAAGTCACCCTGCAGCCTCTTTGCATCCTCCTCACAGCGCACACTGCCACCCAGCTTAGTGTCATCTGCAAATTTGGAGATATTGCATACAATTCCTTCGTCCAAATCATTATGTATATTGTGGACAGCTGGAGTCCCAGCACTGAACTCTGCGGTAGACCACTAGTCACTGCCTGCCACTCTGAAAAGGACCCATTTATTCCCAATCTCTGCTTCCTGTCTGCCAACCAGTTCTCTATCCACGTCAATGCATTACCCTGAATACCATGAGGTTTAATTTTGCTCACTAATCTCTTGTGTGGGACCTTGTCAAAAGCCTTTTGAAAGTCCAGATACACAACATCCACTGGTTCACCCATGTCTACTCTATTGGTCACATCCTCAAAAAATTCCAGAAGATTTGTCAACCATGATTTCCCTTTAGTGAATCCATGCTGATTTGGACCAATCCTGTCCCCACTTTCCAAATGCTCAATTATTTCATCCTTAATAATTGACTGCAGCATTTCCCCACCACCAGTGTCAGGCTAACCCATCTATAAGTTCCCGTTTTCTCTCCATCCTTTTTTAAAAAGTGGAGTTGCACAGTTACAGTGTTAAAATGTGTGTAACGGTGTAGGTAGGTGTTGTATTTCATTTGGCTATCAATGCATGACACCATGGAGTGGCGCATTCATCAATTTCCCCTTCACCCAGTGAATTGGTGCCTCAGTGAGAGCTACCAAACAGACACATGGTGTAGGCAGGGGGGTAGGATTGTGGCTGGGTGACCATATGCTCATTGGGAAAGTCATCCATGCACCATTCGCATTGTAACTCCCAGCTGCTGACATAGTGCCACTGACTGACGTCTAGCAGCAAGTCACCAGGTTGAGTAAAGTTGCCACATGCCCTATACAGACCAGGGCACTTGTCAGAAAAAAATAATTTCCTCTTCGATCTCTCATATCGATGCTGATTTTTGCTCCTAAGGTTCTAGATTCTCTAGAACCTCATCATTTTAGTATTTCTGAACACAGACTGAAAATGTGACGGCTATTCAACTATGAGTTTCATCTTCTCCTCACAGTTGTTCACACAATATACTTTCCAGCATAATTCACTGGACTGTGATCCGAACTGCCTAATTTATTCCTTTCTTAGCTCAAGAGAGACTGAGGCAAATTGCCACGTGCTCTTTCCAACGTCCTGGCTGAAGTTAGCTCATTTGGAAAACGAGGAAAGGGTTTTATTTCTTTGTCGCGGTAGCAGTGTATGGCTCACTCATCGCTTCTTAACCGTGACGTGGCATAGTCGTTACACCAAGTTTAACCAAAATCCAAACAGAATTTACAGCCCAGAGATGTGAAAATCTCAACATGCTGGAGGCAATCAGTAGGTTTGACAGCAGCTGTCAAGAGCACAGGGCAGTTGGGATTGCAGTGTTATATTAGTTTTATTTTATTTTCTTCCTCACTTTATTTTCTTCCTCACTTTAAATCTTCCACTGGCATTCAATTCCAAGCAGCCAAGGGCATGAATACCTGAGCCAACATATCTCTGTAACTAACCACTAGAAGGTGCACAAGAGCTGTTTCCTGTGAGATCTCTCTTGGATAGAGCTTGATATTCGCTTTGTGCCTTATTCTAAAATCACCTGAGATAGAAGATTTGTTGGGCAATGTAAATTCGTTGTTGCGCCCATCCCTCAACCCTCATTTTAAATTTTTTTCCCTGCTGCTCAAAACTTTGCTTAGGACCTAATCTGAGGCTCTTCTGTTGATGGTACTTTTGGGCCGACCCAGCAAGGGGCGGCAACACAGGTGCAGGCGCTGGAGGCCATTTGGACCAAGTTAGCACATAGTTCAGAACAATCCTACTGTTCCTCATCAAGCCATTTATATACTCATAGACACTGCCAAGATTTATTTATCTTTGTCCAGAATTCCATTCCAGTTTTTAATGTAAAGAACTTCGAGATAACAAGTTCCATTTCTCTTTTTGAAACTTTGTCCACCTCCTGTTCTTACAGTTTAATTTGAAGTCGAACCTACTTTTCCTGTATTGTCTGTTATCACCACACTTCACTTCCATTTGCAAAATCAGACTGCCTTGACCTTCCCATCACTAACAGCATAAATAACGGTCACTCTATGTGGAGAAATGAAGCCACAAATCTACGGCTTCCCTAAACTGTGACAGCCAGCGAACGATTTTCAAGCTGTATTACTGCATCTCTTGATTGGTGCTGCATCTGAAGCTATACAAGGGGTCCAGAGAAAGACAAATTAAAACAGCTGATTCAGGTTGAATCCATAATCTGTGCAAAACAACTGACCCAAGCTTAGGTGGCAGCAGGGAGTTACGATCTATCACAATATTCCAATGTCATGGAGAGCAGGAATTAACTAATGTGCCCACTGGAAATCACTATTCCAAAACCTCCCATTGGGACCGGATTCGCTTCGGCCAAAATTCCCCGTGGCATCAAAAAGCCGAGACTCGCTGTATACTTTCTTACATGAAGAATGAGCATTTGATGGGTCGAGAGCCCCTGGTGAGCTGTACCCCAGTAGCAGTCAGTACTATCAGGAAAGGAGAGAGAGAGAGGAAAGACTAAAAAAGTACACAGCATCTTAATGGTTAAGGCAATCACATCAGCATCAGGATGTAAATGGCGCCAGTGCAATCCAATATAGTAATGTGAGGATTGTGACAATTCCCATATTCTGCCCAGATGTAAATCTATATCCTGCAGGAGGTTCTGCTATCAGTTCCTCAGACTAAGCCTGTAACCTATTATCAACATATCTTCATATACCTGCCTAATATTGGCTTATCCTAAATCCTATATTTGTTTGCTGTACCTTATTCGTTAATTCTGTCCTTTGTATGTGGGATTTAATTGACAAACTAATAGTGCCACAAGAGTGCCACATAGAGACGACCAGTCTGTAGGTCATCTATTTGCTCAAAATATAATTCATTAACCGAAAAGGTGGATCCACAATATCTTTTCATTTTATTCAGAGCAAGTGTGTTTTTGTGATGTAGCACTAGTCTAAAGATGTGCAGTTAGGTGGATTGGTCATGATAAATTGCCCATAGTGTTCAAAAGGTTAGGTGGGGTTGCAGGGATAGGGTGGGGAAGTGGGCCTTGGTGGGGTGCTCGTTCGGAAGGCTGGTGGAGACTCGATGGGCCGAAAGGCCTCCTTCTGCACTGTAGGAATTCTATGATTAGCTATTGCCTCTCAGTAATTGAGGAATAATTTCACACTTTTTAATTCTTTGATGCAATGTGGGATTCTGAGCACCAGAGTATCAGACGTGAAGCTTGTCCTCAGCACATCGGGGGAATGCAAAGCATAGACCAAAACAAATAATCTTCTCCATGATCCTGCATTGTTGAGTTTTTAAAATAATAAATAGACAGGGGTCCATAGAAGCCCTACCTGAGGGTTAATATGATAAAACATCTGAACTTTGGGGTTTTTTTGGTCTTAGGTACTGATCGATGAGGAAGTTCTAAGCTTCATTCCTTGGTGTACATTGAGCGAGCTGGTCCCATTGTAGGTGGCAGGGAGGCCATTGCAAAGAAACTGACACAAAAAAGCATCTTCAGAGTTGCAAATAAGGGCCCGAGAGGGAAGGACAGCAAAAGATTCTGAGAATGGCGCATAATTGTGAAAGATAAGGCAGCACGGTAGCACAAGTGGATAGCACTGTGGCTTCATAGCTCCAGGGTCCCAGGTTCGATTCCCCACTGGGTCACTGTCTGTGCGGAGTCTGCACGTTCTCCTCGTGTCTGCGTGGGTTTCCTCCGGGTGCTCCGGTTTCCTCCCACAGTCCAAAGGCGTGCAGGTTAGGTGGATTGGGTCATGATAAATTGCCCTTACTGAACAAAAGGTTAGGAGGGGTCATTGGGTTACAGGGATAGGGTGGAAGTGAGGGCCTAAGTGGGTCAGTGCAGACTCGATGGGTCGAATGGCCTACTTTTGCACTGTATGTTCTATGTTCTATAAAAGTGCAGTTGGAAGTAAAGTGTGAACTGAGTATTTTTCATCGGTAACCATTTTGCAGCAAGAAGATTAACACTCAATGGTCCGTTTCTGTAATATCCCCAATATCCGACAGGATTTTGAAATAGTGTGGCAGAGATATTCAAAATGTTAAGGAGACTTGTGGCAAAGTATCAGCTCATGCTGAAGGAGACTGGGGACGACTGGCACCAAGTGTAAGACGATGATTTTAAAAATATATATTCATTATTGGAATGTTGGTGTTGTTGGCTAGACCACCATCCCTAATTACCCTTGAGAAGGTGAAGGTGAGGCATCTTCTTGTACTGCTGCAGTCCATATCTTCTAGGTACACCCACCATGCTGTTAGGGAGGAAGTTCTAGAATTTTGACCCAGTGGCAATGAAAGAACAATGATATAGTTTCACATCAGGATGGTTTGTGATCTAGAAGGGACCTTGCAGGTAGTGGTGTTTACGTGCATCATCTGTCCTAGGTGGTGGAGGTCAGGGGATTGGGAAGGGCTGTTGAAGAAACCTTGGAGTTTCCACATGAGGGGAGACCAGAATAAAGACAAACTCCGCAGTCTAAAAGTGTTAAATATTGTTGATAGAATAAACTCAGACTATCACTTCACATTGAGATGGGAGGCCCAGTTGCTGAAAATAAGTTGTAAACAGATATTCTTTATTGTAAGTGTGATAAATGTTTCGAATAACCTACCAGGTAGGATAGTGAAGCCAAACACATTGGAAATATTCAAAGTGTTATCAGATATTATAATGGGTGGAGAGGGTTGAGCTCCAATAGGAGGGTTAGGGTATTACAAAGAATGACGTCAATGTTAGTTAGAATATTAGAGAAAAGGGCTAAGAAGAGAATGTTAGGGTTCGAGAGATATTTTGATTGTAAAGTTACGATACTAAAAGATGTGTTGAAATAGGATAATTAGGGTATTCGAGGGAAGAGCTGCAATGAGCCAAGAGATAAGCTTCAATGAGATAGCTCGGCTGCAACAGACAAGGCTGAGGCATTCGCAACAATCTTCATCCAGAGGTACCGAGTGGATGATCCATTTCGGTCTCCTCCGGAGGTCCCCAGCATCACAGATGTCAGTCTTCAGCCAATACGATTCACTCCATGTGATATCAGGAAATGGCTGAAGGTACTGGATACTGCAAAGGCTATGGACCCTGATAATATTCCAGCAATGGTGCTCCAGAACTTACTGTGCCCCTAGCCAGGCTGTTCCATCACTGCTACAACACTGGCATCAGGCTAAAATGTGGAGCCTATACAACAATAACCTGCTCAATGGCGTTCAGTTTGGGTTCCACCAAAGCCACTCAGCTCCCTTCTTTATTTCAGCCTTGGTTCAAACATGCACAAAAGAGTTGAACTTGAGGGGAGGTGAGTGAGGCTGCACTTCTCATCAAGGCAGCATTTGACTGAGTATGGCATCAAGGAGCCCTAGCTAAACTGGAGTCAGTGGGAATCAAGGAGGAATGTTTGCAGTTAGATGGTTGGCCAGCTCCAGGACATCACTGCATGACTTCCTCACGTCTTCGACATATCCATCTTCAGTTGCCTCATCAGTGATCTTCCTTCCATCAAAAGGTGAAAAGTGTGGATGTTTTCTGATGATCACACAAAATGCAGTACCATTCACAGCTCCTCAGGGACCAAAGCAATCTTTGCTGGTACGCAGTAAGATCTGCACAATCTTCAAGCTTGGGCTGACAAGTGGCAAGTAATTTTAAGTCACACGCGTCAGGCAATGACAATGTCCAACCATCTCCCCTTGACATTCAATGGCATTACCATCACTGAATTCCCACACTACCAACATCCTGGAGAGTCAGCATTGACTAGCCATATAAATACTAGAACAGGTCAGAGGCTGGGAACTCGACTCCCCAAAGATGTCTATCATCCACAAGGTACAAGTATCATCCACAGGATTATGATGGAATCTTCTTCCCACCCCCTTTACCCACGCACAGCGGCAGCATCGTGTCCTATCTACAAAATGCACTGCAGCAACTCTCCAAGGTTGTTTTAACACCTTCCAAACTGACCTCTACCATGAGAAGGACAAGGAAAGCAGGTGCATGGAAATGCCACCTTTTCGACGCTTGCCTCCATAACCACATACCATCCTGACTTAAAACTAAATCACAGTTTCTTCACTGGTACAGGATCTCAATCCTGGAACTCCATTCCTAACAGCATTGTGGATGTACCTGCACCACATGTACTGCAGTGGTTCGCCACCACCTTCTCAAGGGACAATTAGGAATGGGCAGTAAATGCTGATGTTGGCAATATTCCCACACACCCCAGAAAAAAAAGAGATTAGGTACAATTGAAGAAATGCTGATTGAGGGATTCTTTTTCATCAAGTGTCAGAGGAATCACTGAGGACCCGGGTTCAATCCCGGCTCTGGGTCACTGTCCGTGTGGAGTTTGCACATTCTCCCCGTGTCTGCGTGGGTCTCATCCCCACAACCCAAAGATGTGCAGGGTAGGTGGATGGGCCATGCTAAATTGGCCCTTAATTGGAAAAAAAATAATTGGATACTCAAAAGTGTCAGAGGAATTAGCTGTGATGATAGAGTTAGAGTATTTCAGGGATAGATTGCAATGGGAGAATTGGGATTTGAAGAGATAAGCATCATTGGGAGTATTAAGATAACTAGTAGGATGGGGTTGGCAGAGTTGGGATACAAGAGGGGTGAGGTTTAATGGGAGGGTTAGGGAATTTGCTTTGATGGGCAGGTCAGCACATTTCAACACACTATGATCAGAACAAGAATCCAGCCTGATTTTCCTTCCATCACAACCACTGAACCTAAGACCAGCTGACTGAATATAGGTAGGAATCTAAACTGAGACCTGGTCTATACAGGGGCTGGTTTAGCACAGGGCTAAATCGCTGTCTTTGAAAGCAGACCAACAGCACGGTTCAATTCCCGTACCAGCCTTCCTGAACAGGCGCCGGAATGTGGCGACTAGGGGCTTTTCACAGTAACTTCATTTGAAGCCTGCTCGTGACAATAAGCGATTTTCATTTCATTTCATTTCATTCAATTCACTCGTACACTGGGCAGTACATTTACCCATTCAACTACTGGAACAAACCAGAGTTTTTAATTGCCTGCAACGTCCTCATCCCAGATTTGTTTCCCCTTCTTGTTTTTAGATATCAGGCTGCACAACATCAAGAACAACAACTTCCATTTACATAGCGCCTTTAACGTAGTAAATTATCGCAAGGAGTTCTACGAGAGAATTATCAAACACAATATGACACAAAGCCACATAGGAAGATGTTAGGACAGATGACTAACAACTTGGTCAAAGAAGTAGATTAGAAGGATTGTCTCTAAGGAGCAGAGAGAGGTTGCGGATGGGTATTCCCAAGATTAAGACTGAGGCAGCTGAAGTTATGGCTACCGATAAAAGTGATGGATGAATTGGGAGAGTGCAAAGGTTTTGGACCATTCAAGCTGAAGGAACACACAGGACGTTAGGGTGATGACAAAAAGTCAGGACATGTTCACCCAAAGCTCTGGAGTTAATTCCCATGAAAAGGATGTTGAAGTGGACACTGTAATTGGGTGTAAGATTATTCAATGTGTTTCTAAAGAGAGAAAAGGATTTGGTGAGAAAGTGGATAGATTAGGGTTGATAAACGGAAGAGGGGGATTGTTGGGCCTGTCACTAAAAGGACTTATGTTTTTATCGGGTTCAATAAAGGTTTGCCTAGCTCAGGATTATAACAAGTGAATGTTAGACAGGAGAGAGAGGAAGCACTTGGCGTTTATCAGTTTGAAATGGATTTCACAGGGAGTTTTCTTGTTGGATCTGTGCACAGATGCACTGGAAAGCAGGTTGCAATATGGTAAATTCATACAGGTTGGAGTGTGTATCTGCTGACGGCTGTCCTCCACTACTATAAATGAAAGGAGATTTTTGTGTGGCTTATATGTATTTTATATATATCACAGAAGGAGGCCATACGGCTCATCAAGTCTGTGTCGTCCCTATGTGGAACAATCCCGTGAGTTCCACTCCCTCCCGCCTCTTCTACATTCTGATATTCTCTACACCTGGACATACCCAGGGAAATTTCCCATAGGGTATCAGATACAGCTGGGATTGAAATGAGAATAAACCTTCCAGAAATGCACTCTAGGTTGATCAACATCTCAATGAGGATGATATGTTAACTTTTCAAGGGGGCAGAATTCCTCATGGTTTACCTCTTGTTAAGGACTGACCCATGCTCGCAGGTCCAGAGATGAGGTGGGACAACATCAGATCTTTCCAACATGAGCCTGGGTCAGAACCGCCATAAACATTAACCCATCTTTCTCATTCCCCTACACATCTGTAGTTCCAGCATTTACTGCTTAGGTTTTGGATTTCAATCATTCGATAGACTCCAAGCTCTTTAATGTGTATGGCCTAACTTTACGGTTTTAAACCCATGTAAACTAAAAGTCATGTCTGCACTCTTTAACCCCTTGACTTACAGACGTCACTTTCTCTTTTTACTTTTTTTGACTTTTTGTTCTGTGATTGTTGCTTCCCCTTTTTTCCTTTTGTTATCTCTTTGCTTTCTTCGATGTTTTTCTGTCTGTGTTTTTTCTCCTGGTTTTTTATTTTTTGATTTGCTTTGTTTCAATTTTCATGTAGGGCAGTAGTTCTGTGAGTGGGAGTCCAGTACCTTCCACTTCTGGCACCAGCACACCGAGGCGTGGACGCAGGCAACTCCCCCAGACTCCCTCCACACCTAGGCCGCATGTCACCTACTCCCCAGTGGTCCGCAAGGCCATGAATACGTCACAGCAGGGCAGGATACCAACCCCCGTGCCACGCAGATACTCGCCACCGCCCCCGGAGCATCAGAGGGGGGAGCGGCAGAGCAGCACCATGGAGAGAAGCACCATACCCCGCAATGAGTCCCCTCGACTGAATCGCCAAAGCAGCAGCCGCTGGTCCACTCCCAGCTCCCACGTATCCGAGCCTTACCTGGGGTCTCACAACGACGACTATTACTGCAGCCCTGACTATGATGTGCCAAGTGAGGATACTCTGACTTTTGAGGCTGCCATAGCGACGAGCTCTGGAAGGTCGCCCAGGACTTCTCGGGTGACGTCATCGTCCGTGTCCCCCTCACGGCACGGGCGACGGGTACCCAATGGGTATTACCACAATCTCGGTGTGACGAAAACGAAAGGACCTGGCACAAGGAAAGGAATGCACGAACCCTACAGTGAAACTGATGAGGATGATTGGTGCTAGCCCCAACATTTATCTTACATTGCCAAGCACGTCAGGGGCCTCTTGGGACCCGAGGAGCTCTAGCCTTCTAAAAAAAAAAGTTTGAAAAAAAAACCACAAAAAAAATAGGAGAAAGGAAAAAAAACTGAAAAAAATGTTAAACTAATCTTTATTGGGGTGGGAGTTTGGAGCATGTGTAAAAATAAATCAAAATGGGGGCGGAGCAAATAAAATAGGTCTCAAATGGGTCCTTATAACAGGTTTAGCTGTCTCCAACACAAATAAGGAGAGCAAAAGAGAAGTAAAGAAAATCCTAAAAGGACTTTGGAAACTATTGGGTTTCATTGATGAGTTTTATCATCCGTTACCTGTTAACATATATTGTATGGGAGAATGAAGGTTATGCAGTGCACAACATGTTCAGTCACATCAATTCATCTTAATGCCTGCGATGCTACTGACATCCCTTGAGGAGTGGGCTCTAAGCGATGACAAAACAAGAAAAAAATAAGAAATCCACCCATGTGGAAGTTCTGTTGTTCTTGCCTCAACAGAACAGCCTATCACAGCATGGAATTCTCCTGATGCTCTCACACTATGGAAAGAGCATGTCCTGTTCAAGAACACTTTGATTTTGCATATGTACTGGGGAGGGAGGGAGTGGGAGGGAGGAGTTGGGGGTGGGGAGGGAGAGTTGCCAGATCAATAATTAACTTTTTAATTCCTGTGAGATCATTTCCATTTCATTTGTAATTCTGCTTTTTTCAAACCTGTGAAATTGAACAAATTTGGGTGCACTTGCTCCTCATCAGGGGTTCTGGGCCAATGAGAGGAGCAGAGGATGGTCAATCACTCGGTGCAAGGCATTCAAAATTAATACCAGAGCGAGCAAAAGATACCAGCTCACTGCGCAAAACAGAATGCATGTCTTTTTTTGTGTGAAACTCTTATCTCCTGTGTCTTTGTGATTCAGTCCATTAGGATTGTTTGTAGGTTTTTCAAACTTGCATTCTTTCCCTGCATCTCTCCTTTTTAATTCAGGATTTGGTGGATTCTGCATGCTTTCCTGGGTGAATTGTCCAGGAACTGTAGTCATTGTCAAACCCTGTAACAGACAGTGGAGGGGAGTTGGAAGGGGTGGGAATGCAAGTTTTTAGCTTGCTACAGAATCATTAAAAGCTTAATAATTGCTAATGTTTCTTTGTTTTTAAAAAGGGAGGGGCAAAAGACCACTCTTTATTTTTAACCAAACAGACTGTTTTTCCTGAATGCTGTCAAACACTGGCCATCAACCAGCCAGATTGGTCAATCCTTTGAGTTTCCATCATTCTCTTAACTTCACTGTGCACCTGCCCAGGGAAAATCCTTTGGGGTTGAATCAATTAAACTAAATCAAATTAACTGAGGGACAGCCTGGTGTATATTTCTTTTGTTCCTGAAGTTACCATTGATCCTCACCACAGATCGATTGAGATCCCTTAGAAATGAGCAGAAATTATTTTTCCCAGATCCTGCATACATTGGTAGAGTAAGGGACAAAGCGAGATGAATTGAGGAAAGTTAGGGGTGACACCGGAGTTACAAATTCCGGGAGCAAAACAAAGATTAACGGAGATGAGACGTTTCCACATCTTTTGAAGGCCTTGAGAAATTTAAGTTGGATCAGCAAATGGTGTTTCAACACCGTAAGGGTTATGGGAAGGAGAAAGGGGTGGGGAAAGTATGCTTGAAACTTAGAAGTACCAACAGCATTTTCTTTTTAGATGATACATTTCTCAAGAGCCATGGCATGCTCCCTTCGCCCCCTGGAGGCGAAGCTGTCAGTGAACGTTGTGAGAGATATTCTCTATAATCACATCACAAGACAGAAAGAGCACCTTCAGAGCCTTGCCCTTTGTCCCCTTTCTGAGTCTGTAAGCGTGCCCCCATTTTGCAAGTGTGCTGAGTTGCTGATAGTATTGAAATGGTATCAATCATCGTGCTCAGGCGCTAACCTTTCCGAAGTATTTGCCCCTGCTTACTTTCCAAGGCAAGCAGAAGGGAAGGAGGTATGAGACAAACTAGGAACATATAGGCTTTGCACAACTAATTAGCTGCACCAGTGCAAATTCCTTGCTGGGCTAGCTATCAGTCAATAAATTTCAACTGTTCCACAAGCTTTTTTTACAACATGGATTCTGATGCATGTTTCCAAAATTGGGGAGACGGTAATATACTGGAAGTGTAGCTCCAGAATCTAACAGAAGATGGTGCAGCGCTCACACAGCTCTCCTAGCCCACATTCCCAGTGCAATACTGCCCTCAGATGAGCATTTGCATAGAGTAAAAGCCTTAAACTATCCAATACGTGTTACCTGTTGGCACAGCAGGGATGTGCACTCGCCAAATGTGTCTGTCAAAGGGGGATGAAAGCAGAGGTCCTTGAGTCCACTTTGATTTCTGTGTGCTGCGTGTGGGTGCGTTGTCCATAGATCCACATACAGTAAGGGGGTACCACTCCTCCTGAGCTGTCCAGTACCTTGTAAAATATCAGCACTATTCTTAGAATGTCTGAAACCGCAGGAAAATACTGGGAAAATGTATGGAACGCAGGACCCTGTAAACAGCAACATGACTTTTAATAATGAACGCAACATTTTTGTGTCAGTGTTTGCTGAGGCTATGCATCCTTGTTTTTGTAAATACTTTAATGGTTCTCTTAGAGTAATAATTAGATAATAATTTGAGTTTATAATCAATACAGTTCCAAAAATAGAGATTATAAATTTCTGGGAAATATATAAATATATAGATACATATATTTATGTATGAAGAATATTTATTAATATAAAACATCTTATAAGACACTACAGGGGCAAACAGTAATGTTACTGTTACCTGAGATATGAAAACGGGTAGAACGGGAAAAAGAGAATTACAAAATACACAAGTTTTGAATCTTAATGGAGGTGATCTCGTAAAGTTTTGACTGCGTTCTATTCTCCATTCAGTTATAACAGATTTGCTCATTGTCATTCTGATCTGCTTGGATGCTGGACCCTGTGTCGATCTCCTGTCTTGTGTAATTTCTGTTGTTTACATTCTGCTATAGTCTCGAGTATAAAATTGGCTGTTTATGTTCTTGTGTGGGGCTAAACATAAGGAGGTCAGGGCAGTTGGTTATCCTGTACAAGGATCATACCCTCTTCCCCGGGGGAGCAATTTCTTTGTGGAAGGTATGTTCAACAGAAGCTCCAACCATACCAGTACCTTTCAGCCCCCAACCTCTCCTGCCAAAGACTGCCCAACAGGGATACATATGAGAGGAAACCTTCTAATCCCATCAGCAGGACTCACAGCTAAGAACATTTTCCTTAAAATACTCCAGTGCTGTGGGAGCCAATGGGAATGTGCTGATTACAATGTGAAAAAAGCAAAAGGAAAATGCATCTTTGGCCAGCAGTAGGTTTAGTGGCGGCACCTACAATTAGAAGTCAAGAAATCTTATTTTTATACTTTTATCTCAATTCTTTTGCTACAGAAAAGCCATCACAAAATTCTCAATCATGTGAATGATGCGAAAGTCTACCCAATTTGCAAATTACGTTTGGAATTGCAATGCAAATAAAAGAACAGAAATATTTCTGAGTAAAGTTGTTAAAATACTGAAAATTAATTGTGAAATAATCATTCTGATAGCCATTATTCCCCAGGAATCTTATAAAATGGATGTTCTAACCCAGCCTTGACCTGAAACCCACTCATTGTTTTAATCTCAGGCGGTCCATCTCTCTTGTTGGTACTTTAATTCCCTTTCTTTTCAGTTCTGGGAAATGGGCAGGGAAAATATGTTTATTTTTCCATCATTTGAAAAAATTTCTTGAATGAGATGCTGTTAAACCTCTTCTGTGCTTTAGCCCCATATCGCGAACAGGAAATTGGTTCAACCACGGAACTGTTATAACTGCTCCCTTGAAACTTACTCCAATAATGCAAACCAAATATTTAAACCATCCATCTGGATAATAGCGCAATAGCAACAAAAAGAGGCTTTACACAAAAAACTTTTAATGTTAGCGGTTTCAGGAACAATGGAAATGTGCGTATTTTCCCAGTGTTAAATATATTTTTAGACAGTGGTTTAGTTTGTCAGAGATTGACCATCACTGTCCACCGTCTTTACTTATTGTGTTAATTTAGCCAATATTTTCTGAATGTTACTGTATGGATGCAATTAGACTTGCAACAAATTCCTACCTGGCGTATGGGTTATTTCGCTATATGTAATATCATTTATTATAATGAATTTTGCCTGTGAGAGGAATGTATTTTACCAGACAGAAGATGCTTTAACGTACTTAATTTCTCTATTTGGCTCATATAATCAAGAAACATTTATAAAACTATCTTCTGCATATTAAAGACATCACATTGATAATTTTCATTGACAGTATGATTCAGTCCTGATCCCATTTTCAGGAGCCAAACATTATTAGATAAAGGCTGAGAGTCATAGAGTAGTCATAGAATTTACAGTGCAGAAGGAGGCCATTTGGCCCATCGGGTCTGCACCGGCCCTTGGAAAGAGCACCCAACTTAAGTCCAAACCTCCACCCCATCCCCGTAACCCAACTTAACCTTTTTTGGACACTAAGGGGCAATTTAGCATGGCCAATCCACCTAGCCTGCACATCTTTGAACTGTGGGAGGAAACCAGAGCACCCGGAGAAAACCCACGCAGACACGGGGAGAAAGTGCAAACTCCACACCGACACCCGAGGTCGGAATTGAACCCGGTTCCCTAGAGCTGTGAGGCAGCAGTGCTAATGACTGTGCCACCATTCTGCCCCCACGGGAGAAAGAATAATAGCCACCTTAAAAGTTTTCTGATTTTTTTTTCTTGTTTGGGAGTTATTTTATATTTCTTCCCCTCTCCCTTTTTCTAAAGTATCTTCCTCAGCAAGGAAAAGGTGATCCTCTGGTAACACTGTTTTGTGACTGTCCTGCAAGAGCAGTGGGGTCTTTGATTTTTATTTCTCTGTCTCCCTAAATAAGGAAGAAATATCCCTTGTGCTCAGTATGTTCTCGGGGTGTGAGTGTCTGAAATGCAACAGCATGGCAGCACGGTGACTTGTGGGTTAGCCCTGCTGCCTCACAGCAGGTCCCAGGTTCAATCCCGGCTCTGGGTCACTGTCCGTGTGGAGTTTGCACATTCTCCCTGTGTCTGCGTGGGTCTCACCCCCACAACCCAAAAGATGTGCAGGGTAGGAGGAATGGCCGCGCTAAATTATCCCTTAATTGGAAAGAATGAATTGGGTACTCTAAATTTATATATTTTAAAAAATGCAACATCAGCACTCCATGACGCAGCACTCAATCTATCATTCCAAATTGAATCAAATTGCAACTCATCTCATCTCGGTGTGAACATCATTCGGAACTACAGTTGGCCCTTAGTGGCCCCTTGATGAGGGGGGAGGCAATTGTCCCTGATGGGGAAATTCTTGAGGAAATTGAATCTCTGTAGCTGTGGAAGAGAAATAATCTATCAAAGCTTTGGTGTAACTCCATGTGGCTTCAGAAGCTGTTGGTCCCGAGTTTCCTCAGAACTATCCTCATGTTCATACCATTGCTTCTTCCATTGCAGGACTTCTACTGCACTCTTACCAAAGTTACAACAGCAGAGCCCGAGAGTTTGAAGGAGATTCCTTGTATTACCGTCGACACTATGGGGTCTGCAATGCTTCCTTTTTAATATGTTGGCTTTCAAATGGCAAATTAAAATAGCAAGCCATTAGTTAAAAAAAAACAGACAATGAAGTGATGGCCTTACAGGTCCAACCATTTACGCGTCTGTTTTCAGGAAAAATACAGCCATATTACCTCAGTTCTGTGTAACAAAGCCCCCTGTGGAACATCACCAGTGGTTATGTTACTGGGCTGGTAATCCAAAAGCCTGGTGAAATAGCTCAGCAAACGTGCGTTCAGATCCCATCAGGACAGTTGGAGAATATTTTTGCCTAAGAGAAATCCACAGTCTGGACTGTCCTGCTCTCCTGACTGGAGATACAAACATTAAATCTACCCTACAAGCAGAAGAATGACCTCGACCAATGCTTGCTGATTTGTGAGACTTCGATCTAGCCCCATGCATCCATTTATCTTCACTTGACAGCCATTACAAGCCAACCACAATTATCACCTTGTTAAAATATTTACCTTTACTGCTTAGTTTGAGACAGTAAATAATGGTTAGATAGTCAAGATACATTGAGATTATAGATTCGTAGCTCCTATTTTACACAGCTCATCTTCACAATTTGCTCTATCTCTTCTCCTCTCTCATTGTCTTTTGAAGAACTCCCTTTGCATTCAGTCAGAAATGTTTCCAGTGTCCCAAATACCTCATATTCCTTCACTATTTCTTCCAGTCTCTATTGCACCTTCTGTTCCAATATAAACACTGGTGCCCACCACCATGCAAACCATCGTAGCGTTCAAACGTATTGCTGTTGACTAAGTCAACTGACCAATCTGCCATAGATGTGAAAGTGAAGCTTAATACTGCCCTCCAACAGTTCAAAGATCTTTCTTTGGAATATTCCCCAGTGTCCCAGTCACCATTGAGGACAATTAGATTCACTGCAACACGCAGCCTGAGGGCCACTGTGCAAAAATGGAAAATATTGTTTTGCAAAGACAGCAAGGAGGCATCAACTTGGGAATGATATTTAAATCATTATTATTTGGAAGTTATTCAAGACCTAAACACAAGTTGCAGATCAGCAGGAGATAGACATTAGCTTAAGTTTATATTGAAGGTCAGAAGGGTCCTTCCTTTGCAGACAGGGGGATCCAGGAGAAATGTTTAATTGTAATTTGGCCTTACAGCATCGATTGCCGCACACAGCAGACTTTCTGAAACCAGAGACCTTGCACCTGGTCTTCAAAAAAAGAGTATTCCAGTGACAATCGGGAGTGCGCGGGAGGGGAAAGAGGAAACAAAGCTGAATAAAGTTCTGACGTATTCCTCAATATTATGAATATACAATTTGTATCTTGATTAATAGTGGAGAAATAGTTCCACAAAAGCCTTTACGAACCTATTGAAATACACCTTTTTTAGATGGCAGCCATCGTGGGATTACCACCTTAATAAGAAGAACATTAAAAATAGGAGCACAAAGGGGCAGCATGGTGGTGCAGTGGTTAGCATTGCTGCCTCACGGCGCCGAGGTCCCAGGTTCGATCCCGGCCCAGGGTCAGTGTCCGTGTGGAGTTTGCACATTCTCCCCGTGTTTGCGTGGGTTTCACCCGCACAACCTAAAAGATGTGCAGGGTAGAACGCTAAATTGCCCCTTAATTGGAAAAAAATGAATTGGATACTCTAAATTTCTATTTTTAAAAAATAGGAGCACAGGAAGCCCATTCGGGCCATTGAGCTTGCTTCATCGTTCAGTACGATTATGGCTGATCTTAGAGTTCACTTTCCCGCCCACTCTCCATGCCCCTTCATTCCCTGAGAGATCATCTATCCCAGTCTTAAATATATTCAACAATGGAATATCCATAATCCTCGGGGATAAGAGAATTCCAAAGATTTTCACCCCTTTAAGTGAAGAATTTTCTCCTCTTCTCAGGCCTTATCCTGAAACTGTGCTCCCTTGTTCTAGATTCCTCAGCCAGCGTAAACCACTGCTTCAGTATCTACCCCGTCAAGCCCCTTCATAATCTTGAATGTTTCAATGAGATCGCTTCTTATTCTTCTAAATTCCAGAGTATATTGACCCAATTTACTCAGCCTCTCAGTATAAGACAACCCTCTCATCCCAGGACTAATCTAGTGAATCTTTGCTGTACCACCTCCAATGCAAGTGTATCCTTTCTTAAATAAGGAGACCTAAACTGCACACGCTATGCCAGGAATTGTCCCACCAAAGCCCCTACAATTGTAGCAAACTTTTTCATTCTTGCATTCAAATCCCCTTGCAATAAAGGCCAACATGCCATTTTCTTTCCTAATTACTAGCTGTACCTGCATGCTAACATTTTGTGCGAAAGAGAAAATGCTGGAAATTCCCAGTCGGTCTGGCAGCATCTGTAGGGAGAGAAAAGAGCTAACGTTTCGAGTCCCATGACTCTTTGTCAAAGCTAGCAGACAGAGAAAGTGGGAGATATTTATACTGTGGAGTGAGAATGAAAGATGAGTCATAGCCACAGTAACCCAGGGAAACCGGATGCTAATGGCCACATAAACCAAGGGGAAAGAGTGCTAATGGCAGTCCCCAGAGAGAACAAAAGATGTGAAAGGCCAAACAGCAGGGCTAACATTTTGTGTTTCTTGTGCAAGTACATCCAAGTCTCACTGGACATTAACATTTACATGTTTCACATCTTTTATTAAATATTCTGCTTTTCTATTCTGATGACCAAGGTGAATAAATGTCCACTACCCCACACACTATACTGCATCTGCCACCTTGCCCCTCATTCACTTAACCTGTCTTTACAGCCTTAGTGTCCTCCTCACAGCCTGAATTCCCAGATACATTTGTATCATCAGCAAACTTTGATACATTACTCTCTGTCATTTCTTCTAAGTCATTAATATAGATTGTAAATAGCTGAGGTCCATCACTGATCCAGACTCCACTGATTGCAGCCTGCCAACTTGAAGATGCCCCATTTATCCCTACCCTCTGCTTCCTACCTGGTAACCAATCCTCTATCCATATATCACCCATAACTCCATGATCCCTTATCTTGTCTGTTAACCTTTTGTGTGGAACCTTATCAAATGCCATTTGAAAATCCAGATACACTACAGCTACTGATTGTCCTTTATCTACCCGACTGGTTACATCCTCAAAAATCTCTCATAAATTTTGTAAAATCATGTTGACTTTTCCTAATCATACAATGCTTTTCTAAGTGGATTGTTAAGACATCCTTCATGATATATTCCAGAACTTTCCCAATGACTGATGTCAGGCTAACTGGTCTATAATTCCATTTCCTTTCTCCCTCCTTTACTAAATTGTGGTGTTACAATTGTTAAATTCTAATCTCCCGGGACTGTTCGGAACCTAGGGAATTTTGGAAATTCATAACCACGGCATCTATTATCTCTGTGGGTGTCTCGGTCAGAATCCTAAGATGGGCGGCATGGTTTCCTCCCACAGCCCAAAGAAGTGCAGGTTAGGTGGATTGGCCATGATAAATTGTCCCTTAGTGTCCAAAAGGTTAGCTGGATAACTGGGTTATGGGCATAGGGTGGAGGCATGGGCTTAAGTAGGGGGCTTTTTCCAAGGGCTGTTGCAGACTCCATGGGCTGAGTGGCCTCCTGTAGGGATTCTATGATTCTATTCAATGTAGACTATTGGGTCTTTGGGATTTATCCAAGTTTAATCCCTTGAATTTCTTCTCTGCTGATATTAATTAGCTTAATTTCCTCACTCTTATTAGCCCCAGGTTATCTTCTATTTCTGGGATGTAACCTGTGTCTTCAATTGTGGGGGCAGACGCAATTGTTCAATGTCTTTGCCATTTCCCCATTAATATGAACAGAGGAACCTACAAAGGCACATTGTTTTATTCCAACAAGTCCAAGTGAATTGTGACTATTGAGCAGAGGTTTTTTTAAAAGTTAGGGAATCAGTGGGATTCTGAATGCACATTGTGAATAGATTAGTTAATTACAAAACCATCATGTTACAGAAACTGTCTTCTTGAATTTTTCTCTGGCTGGTTTCAGTCACAAATGTGTTCCCTAACCTCAGTTTAAAAGAAAGATTCTCCTGTACTCTTTTTTAAAAATAAATTTAGAGTACCCAATTATTTTTTCCAATTAAGGGGCAATTTAGCGTGGCTGATCCACCTATCCTGCACATCTTTTGGGTTGTGGGGGTGAAACCCATGCAGACACGGGGAGAATGTGCAAACTCCTCACGGACATTGACCCAGGGCCGGGATTTGAACCCGGGTCCTCAGCGCCGTAGGCAGCAATGCTAACCACTATGCCACTGTGCTGCCCCATTCTCCTGTACTCTTGACTGCCAGCTGACCTGTCCTAATGTCGCTGTATATTAATCAATGGGAGCTAAAAGCCAAAAGAGACTGGTCAAACGATCCTCCCAACTTTGTCCATCCCCCTCTCTCTAGATCTTTTCCCCAACCTCTGCCCCCATCAGACTGTGACACTCGACCCACAAGTATCAACAAAGGTTGCCAATGCAACCTGAGGAAACTTTGTAGTTTGTGCCAGTAAAGAGGGGGGGGAGATCATTAAGGCACTTTGGTTAGGTTAGCTGCTCAGAAAGACTGTAGGGATTCTATGATTGTATTCTATGTAGACTATTGGGCTCTTGGGATTTGTTAGAGTTTAGTCCCTTGAGTTTCTTCTCTGCTTGTAGAAGAGTTTCTGGAAAAGCCCCAGTTCTTGTACAGAGCTCCTTTCCTGATGAAAAATTAAATGAAAATTGCTTATTGGCACAAGGCTTCAATGAAGTTACTGTGAAAAGCCCCTAGTCGCCACATTCCGGCACCTGTTCAGGGAGGCTGGTACAGGAATTGAACAATGCTGCTGGCCTGCCTTGGTCTGCTTTAAAAGCCAGTGATTTAGCTCAGTGTGCTAAACCAGCCCCTGACCAGATCTTTTTGTAGAGATGTGTTTCAAGATGTTATTTTCTCTCGCAAACATAAATGTCCCAGGATTGCTAAGTGAACATTGCCTTGATTAAAGATCAAACTTTAAAACTGTGCGAATGAGTGGCACATTCTGCATCAGTTATTCACTGATTAATGGTGAAAAGTTCACAAATATATTTCAGCCATGTTATGGAGACCAGCAGATATAGTTAAGTAAAATATCCCTGGCCTCTCCTTCTCTGAGACGTTTCTGAGTGGGGTTTGATGTGATGTAAGTCACTCTTCCTGCAAGCTGCTGGGACTGAATGTTAAATGGTTTTGCCCAGTCTCAAGTCAAATTCCTAGTGGCTGGTGCCCATAGCACAGAAACAATCCGAATTTAGCCCATCCATTTGACACCTGTCTGGTGAGTGCTTAACATATATGTGTCCCATTGTCCCCATGCACCGACCCTCCTCAACCATCCAAAATCAAGCATGGGTTTCCCTACATGCAAGGATGTTAATGATGATCAATCCATTGCTAAATAGATGATGCAGTTTAGGAAAATGGCTCATTCATCCCGTGTCTGCGTGGGTGTCACCCCCTCTACCTAAAGATGTGCAGGGTAGGTGGATTGGCCACGCTAAATTGCCCATTAATTGGAAAGGAAAAATGACTTGGGTACTCTAAATTTATAAAAAAAAAAAAAAAAAAAATGGCCTCGATCACATTGCACCCTCAGTTAAAGGATGGGTTTGGGTCAAACTCATAACACCTCATTAGTCCAGAGTTTACCAGGGGAGTGAATGCAGGAGGTTAGAGCTGTGAAAATCAATTCAAGTAATGATATATTTAAATTTAAATGTTTATGATATTTTACAAAAAACTTAAATCACTTTACAGACCTCATCAGCGGCTGACACTTAACCACGATCAACAAATGGCGGCATCTGAACTCGACAACACTCAAACTGTAGCAATACCGATGCAAGGGCAAAATTCAAATTAGTCACTTTTCTAAGTCAAAGAATGAAATAAACTGGGTGGAGTGTTCATGTGAGGCAGGTTGACTTTCTGCCCTTGTTTCAAGCACGTTGCAGGGTATTTTTTAGTGACTGTTTGATTTCACAGTTGACAAAACTGGAAAAAAGTTTTTTGTAAAGAATAATGTAAGGCATTAACTGTCTGTAGGTTAATAGGTAGCTGCAGCTCTGAAGGACATTACAGATAAAACCTTTCAAAAGACCGGAACATATTATTGAGGTTGGGGAAAAGAGGGAGAATTTCAAAAATGCATCTTTGGTTCGAGACTTTCCAAGGGCCAGGGCTGACCATGAGGTCAGAGAGGTTGTGATTAAGAGGGTACAGCAGGTAACCAAGACATAGAGGTTTACAGCATGGAAACAGGCCCTTCGGCCCAGCTTGTCCATGCCGCCCAGTTTCTATCACTAAGTTAGTCCAAATTGCCTGCAGTTGGCCCATGTCCCTCTATACCCATCCTACCCATATAAATGTCTAAATGCTTTTTAAAAGACAAAATTGTACCCGCCTCTACTACTGCCTCTGGCAGCTCGTTCCAGACACTTTCACCACCCTCTGTGTGAAAAAACTGCCCCCCTGGACCCTTTTATATCTCTCCGCTCTCACCTTAAACCCATGCCCTCTAGTTTTAGACTCCCCTACCTTTGTGAAAAGATGTTGACTACCTACCTTATCTATGCCCCTCATTATTTTATAAACCTCTATAAAAATAATGTGTTATTTGGTAACATTTACATTGGTCCCTGTCTGTCATCTCTCTGCTTAACCAGCACACCGTTGAAGAAAGAATGGGAAAAATGCATTAATGGGATAAAAGGGCATTCTTTTCAACACGATTCCTGATGCACTGAGGCACTCTTTCAAAAGACAAGCCTAGAAATGGCTGGTGATGTTAATACTGGCCAAGCACTTAATGCGTTCATGTGACATTCCCCTGCCAACTATTTTAATGGTGGTGTTAGCTTGTTTAAAATAATGTCATATGAGTGTGTCAAGTGTTGCAAATCATTTCTAGATTTATATATAGAAATTATTTTATTCTATATCAATGTATCATACCTCGGGCATCAGATTTTACACTGGATTTCTGTGAATGAAAAATAAGCAATAGTTTTTTGTGTGATTATCTGAGCAGTTTATGTAGAACACAGATACATTTTTAAAGGAATTTGAAATACTGATACGTAAATGTCACAAAGTCTAGTTGTGTTAGATATCTCAAAACTGACCATTTTTTAATGATTTTATTGGACACAGGCTTTGCTGGAAAAAGGCCCATTCCTAATTGCCCTTGAACTGTTTCTTTAGCGGGCAGTTGAGAGTCAATATGACTGCCCTTTAAAAAAATAGCTCAAAGACAATTAGGGATTGGCAATAAATGCCCACATCCCATGAAGGAATAAAATAGAAATGGTCGCTATTGAGACATCTCATGAATATTCTTGGAAATTTCTGTGATGTATGATGCAGTCACTGAAATGTGTTTCAATGTCGGGGAAGAGGTTGTTGCAAGCCTAATATGCAAGGACGGAATGTTTATATCCTCATATGTGTGTATTGCGATAAAATGTAGTTCCAGAATATTCTTTCTTTGAGTAACAGTGGATGCACATGTTCCCAGCTCCGCTGAACCGGAAGGCTCTAAGTGACCTGGTTTGCCAATAGGTGGTTAGGCCAGTCCAGGTTTGTTGCTATTTGCCATTTCGTCCCTGCAGACATGCACTGCTGCAATTCCATCAACTTTAAGGAATTTTCATTCAAGTTTCCTCCAATCCAATCTTTTCTGTAAATTACAACAAGATGTTTATAAAGCTCGTCCCTCACTTTCAATGCGATCGCTACAATCATCCGATCATTTGATATTGGCATCGCTAACGACGTTACAGTGTCAGCAGTGTCCTTGGTGAAAGGGAACTTGCTTCAGTTGAAGAAAGACATTGAGGAAGACTACATTCCTGCTGTTGTAAAAAGGTGCGAACGTGATGAGGGTTCCTGTGTGTCAAACTCTTTTCATTGTCTCTCATTTTAAGTACTATTTGTGTTAATGGAGGTAATGTCTAACTATTTGTCACCATAGAAAGTTGTTGTTGCAGAAAATCTGAATGATGATAGTGTAAATGGTTCAATCAGTCAAAAAGGTTCAGGATTGAAGCACGGTTTAAGTGCAGTTCCCCTGCCATGTGGATTCTCGATGACACCTCATTGTTACACTGCTGAGTGGCTGCCTTATGCACTAAACTATGTTCTGATTCCCAAGGGTCAAAATGCATCACTTCCCCCTTTGACACAGTACACAGATACACAGTCAACAGTCATTCCAAAGTCTTTTAATCTCTGGGAGCACTGTCTCAATGTATCCCAGGCTAAGTGGTTGGAGATTTCCTCTTTCTGCTGGGTAAAATAAGGTTTGCAAAAAGTCTGAATTCAATTTCTCTTGTGCAGGTCTAAACTTCCTATCGGTATGTAATCGTTGCAATCTCGCTCAGAAATCATAGTGGCCAGTATGCAAACCTATAAAGAATCAAACTGATGCGGTGGAAACACTCATCAAGTGGCAGTCTGCATCTATTGTGCATTAAATTGGAGTTTCTTGATCTTGATACTGGTTAAAAAGTTGAGGAGTGTTCCTGCCTGTCTTTGTGTGAATATTCCTCACCTCAAACAGTGCAACAATGGCAAAAATCAGTAAATGAGAAAGTTATTGCATTCTGGATCAGATTATGGTCTCACCTATTGTATTAGCCCCAGTTCCCCAGTGGAGTAACCTCTTCTGTTCAACTCACTACTGCTTCATTTCAAATGTGATATACCAGGATTGTTTTTCATATTTAATATCTTAATATGATTACCACAAATGCAAGCATGTTAAGGGGTTTAGAACAATTATGCAATTTTGTGTGACCCCCCAAGTCGAATTCTTGGTAGTTACCTGGACTGTAGTTTGTGGGTGTGTCCATGTCAGATGAAGACTGGGTTCAAGACCAGCTGTGCAAACCTCCCAGATGCCTATTTCCATTCGCACTCACTGATGACTTGATTATGTAGACTAATCATTTGATCAGGCTACTGTAGACCTGCCAGTTCGTGTGGAACCCAATTCCAGTGTGTTAGCACCTGCAGGACAGGAAGAGAGAACATTGAAGAGTGAGGAATAGAATATAATTCAGTGCAAAGGGCTATAAAACTGCTCCACATTCAGTGTTATCTGTTGCTGAATGAATACTCTGAACAATGAGGAAGTAAATGCCTGAGAATGAAATTCTGTCCTGAACTTTTTACAGACAGTCAGACTAACGCTCTGGTTTCCAGGACAAAGTAAAATCTAAATGTCTCAGACGGTGGGTTTTACCTGTTTCCCCCCCCCTACCCCCCACACACACCCAACCCCATTCCCCACCCAGTTACTATGCCTGCCTACCTCTCTCCTTCCTATTTATCTCAATGTTCCATGTCTCTGTCCCACCCTCTGCAATGCAGACACGCTTCTCAGGAAATGGAATCATTTAACAGGAGATGGTATTCCCTCTCCTACCTCACAGGGCAGTGTGTCTTACTGTAACGTGCATGTGTTCAGTGGTGATATTGTTAAAATTGAATTCTGATGGTCATTCAATCTTTGTGAAAATCCTTCTTGGAGAAGCATAAGCCATTGTAAACTAATCGAACATGTCAAAGTTATGTTTTAAAAATTGTCAGTCATTGTCAGTGGTTTTTCTAACTTTGATAATCAGGCCTCTCGCCGAAGACTGGGAATTTTATAGACAGCGTTCAATACAGAAAAAGCTTCTTTAATTAGCAATTTTTCCTCTGCCCTCGCTTAAGACTATTTGCACACAGCAAGTAACTGAGTTGTGGGGTTATGGGGTTGGCCATGTGGCTGTACCTTAATAGCTAAGCCTGTGCTCCAGACCCCTGAGCAATAGCACAGTTGATCAGTTATGCATTTTGTAATGATTTCTCTTGAACTTTCCGTACAGATACTCTGTAAATTTACATGCTCCCTGCTATCTGTATAAATAACGGAAACCACTTTTGGTTAAAAAGGAATGGCCAAGTTTGCAACTGACCTGATCTCTGAACAGTGCATTAACTTGCCTCAGCAATATTCACCAGGAATCTAGGAGTAAATGGGTTATTTCTGGAGTTTCCAGAGCTGGAAGAGGTGGACACACTCATTCATTGCAACATGATCCCTCTCCCCTCAACTACCTGCTCCTATTTTCCTGATCAGCTGCAAAATTCAATAGGGGGAGGGGGGTTGTCTTCTCTCAGTTGCTCCTGGAACAGAGTTTGAAAGACCACTGAAATGATCAATTGATGTAAAAACAAACACCAAGAAGGGATGGCATATGATGGAAGATTTGCCGGTGTCTTTTAATAGTGTTTATGTATTCCAGGAAGCTAGGAAAGGGAATATCATCTTGTTAAATTTATAACAACAACACCTATCAACTTGAATTGTAACATGACAGATCCTATCCAGGCTCAGCCTGTTGGTGTGAAACCGTAGGAACCAGTAGCAGTTAGTTTGATCTGGCGACCAACTGTTGTGTCAGTATGTTAAATATGTCGACATAAAGAGCAAGGGAATGATATTGCTGCCTGGAGCCTGCAGACTGGTGAGATCTTCTCTCCAGGAGTTTACAGGTAGAGTCCATCCAGAACCCTGTTGAACTGGGTAACCCATGGGGTCTGCATTAAGAGCAAAGCATCCACATTTTGCGAGTGACTGGCTTTTAGCAATGTCCAGGGCAACTGTCAACACGCTTCAGCTCTTTGATTGTCAATGTAAATTTCAAATGCAGTCATTTGAATGCTTATTTGCTTTTTCCTCTACAATGCAAGAGATCCAAACATTTGCCGTATAATCCCATATGTAAGTGACAACTTCATGCACATTTGTGATGTCTTTGAACACACAGAGAGCAACGTTTTTGTAGCCAAAATGTATTTTCTTTGAGAGGGGGAGCGTTACTTATGACTAGATTTTGCGGTAACACAACTTCAGCCTTGCATCCCACTGAAGTCCAGGTGGATTACTGATAATTACAGGGCTTTCCAGGTGGCACGATCATGGACCTGCTCTAATGGAGACCAGTCTAATGAACAAATAAATGTGGCAGTTGGAGACCCATTGCCGGATTGATTCTCAGTGATGTAGAATGGAATTTATTATACCCTTTGTTTGCTGCAAGTTTGTAGAGTTGTTTCCAGTCGCTTGTTATGTGCATGTTTCTTTTTAAACAGATCAGTATTACTTCAATGATTAACTATCCACAGAAAAAACAACCTGGGAACACATCCAGTGGACTATGCAATTCCATAAACTGCCATTCCTTCCCCACCCCCCTGCTATTATCGAACAGTATTTGCTTGTTTTGAAGCAGAGGTTACAGGGTTCGTGACTCTGCAAGTGAAAGAGACGACCTTGGAATAGTGGTGTCTGTAGTCTGCATGGTGTGTAGTAGCATGGTTTCTGGCACTGCCCTCCCTCTTTGCTCTTTCCTCTACCCAGTCTTTATGTTACTTAAAGCCTGCAGCCTGGCACATCCTGAAGCCACTAAACCTTTCTCTCTGCTCTCTCAATAAGAATGCTGGTCAGTGGTGAATGAATGGAAAGGTACTATTATACTATCAATCTGCCACTGGCATATTAAGCACATATCTAAAGTTGGGTGAAACTTTAAATTGAACAAGATTATCAAATAACCTCTTTAAACAATGCAAGAATTTTACTGCCCAGTCTCTGTTAGAATAAAGTTATGCCAGATGATTAAATCAACTATAATTTCAGCATCTGCACTCACACATTTAAATTAACTCCAGGTAGTTTTAAAAAGATTAGACAATTCCTAAATCTTGAATTATTCTTCGGCGTGGTGTCAAAAACCACAATTGCTGATCCTGCTCCATCTTGTGTTGCTTCTCTCTGAAGTCAGGTTAGGTCCTGTCTCCCCTTCAGAATAACACTGAAGTAATTGAGTAACCATGTCCCAGACCGTAATCTTGTTCTGCCAACACACCATTACTTTGACCATCTGAAAAACACAGACGATTTCTCCTTTGGACTTGTAATAGCGACAATGTGCTGAGCGAGTGCCGAGCTGCTCGGCTGGTGAATGCTATGCCTGCTGGCTTACTGGACTAGGAAGATCCCAGATTCTATCCTTAGTCTGTGCTGAGTTGGCTACCGTCAGCCAAACTACAGTTGATATAAACACCGAGGTAGGGAGGTTTAAAAAAAAAGGCCACACTCCTCCTCCGGATCGAGTACTGCTCCGGGATAGGGACAGAGGCTTTGGCTGGCAGTGATGCCCTCCATGGGAGAATAGCATGCTGAATTTATTATCTCAATCGATACACTCAGGTGAGATATTGGATGTCAGGTAGGATCCCAGAAAGGAAGCAACACATTCAGAAAAGGTGGGGAGGAATATGCTTCCCATCTGTATCCCAGGTTCATTTTGGTTTTGGAGGGATTAAAGTAATGCCGGAGCCAAACACCGAGTTTTTCAGCCAACCTGTTTATTCTACATTGGCAGCTCCAATCTCATTTTAATTGCATTCTATTTTGCACTTTAAATACTTTTCAACAACTCATTATTTAATCTCAAACCCGTGTAGCTCTAGATATATGTGTACTGATGTTGAATTAAAACTGCATTAGAGTATTTTCGTAGTATATCTTACAACTCAGTGTCATATATATACATATATAAATGAAATGCTCAATATTTAATATTGAAACAGGAAATACATGGCTTGTTGATCAGGACTCAGTAACATTTCCTGTTTCAACAGCTTCAGCTTTTCCTTGAATTGATGGTCAAAGTGGGCCCAGTTCTGTGTGATAATTGTGAATAAAAGGAAAGATTATAGGATTATGAAGTGCAGTGTTGTAGTCAGACTGAGAACTTGTGTTTTTGGAACATTTGATGCTGAAATTGGTCTTAGGGTGGTAGTGTAGCAAACACACCGTCCACGTTACCGACCACCATTCTGTTCCCAGTTGACAAGGTGTAACACTGGCTAGCAATTCACTCTTACCTGATCGGTGCTACTTCCATGGAGTAGACTTGTGGCCGGTATATGCAGTGACGGGGCTCAGGGTACATTATCGGGCATATCGGAGGAAGGGAGAACTGATGTAAAACCAAAACCCTCTTTTAAATTGCAGCTTTCCATTCCTCGCCTCGCCACAAAAATATTAACAAGAACCTTTTCACTAATCTTGTTTTGCATATTAGGTAGATAGGGGAAAGGTTCTCAAGGCTGGCAGGAAATATACAGGAAGCCATCAACAGGAACCGCATTGTCAGGAAAAGCCTGGTCCCGGTGAAGGAAGCGTAACTAGATTCCCTTTCCCACCCGAACTCTTGGGAAAAGACGATCACAAAGCCACACAAAGCATCAGAGCAACCTTTCGAACGTTCCTTGCAAAGATAGTTATTTTTTAAAAATTGGATAATGTAGTATTTTGGCACTAGCAATCCCAAATGCACCCAGAGCGAATGTCTTACCCGTATATGTAGTTGCCTTGGAAAGTTACAGAAAATCAACTGTCACAAACGCAGGGTGGAATTCCGTGGCCCCTCCTCCCCCCACCGGTGGGATTTTCCGGTCACACCAAATGGAATTTTGAAGGGCTGTCCCACATTTTCCCACCCAGCCCCTGCCCAGAGGATGATGTAGAATTCCGCCCGATGAAAAACCTTTGACATAAGCTTCTTTTCCGCACTCAGATTTACAACCAGGGCTGGTAAATGCCTCGCCCAGCGTGGTGTCCAGCCAGGAATGTGCAGGTTAGGTGGATTGGCCATGCTAAATTGCCCTTAGGTTAAGTGGGGTTTGTGGGTTACAGGATGGCATGTCTGATTTCACAAATCCTTCCGAATACTTCTCTATCACCTATTTTACTGGTGGACATCCTAATTCGACAACTGAATAATGAAACAGTCCAGACCGTTAAGTTCAAGTAAATAGCAGAGAGAATCACGACAGGACAGAAGAAGGACACTGGGCCCAACCAGTCCGCACCAGCCCTCTGAAAGATTACTCTCCCTCGGCCCGCTCCCCTGCCCTATCCCTGTAACCCTACGCATCGATCATGGCCAATCTACCTAACCTGCCCATCTTTGGAAATTGTGCGACCTATTTGAGTGCTCCCTCAGAGATCAAAATCGAATACAGGATCAGTTTTTCAAATGTTACACAACAAAATATTGTCGGTGCTAAGCTGGATTCAGCCAATGGAATTCCCAAAGGAATGATAGGTTGATAAAGAGAAGGAAAAAACATAAAATTGATATTACCTTATCTTTTTTCCATGCCAATCACAACTCCTAATATTGAGGGCATAAATAAAGATAATTGAGGTGACATGTACTGGACTAGACTGATTTGTAAATGACGTTTGGCAAGAGAGGAGAAGGACGAGGTGGCGAAGAGGGAACCATAGAAGTGACCCAGTTACATTTCTAATAACATTAGGACAGCATATGAACAAAGAACCTTTTACCCTTCTGATCTTGTAACCTTTCTCCCAGCATGTCAGCAACATTATGATACTTAAGGAACACTTTCCCCTTTTACCTCTAGGTTCTGGATTTAACTCATTCATTAACCCAGATTTCTCCTGCCCCAAACTGTCTAGCTCTGTGAGAACCAATCCTACACATCCTAGCAGCTAGTATCATATCCAAAGACCCATTTTTTTGTTGTTACAAATTTTGAACTTATCAAAGTGAGGAATATTTTGCCCTTTAAGTTGAACATAAGCATCAGTGTCAGCATCAAGAATTGGGTGGCACGGTGGCACAGTGGTTAGCACTGCTGCCTCACAGTGCCAGGGACACTGGTTCAGTTCCGGCCTTGGGTCACTGTGTGGAGTTTGCACGTTCTCCCCGTGTCTGTGTGGGTTTCCTCCGGGTTCTCCGGTTTCCTCCCACAGTCCAAAGATGTGCAGGTTAGGTGGATTGGCTGTGATAAATTGCCCCTTAGTGGCAAAAAGGTTAGATGGGGTTATGGGGATAGGGTGGAGGTGTGGGCTTTTGCAGGGTGCTCTTTCCAAGGGCCAGTGCAGACTCGATGGGCCAAATGGCCTCCTTCTGCACTATAAATTCAAGAATCCCATTTCATTTCCATAAACCAACAAACACTAGAGGAAGAACCCTTCCTGAAGCCTTCTCTCCCTACGTTAGACTAGCTTTAAATACACTCCTTGAGTTTGAAATGAGAGCAGTGTTTGAACAGGCATGATATCCCCACGTAACGTTTTCCCTGATCAGTGCCCGCTATCCCTCTGTGGAACACTCCAACATATCTTGCTGCAGATGAGGGAGTGTGGTATAAAAGCAAGACATTATTGATCTTGTCCAGACTCCAAAGGCTTTTCCCAATTCTTTACACTATGCTAATTTTCCTCTTGAAAGAAGTTACCTCCAGAATTATGGGCAACAGTGGAAATGAGGGAAGCTAATATGAATGTAGGTTTCTGTGATAATGCCCAAGTAAGGACGGATTGAAGTAAGGACGGACGACCTTCGATGTCCGTCACTATTTGAAAAAGTCGTCTCTCTACAGTGTAAGTTCTTCTCTAAATACTGCTCAGATGTTTTGTGCTTCAGTCCCTGTCCATATGTATATTCCTATTAAATATGATGCTGTAAGGCAACTAATATCCTCAAACTCCGCTTTCCGCAACAAACATTGCCTTTCCGCCAATCATTTGTCGGTATTCCTGCAATGTTACTATTGGTCTATTAGGAATTCTAGGTAATTTCCTTAAATTGAAACGTGTTGAGGCTGAAATAATAATAATTATCCAAGTAAATGGGGACATTGGGGCATCTGTTCAAATCAGCTAATTTGCAGCAGTAAAAAATATCTGGACTCATGGTCAACAGGTTAATGTCCATCGCATCCAGGGCAGCACGGTGGCACAGTGGTTAGCACTGCTGCCTTTGGAGCTGAGGACTCGGGTTCGATCCCAGCCCCAGGTCACTGTCCGTTTGGAGTTTGCACATTCTCCCCGTGTCTGCGTGGGTCTCACCCCCACAACCCCAAAAAGATGTGCAGGGTATGTGGATTGGACACGTTAAATTGCCCCTTAATTGAGGGGGAAAAATAATTGGGTACTCTAAATTTATATTTTAAAAAACGTCTATTGCATTCATTGTTACCACAGAACATATCGGATGAGGAAAGAGAAGCCAAAAATAAAATATATCATTTGACCGTTAACCTGTGCACTCGCCAAAATGTCATCCAAAACTTTTGATTATTTTGGGAAAAAATATATAAGAAAAGGGAAATGATTAAACTTTAAAATGTTGGCATATTTCTTTACTGCCCAAGAAAAAGGTTTGTAAAAATATATAACATGCCCTTGTTCACACACCACTGACCAGAAGTTGGCGTTTGTTCCATCTTGGGTTTAATACAGAAAAAGTAGGCCTCAAATGTATGAAATATACCAAATATTTAATTTAATATTCTTTTTTCTAATATTCTATTTCATTCAGAAGACTATAGTATACTAAGTTTTGAAATTATTTAAGAAGAGCATTTAAAAAAAAATGCATGAGATTTTTAAAATGCATTTTAAGCTTCTTGTTTCATTTTATCCACTCAATAGTTGAAGAGCGACTCTAAAGGCTCTGGGGTTGAGCTCACTTTAATCAGGGGGCCTTTGGCGCCCCCGCTCCACTATCCCACCCAGTGCACCTTCAATCGATTGCGGAACGTGCAGACATAACATACAGTAGGAGCCATGGATTAACAAGAGTACTAAAAAGTTTTTTTTTAAAAAACTGCATGTGCGATGTGCATGCCACTATATGGGTAAATGTCATCTTCAGGATTATAGATGTTTTTAGGGCAGTGTGTTCTTTCCTCTATTTTTAACAAATTTGGTAAATTAATGGAAGTTTGTTTGAGATATTTATATACATGCTGTTATTGAGATGGTCGAATCCTTCACCAGATATACCTGAGTAACAAAGTCTAACAAACAATGACAGGATAAAGCTGCCTGATTATGTAATACTTTGGCTTTGGACTATCCGTGCTGTTTCTACCAGTGCATTTTGTAATCCCAAACAGAACCTTCCTTACCAAACCTGAATAAATCAGAGAGTATGCACATGTGAACTGTCTGCAGTGGGGTGTAATTATTTAATTCATCTTCCTTTCTCTCTCTTTCTATCTTAACTTTCTACCTTCCCAGCTCCTCTTTCTAGTGTCAGTGACAGCACTCTACTACGCCAGGTCTGATGGTGCTGCTTTAGTCCTCCAGGTGCTTTGGTGGTACTAAAGATGCCATCACTTTGACTCCAAAGGCACCAGCCCCCAGGTTAGGAAATGGGTTGTCCTGGATATTAGTCCTTTACTTGATCCGGTGACACATGTCCACTGTCTATACTGGCCAGCTCAGCCTGTAACCACTTAATCCTTCAGACAGAAGAAAAAGTGCTGGAAACGTGCATTGCTAAACAGAGAAATCAAATTTACATTTCAGGCCAATGGCCTGTCACCCAGCTTTCGGAACACGGCAATCAAAAACAGCTTTTCTTCCAAAGAATATAACGCCCCCTTTACCGACCAACTTTCAAAATAGGAGCAAGTAGGCCATTCGGCCCCTCGGACCTCCTGCTCTGCCGTTTATTAAGATCGTGGTTAATCTTCTGTTTGTGTTTCTAATTCTACATTCCCATTAATCCTGATGACCATTCATTCCCTTGCCTAAAACCTCCACCCTAAAATATTCAGTGACCCCGGCCTCCACCACCTTCACACACTCCTCTGAGAGATAAAAATTCTCCTCATGTCTGTCCTAAAAGGGCAACCCCCTAACTTTGAAACTATGCCCCCTAGTTCTGGACTCGCCTACAAGAGGAAACATCCTTTCCATGTCCACCTTCTGGAGACCATTCAGGATCTTCTATACTTCAATCAAGTCACCCCCTCACTCTTACAAACTCCTGTGGAAACCAGCCCAGCCTGTCCTTTACTGCAACATCCAGTAACCTCTCCGCAGTCCACCTGATTGCAAACTTTGTGCACTGTTTAAGGATTTGTGTCGATATTATTGTAGGGGTCTTTCTTTAGATTTGGTGTTAAACTGGTGGGAGGCACGGTGGCACAGTGGTTAGCACTGCTGCCTCACAGCACCAGGGACCCGGTTCAATCTTGACCTTGAGTGACTGTACGGAGTCTGCGTGTTCTCCCCGTGTCTGCGTGGGTTTCCTCCGGGTGCTCCGGTTTCCTCCCAGAGTCCAAAGTTGTGCAGGTTAGGTGAATTGGCTGTGCCAGATTGACCCTTAGTGTCCAAAAGGTTAGGTTGGGTTACAGGGATAGAGTGGAGGTGTGGGCTTAAGTGGGGTGCTGTTTCCAAGGGCCAGTGCAGACTTGATGGGCCGAATGGCCTCCTGCACTATTAATTCTATGAAGCTAAGGCTCTCTCTGCCTTTCCAGTGCGAGGACGTTTTAGTTTCCTTTAGCTGGCCATTCTTGCTATTCCCGGCTGATGGGGAAACAACTGATCAATTTGCCTAAATATAAGCAGTCACCACTTGAAAAGCCATTTGTGTGTGAAGGATTGTTGATGCTCATATTAAGGTGATGCATAAATGTAATCATTTTCGTTCCCACCTACTACTTTCTCTATAATTTGCATTAACTGCCCGAGTACAATTATCCAATTAGAGGTAAACTGGGGACAGTTTATATATTGGTTGGTGTCCCTGGGAAATTGCCTGCCCATTATGGAATAGTAATGCAGGTTTTTAAACTTTTTTAACCAGCCTCAAAGCCAAAATGAAGGAAGATTCTCAAATCCAGAATGTGTCAATTTCTAGGTAACAATTTAGTAATACAGTACTGCCTCAACACCAATGTGCTATATTGGTGTTTCAATCAGGCAAGGGTAGAACTCGACTGGAGAGAAACCAGCTACAAGTTAGACGATGTAACTATCAGTCAGCTGCTGGATGTACAGTTAATTCCATGCATTCAGTTTTGCTGTAACTTTCCACAGAACCGCACCGGTTCGCCCACTCCAAAACCGCTGCTGATCCCAGGGTCACCGAATGTCGCTTGTCCAGCTCACCATCCCGTGAAGAGCTGCAGAGGAGCATTGTGCCGAATTCTCCCACCCCACCCGCGGCGGCTATAGTGGTGGGCGGGCTCAGCGAATCTAGTGAGAGCCTAAAAGTCGGAACCCACAGGCATAAAATCGTGTGGCAATTCTCCCGATGGTGGGTTAATAGCGGGTCGGTCGTCTCGCTGGCAGGCGGTGTGAATGCATTGGCATTCGCCAGCATCCTGTCAGGCCTTTTGATCTTTCAATCACACCAGCAGGAAATTACGTCGGCGACAAACCCAATTGCCAATGAGTGGCATTCACAAGGTGGCCATCGCTGTGCCAAAGACTTTGAGGTGAGTGCAACATGCAAAACCTACCCGCCAGAGTGCTGCAATGCTCCTGATGCACTCTTCACCACCCTGCCAGGGTGAAGCAATTCCTGCCTCCATGTTCATGTCGAGCTGGTCTTCATGGTCAGCTGGATCAGTACTGCACCTGGGGTTGGGGAGTATAGGGGCTGACTTTCAGCTCCTGGTGCCACATACCAGTGTCTATCTGGACAGGACGGTCCCTGTGGGACAAATGCAGCCACCACAACAAAGTTGTGAAGTTTGACTGGGGGGTGGAGTACGAGGTGAGGCTGGAGGTCACCAAACGACACACACGGGAGGGGTCAATGTGGAAGGAGGGCTGTGCAAGGAGTGGTGTGGGGTAAGAGCGAGATCTCGGTCAGCTCGATGGGGGGTGGGGTAAGAGCGAGACCCTCGGTCAGCTCGATGGCAGGTGGGGTAAGAGCGAGGCCTCGGTCAGCTCGATGGCAGGCGGGGGGTAAGGGCGAGGCCTCGGTCAGCTCGATGGGGGGTGGGGTAAGAGCGAGACCCTCGGTCAGCTCGATGGCAGGTGGGGTAAGAGCGAGGCCTCGGTCAGCTCGATGGCAGGCAGAGGAGCCAAAGAGGTTTAGGAAGAAGACAAACAATGGAATGCGGAGAGAAGTTAGACACAAGGATGCACAACGCACAGACAGACAAGGGGGTTAAGGGCCAGCATATGTATTACTGGAAGGGGATGCATGCAGACTGCAGATTATGGGGTGGGTGCCTGTTAGTGTGGCAAATTAGGAATGGTTCACACAAACACTAAACAGATCAGGACTGCAGAACTTTGTTAAGGTCGCTTCCTCTTTGGAAACGGGAACCAAGTCAAGGCTTCTGTTTACGTTCGGGGGCTGGCAGACAGGAGTCCAGGGTGCAGTCATTCCTCCTGCAAAATGGAAAGGAGTCACAGATGATAGGCAGTCCAGGGTCTACATGGATCTCCGTCTGAAATCAGAGAAAGGAGACAGTTCAGAATAACAGCAGGTATGCAGAAGGAGCTATCACTGGAAGCAGCTTTGAGGGGGGGAGAGGGCAGTGTGTTTCAAAAATGCACAGTTTGGGGGTGGCATGTGGCGCAGTGGTTAGCACTGGGACTGCGACGCTGAGGTCCCAGGTTCGATCCCAGCCCCTGGGTCACTGTCCGTGTGGAGTTTGCACATTCTCCCCATGTCTGCGTGGGTCTCACCCCCACAACCCAAAGATGTGCAGGTTAGGTGGATTGGCCACGCTAAATTGTCCCTTAATTGGAGAAAAAAATAATTGGCTACTTTAAATTTATTCAAAAATGGACAGCTTGGCCTGGAGGACTGTCATACAGGCGATGTCCCTGGATGTGACGGGTTCTGTACAGGACTGTGGGAATATGGTGATGGTCACAGGAGGCTATGCAGCCTGTAGATTGGGGACACAAAATACCGCGGGGGAGTGGGGGGGTGAAACGCTCATTGGGGGCAGAGGCATACTTACATAGAAAATAGAAGCAGGAGGAGGCCATTCGAGTCTGCTCCTCCTCATTATGATCATTGCTGATCATCAAGTTCAATACCCTGATCCCACCTTCCCCACCCCGCCCCCCATATCCCTTGATCCCCAAGAGCTATATCTAATCCCTTCCTGAAATTACACAGCGTTTTGGCCTCAACTACTTTCTGTGGCGGTGAATTCCACATATTCCCCGCTCTCTGGGTGAAGAAATTTCTCCTCAGCTCAGTCCTAAAAGGTTTATCCCTTATCCTCAAACCATGACCCCCTAGTTCTGGACTCCCCACCATCAGGAACATTCTTTCTGAATCCACCCTGTCCAACCTTGTTAGAATTATGTCAGTTTCTATGAGATCCCCTCTCACTCTTCTAAACTCCAATGAATATAATTCTAACCGACTTCGTCTCTCCTCAAATGACAGTCCCTCCATCCCAGGAATCAGCCTGGAAAACCTTCGCTGAACTCCCTCCATGGGAAGAACATCCTTCCTCAGATAAGGACTTGAGATGTGGCCTCATCAATGCCCTACACAATTGCGGGAAAATGAAACACGCCGGGCGCGATTCTCTGCTCCCCACGCCGGACGGGAGAATCGCGGGAGGGCCGGGCGACTCATGACACGCCCCCCTGGCACCCCCCGCCATTCTCCCACCCCCCACCCCCCGCCGTTTTTAACGGCGACCGGCGATTCTCCGGCCCAGATGGGCCGTGCGGCCTGACATTCCCAACCGGTTCACGACGGTGGCAACCACACCTGGTCGCTGCCGTCGTGAACATGGCGCCAAATGCTGGTTTGGGGCCTGTGGGGGGGCGGAGAGGGGAGTGAGCACCACGACCATGCTCGGGAGAGGAATGGCCCACGATCGGTGCCCACCGATCGTCAGGCCAGCATCTCCAAGTGACGCACTCTTTCCCCTCCGCCGCCCCGCAAGATCAAGCCGCCATGTCTTGCGGGGCAGCGGAGGGGAAGACGGCAACCGCGCAAGCGCGGGTTGGAGCCGTCGTGACGTCAGCTATTAATATGCTATTAATAATAATAATAGCATATTGTCACAAGTAGGCTTCAATGAAGTTACTGTGAAAAGCCCCTAGTCGCCATATCCCGGTGTCTGTTCGGGGAGGTCGTTACGGGAAATGAACCCGCGCTTCTGGCAATGTCCTGCATTACAAGCCAGCTGTGTAGCCCACTGTGCTAAACCATCCGCTCTCCTGTGAGATCTCCTGTGTATTTGAAAAGAAAGCAGCAGGTGTCTCGATCTTGACCCAGGGCTGAGGAGGGCGGGCCATAGCCAGCAGTGAGGAGAGGTTGCTGAGTGAGGCGAGGTGCCAGTCGTCGAGGCAACGACTCGACCCCCAGGCCAGGGCAGAGGAGGCCTGTGCAAGCAAGGCCATAGCCAGGCAGCCTGAGTCACCAGCAAGGCAAGGTCAATGGGAGAGGGGCGCGCCAACCCCCTGGGCTGAGGGGAAAAAAATACCCTCTCTCCGAAAATTCATAATGACGAAAATGAAGGAAGGTCAGTCCATACAGAGCGACACTATCAAAAATGGAGAAAATTGAAGGTGAGGCAGGAGGACGAAGCTGGGCGAGCAGTTTGTAATTTTACTTTAAAAAGTTTTGAACAGTGCACAAACTGCACATTTATCCTCATCCACCAAAAGTATGGGTGAATCATCTGATGACTTAGTCTTGCCGATTTATGGAGGAACCACTTTGCCTGAGAAAGTTGAACAAGTGGAATCTAGAATGGCAATGCAGCTACAAGATATTTCTTCTGTTGAAGTGAGGGACGAAACCTGCCCTGAAGACATTGCCTTATGGCCAAAATCTGTTCCACTGGGCATGGTAGAATATTTTGTACTAAATAAACCAGAGAACATTAGGTAATATGGAACATTTGAGAAGAGGCGTTTGAGGTTGGGGAGATTAAAACTCTTCATAGGTCCCATTTTCCGAGGGTGAAGAGAAATGGGATGACAGAAATTAGAAATTGGTTGATTTTTTTAAATTCCAAATTACTCTCTGACCCCAGTAAAGGAAAAGAAGCATTTGTCAACGGGTACTGTAACTGGAGAAATGTTGGAAGAGATATGTCTGATCATGAAACTTCATATTAAGGCCGTGTGTGCGTTCATTCAAAGATAACCGATCTGGAAGAATTGATTCTGCGTGACCAGCTCAGTTTACAAAGGAATGTTCTTATTGGAGGAAAGTGCTGAGGTGAATTTGACGAGCTTCTCAAAGAGCATTTGAAAAGTTATCAATATTGTGGCTCAGGGAAGACCAACTTTTTAATGAGCAGAACCTACAATGATATCATCACTATAATAGCAGAACTGTTCAGAAACCAATTCACTAATGAAGTAAAAGATGCTAAATACTGTTCCGTAATAGTTGATTCAACACCAGATGTGAGTTATGTGGACCGATTAACATTAGTGAAGTTGTGGAGCGATTTCTTTGTCTTGTCCAGCTACATTCCCACACATCTGAGAGTCTGGCCACAACAGTTTTGGATCTCAAAAACTGTTGTGGGCAGAGCTTCGATAATGCCACAAATATGGCAGGAAAATATTCAGGTCTACAAGCAAGACTGAACAATGAAACCCCTTGTGCATTCAGCATCCCATATTCCAGCCATTCCTTAAATTTAATCTGCAATGTTGCTGCTGAATCCTGTGAGGGAGCTGTACATTTTTTTGACTTGTTCAAAATGCGTACTTTTTATTTTGGTTTCCATGCATCGGTGGAATATGTTGTAATCGTGTTTCGAGCAGGTCAAAAGAATGTGCTCGTGCAGGTGCTGTTTTGACTTTGAAAATGAACTTTGTTCATATAAAGGAAATCTTATTAGACTTGGCTACGTCAAATTCAAAAAAGCTTTGCGTGAAAGATGAAGCAGAATCCTTAGCAGGGAAGTTTGAAAAGTATGATATTGCTGTTTTTATTGTTTTGCGGAACCGTCTACTTCAAAGAAATAATGCCGTCAGCATATTGCTGCAAACTGTTGATTCAACTTTTATTGATTGTTGCACAATTGTTAGCCTCAGTTAAAAGTTTTGTCATGGAAGTTCAAAATGACTATAGCTCGGTAGAAGCAGAGGCACTATTAACAAAAAAACATAGGTCCCTCTGATGATGTGAAGTGTACAAAACACAGGACGTTATTTTCAATGAATCTAGGGACAATAAAATCACTTTAAAAGGGAAAGAGAAGATCATTGTTGAGACTGTCAATGTTATTTTTGACACAATAATGGTGCAAGTGCAGAGGGCTGGTTTAGCACAGTGGGCTAAACAGCTGGCTTGTAATGCAGAACAATGCCAGCAGCGCGGGTTCAATTCCCGTACCGGCCTCCCCGAGCAGGCGCCGGAATGTGGTGACTAGGGGCTTTTCACAGTAACGGTGGTGCAGTGGTTAGCACTGCTGCCTCACGGTGCCGAGGTCCCAGGTTTGATCCCAGCCCCGGTTCACTGTCCGTGTCGAGTTTGCACATTCTCCCCATGTTTGCATGGGTTTTGCCCCCACAACCCAAAGATGTGCAGGGTAGGTGGATTGGCCGGGCTAAATTGCCCCATAATTGGAAAAAATGAATTGGATCCTCTAAATTAAAAAAAATATCAATCATTGAATCCCTGCAGTGCAGAAGGAGGCCATGCAACCCATTGAGTCTCCACCAACCCGGGGCAGCACGGTGGTGCAGTGGTTTAGCCCTGCTGCCTCACGGCGCGAGGTCCCAGGTTCGATCCCAGCTCTGGGTCACTGCCCGTGTGGAGTTTGCACATTCTCCCCGTGTCTGCGTGGGTTTCGCCCCTACAACCCAAAGATGTGCAGGGTTGGTGGATTGGCCATGCTAAATTGCCCCTAAATTGGAAAAAAAAATGAATTGGGTACTCTAAATTTATTTTTTTTAAATGTCTGCACCAATCCTCTGAAAGACCCTACCCAGGTCCACTCCCCACCCTATTCCAATAACTCTTTAACTTAAGCTACACATTTTGTTTGGACACTAAAGGACAATTTATCATGGCTAATCCACCTAACCTGCACATCTTTGGACTGTGGGAGGAAACTGGAGCACCCGGAGGAAACCCACGCACACACACGGGGAGGATGCGCAGACTCCACACAGACAGTGACCCAAGGCCGGATTTGTACCAGGTTAAAAAGCACTAAAGCAGTTAAGCAGTGATCGATTTGTGTATTTTTGTGGCTTGTGCCTGTGCGTTCTGTGGGATGCGGTCGGGAGGGACGTGATGTCATTGGTGGGAAGGATGTGATGTCATTGGGGGAGGCCCAGAAATGAAGGTGAGCGTGGGGCCCCACAAAGTGCAAGTCTGCCTCTGGTCTGAGGTGAGGTGAGGGGTGGCTGCCTGGGGGCGGGGGGGGGGGGGGGGGGGGGCGGAACCCCTATAAGTGACGGTACCCCTATAAGTGATGGTGTGCACAGTCTCTAAATGGGGTAAATACAGGTCCACATGAGGCATGGGCTGGGGGTAAGGAGATGGGGGCGTGGGGAGGAATGTGTCAATGATCATCACCACAGGATCCAGTATTATTTGGGGAGGCTGGAGAGTAACAGGTGGCATCTCTACCTGCACATGGTGAGGCTCCAGGTAAGTTGGAGGTACACAGACAGTGAGGGGTGAAAGGTCTAACTCCATCCTTTGTCCAGCATCACCATCTCGACACTCGGATAAAATGGCATCTTTCAAAATCGAAAATCAGGTTGGTTCTGTCTGGGACGGGCATGGTGGATTGTGGGCAGATGCGAATCTGGGTTCTGGGACTCCTTCCTGCAATACACACTCACTTGTTGGCGCTGCGAGATTTAGCTCGACTCGAAGCTCAGTGCCCAGAAAGCAAAAGCAAGTTGGATTTCTAATATTGCGCTTTGAAAATGATCGGCACATCTCAATCGGCCAACGTGAAATTTGGGAAAGCTACATCGTGGAAGGCAGGAATGCAGCCTTGGGGAATGAAGGCTGTACTGAAGGGGGCACAGCGGCATCAATTGTGCCATCCCATCATTGAGGGGGGGTCAGGGATTTACAATTAATGCCATTGATCAACGGCCAAATGGATTCCAGTCTGGGACCATAACCAAGCCAATGCCCAGAGTTATACCACCTCCCCTATCACTCTACACCCCTATTCAACCCCCTCACACACCCTCCCCTGTCACACACTCTACACCCTCCCCTGTCACACACTCTACACCCCTATTCAACCCCCTCACACACCCTCCCCTGTCACACACTCTACACCCCTATCCAACCCCCTCCCACACCCTCCCCTATCACACTCTACACCCCTATCCAACCCCCTCACACACCCTCCCGTCACACATTCTACACCCTCCTCGTCACACACTCTACACCCTCCCCTGTCACACACTCTACACCCTCCCCTGTCACACACTCTACACCCCTATCCAACCCCCTCCACACCCTCCCCTGTCACACACTCTACACCCTCCCCTATCACACACTCTACACCCTCCCCTGTCACACACTCTACACCCCTAACCGACCCCCTCCCACACCCTCCCCTATCACACTATACACTCCTATCCAAACCCCTCCCACACCCTCCCCTATCACACTCTACACCCCTATCCAACCCCCTCCACACCCTCCCCTGTCACACTCTACACCCTCCCCTGTCACACACTCTACACCATCCCCTGTCACACACTCTACACCCTCCCCTGTCACACACTCTACACCATCCCCTGTCACACACTCTACACCCTCCCCTGTCACACACTCTACACCCCTATCCAACCCCCTCCCACACCCTCCCCTGTCACACACTCTACACCCTCCCCTGTCACACACTCTACACCCTCCCTGTCACACACTCTACACCCCTATCCAACCCCCTCCCACACCCTCCCCTGTCACACACTACACCCCTATCCAACCCCCTCCCACACCCTCCCCTATCACACTCTACACCCCTATCCAACCCCCTCCCACACCCTCCCCTATCACACTCTACACCCCTATCCAACCCCCTCCACACCCTCCCCTGTCACACACTCTACACCCTCCCCTGTCACACACTCTACACCCCTATCCAACCCCCTCCACACCCTCCCCTGTCACACACTCTACACCCTCCCCTGTCACACACTCTACACCCTCCCCTGTCACACACTCTACACCCCTATCCAACCCCCTCACACACCCTCCCCTGTCACACACTCTACACCCCTATCCAACCCCCTCCCACACCCTCCCCTGTCACACACACTACACCCCTATCCAACCCCCTCACACACCCTCCCCTGTCACACACTCTACACCCCAATTCAATCCCATCCCACACCCTCCCCTGTCACACACTCTACACCCCTATCCAACCCCCTCCCACACCCTCCCCTGTCACACACTCTACACCCTCCTCTGTCACACACTCTACACCCCTATCCAACCCCCTCACACACCCTCCCCTGTCACACACTCTACACCCCTATCCAACCCCCTCCACACCCTCCCCTGTCACACACTCTACACCCTCCCCTGTCACACACTCTACACCCTCTCCTGTCACACACTCTACACCCCTATCCAACCCCCTCCCACACCCTCCCCTGTCACACACTCTACACCCTCCCCTGTCACACACTCTACACCCCTATCCAACCCCCTCCACACCCTCCCCTGTCACACACTCTACACCCCTATCCAACCCCCTCACACACCCTCCCCTGTCACACACTCTACACCCTCCCCTGTCACACACTCTACACCTCCCCTGTCACACACTCTACACCCTCCCTGTCACACACTCTACCCCCCTATACCAACCCCCTCCCACACCCTCCCCTGTCACACTCTACACCCTCCCCTGTCACACACTCTACACCCCCTATCCAAACCCCCTCCCACAGCCCTCACCGGCACAACACGCTACACCCATATCCAACCCCCTCACACACCCTCCCCTGTCACACACTCTACACCCTCCCCTGTCACACACTCTACACCCCTCCCATGTCACACACTCTACACCCTATCCAAACCCCCTACACACCCTCCCCTGTCACCACACTACACCCCTATCCAACCCCCTCCACCACCCTCCCCTATCACACTCTACACCCCTATCCAACCCCCTCCCACACCCTCCCCTATCACACTCTACACCCCTATTCAACCCCCTCCACACCCTCCCCTGTCACACACACTACACCCCTATCCAACCCCCTCCCACACCCTCCCCTATCACACCTCTACACCCCTATCCAACCCCCTCACACACCCTCCCCTGTCACACACTCTACACCCTCCTCGTCACACACTCTACACCCTCCCCTGTCACACACTCTACACCCTCCCCTGTCACACACTCTACACCCTCCCCTGTCACACACTCTACACCCTCCCCTGTCACACACTCTACACCCCTATTCAAGCATGTGTATGTGTGTGTCACTGTGTGTGTGTATGTATGTGTCACTGTATGTGTGTCACTGTGTGTGTGCATATATGTGTCACCGTGTGTGTGTATGTGTGTGTCACTGTGTGTGTGTATGTATGTGTCACTGTGTGTGTCACTGTGTGCATATGTATGTGTGTGTCACTGTGTGTGTGCATGTATGTGTCACCGTGTGTGTCTGTATGTGTGTGTCTCTGTGTGTGTGCATGTATGTGTCACCGTGTGTGTCTGTATGTGTGTGTCACTGTGTGTGTATGTATGTGTCACTGTGTGCATGTGTATGTGTGTGTCACTGTGTGTGTGCATGTATGTGTCACTGTTTGTATGTGTGTCACTGTGTATGTGTATGTGTGTCACTGTGCTTGTGTATGTGTGTGTATGTGTGTGTCACTGTGTATGTGTGTGTCACTGTGTGTGTATATGTGTGTGTCACTGTGTGTGTGTATGTGTGTGACACTGTGTATGTGTATCACTGTGTGTATGTATGTGTCACTGTCTGTGTGTGTGTCTCTGTGTGCATGTGTATGTGTGTGTCACTGTGTGTATGTGTGTGTCACTGTGTGTGTATGTGTGTGGCACTGTGCGTGTATGTGTGTGGCACTGTGCGTGTGTATGTGTGTGTCACTGTGTGTGTATGTGTGTGTCACTGTGTGTGTATGTGTGTGGCACTGTGCGTGTGTATGTGTGTGTCACTGTGTGTATGTGTGTGTCACTGTGTGTGTATGTGTGTGGCACTATGTGTGTGTATGTATGTGTCACTGTGTGTGTCACTGTGTGCATGTGTGTGTGTGTGTCACTGTGTGTATGTGTGTGTCACTGTGTGTGTGTATGTGTGTGTCACTGCGTGTGTGTGTATGTATGTGTCACTGTGTGTGTATGTGTGTGTCACTGTGTGCATGTGTATGTGTGTGTCACTGTGTGTGTGTATGTGTGTGTCACTGTGTATGTGTGTGTCACTGTGTGCGTGCATTTTTGTGTCACTGTTTGTATGTGTGTCACTGTGTGTGTGCATGTGTGTGTCACTGTGTGTGTGTATGTGTGTGTCACTGTGTGTATGTGTGTGTTGCTGTGTGTGTGCGTATGTGTGTGTCACTGTGTGTGTGTGTGTGACACTGTGTATGTACGTGTCACTGTTTGTGTGTGTGTTACTGTGTGCATGTGTATGTGTGTCACTGTGTGTATGTGTGTGTGTCACTGTGTGTGTATGTGTGTGTCACTGTGTGTGTGTGTATGCGTGTCACTGTGTGCATGTATATGTGTGTGTCATTCTGTATGTGTGTGTCACTCTGCGTGTGTATTTGTGTGTCACTGTGCGTGTCTATGTGTGTGTCACTGTTTGTGTGTATGTGTGTCACTGTGTGCATGTGTATGTCACGGTGCGTGTGCATGTGTGTGTCACTGTGTGTGTATGTGTCACTGTGTGTGTGTATGTGTGTCACTGTGTGCATGTGTATGTGTGTGTCATTCTGTGTGGGTGTGTCACTGTGTATGTGTATGTGTCACTGTGTGTGTATGTGTGTGTCACTGTGTGTGTATGTGTGTGGCACTGTGCGTGTGTATGTGTGTGTCACTGTGTGTATGTGTGTGTCACTGTGTGTGTATGTGTGTGGCACTGTGCGTGTATGTGTGTGGCACTGTGCGTGTGTATGTGTGTGTCACTGTGTGTGTATGTGTGTGTCACTGTGTGTGTATGTGTGTGGCACTGTGCGTGTGTATGTGTGTGTCACTGTGTGTATGTGTGTGTCACTGTGTGTGTATGTGTGTGGCACTATGTGTGTGTATGTATGTGTCACTGTGTGCATGTGTGTGTGTGTCACTGTGTGTATGTGTGTGTCACTGTGTGTATGTGTGTGTCACTGCGTGCGTGTGTATGTATGTGTCACTGTGTGTGTGTATGTGTGTGTCACTGTGTGTATGTGTGTGTCACTGTGTGCGTGCATTTTTGTGTCACTGTTTGTATGTGTGTCACTGTGTGTGTGCATGTGTGTGTCACTGTGTGTGTGTATGTGTGTGTCACTGTGTGTATGTGTGTGTTGCTGTGTGTGTGCGTATGTGTGTGTCACTGTGTGTGTGTGTGTGACACTGTGTATGTACGTGTCACTGTTTGTGTGTGTGTTACTGTGTGCATGTGTATGTGTGTGTCATTCTGTATGTGTGTGTCACTGTGTGTGTGTATGCGTGTCACTGTGTGCATGTATATGTGTGTGTCATTCTGTATGTGTGTGTCACTCTGCGTGTGTATTTGTGTGTCACTGTGCGTGCCTATGTGTGTGTCACTGTTTGTGTGTATGTGTGTCACTGTGTGCATGTGTATGTGTGTGTCACGGTGCGTGTGCATGTGTGTGTCACTGTGTGTGTATGTGTCACTGTGTGTGTATGTGTCACTGTGTGTGTGTATGTGTGTCACTGTGTGCATGTGTATGTGTGTGTCATTCTGTGTGGGTGTGTCACTGTGTATGTGTATGTGTCACTGTGTGTGTATGTGTGTGTCACTGTGTGTGTATGTGTGTGGCACTGTGCGTGTGTATGTGTGTGTCACTGTGTGTATGTGTGTGTCACTGTGTGTATGTGTGTGTCACTGTGTGTGTATGTGTGTGGCACTGTGCGTGTGTATGTGTGTCACTGTGTGTATGTGTGTGTCACTGTGTGTGTATGTGTGTGGCACTATGTGTGTGTATGTATGTGTCACTGTGTGTGTCACTGTGTGCATGTGTGTGTGTGTGTCACTGTGTGTATGTGTGTGTCACTGTGTGTGTGTATGTGTGTGTCACTGCGTGTGTGTGTATGTATGTGTCACTGTGTGTGTATGTGTGTGTCACTGTGTGCATGTGTATGTGTGTGTCACTGTGTGTGTGCATGTATGTGTCACCGTGTGTGTGTATGTGTGTGTCACTGTGTGTATGTGTGTGTCACTGTATGCGTGCATTTTTGTGTCACTGTTTGTATGTGTGTCACTGTGTGTGTGTATGTGTGTGTCACTGTGTGTATGTGTGTGTCGCTGTGTGTGCGTATGTGTGTGTCACTGTGTGTGTGTGTGACACTGTATGTACGTGTCACTGTTTGAGTGTGTGTTACTGTGTGCATGTGTATGTGTGTGTGTCACTGTGTGTGTCACTGTGTGTGTGTATGCGTGTCACTGTGTGCATGTATATGTGTGTGTCATTCTGTATGTGTGTGTCACTCTGCGTGTGTATTTGTGTGTCACTGTGCGTGTCTATGTGTGTGTCACTGTTTGTGTGTATGTGTGTCACTGTGTGCATGTGTATGTGTGTGTCACGGTGCGTGTGCATGTGTGTGTCACTGTGTGTGTATGTGTCACTGTGTGTGTGTATGTGTCACTGTGTGTGTGTATGTGTGTCACTGTGTGCATGTGTATGTGTGTGTCATTCTGTGTGGGTGTGTCACTGTGTGCATGTGTATGTGTCACTGCGTATCTATGTGTGTGTCACTGTGCGTGTGTATGTGTGTGTCACTGTGTGTGTGTATGTGTGTCACTGTGTGCATGTGTATGTGTGTGTCACTGTGTGCATGTGTATGTGTGTCTGTGTGTGTTTGTGTCACTGTGCGTGTGTATGTGTGTCATTCTGTGTGTGTGTGTGTGTGTGTCTGTGTGTGTTTGTGTCTGTGTGTGTCACTGTGTGTCTGTGTGTGTTTGTGTCTGTATGTGTGTGTCTGAGTGTGAGTGTGTTTGTGTGTCTCTGTGTGTGTCTGAGTGTGAGTGTGTTTGTGTGTGTTTGAGTGTGTGTGTGTGTGACACTGTGTGTATGTACGTGTCACTGTTTGTGTGTGTGTTACTGTGTGCATGTGTATGTGTGTCACTGTGTGTGTATGTGTCACTGTGTGTGTGTATGTGTGTCACTGTGTGCATGTGTATGTGTGTGTCACTGTGTGCATGTGTATGTGTGCTTCACTGTGTGTGTGCATGTATGTGTCACTGTTTGTATGTGTGTCACTGTGTGCATGTGTATGTGTGTGTCATTCTGTGTGGGTGTGTCACTGTGTGTCTGTGTGTGTTTGTGTCACTGTGCGTGTCTATGTGTGTGTCACTGCGTGTGTATGTGTAACTGTGCATGTGTATGTGTGTGTCATTCTGTGTGTGTTTGTGTCTGTGTGTGTCACTGTGTGTCTGTGTGTTGGTCTGTGTGTGTCACTGTGTTTGTGTCTGTATGTGTGTGTCTGAGTGTGAGTGTGTTTGTGTGTCTCTGTGTGTGTCTGAGTGTGAGTGTGTGTTTGAGTGTGTGTGTGGTTGAATGTGTGTATCTGAGTGTGAGTGTGTGTCTGTGTATGTGTGTGTGTGTGTGTCTGTCTGAGTGTGAGTGTGTATGTGTGTGCCTGAGAGTGAGTGTGTTTGTGTGTGTCTGTGTCTCTGTGTGTCTGAGTGTGAGTGTGTTTGTGTGTGTCTGAGTGTGAGTGTGTTTGTGTCTGAGTGTGTGTTTGTGTCTGAATGTGTGTTTGTGTCTGAATGTGTGTTTGTGTCTGAGTGTGTGTTTGTGTATGCCTGTGTGTGTGTTTGTGTATGCCTGTGTGTGTGTTTGTGTGTGTCTGTGTATGTGTGTGTGTGTCTTCCTGAGTGTGTGTGAGTGTGTATGTGTGTTTGTGTGTGTCTGAGTGTGTCTGTGTGTGACTGAGTGTGAGTGTGTTTGTGTGTGTCTGAGTGTGAGTGTGTATGTGTTTGTGTGTCCGAGTGTGTCTGTGTGTGACTGTGTGTGTCACTGTGTGTGAGTGTGTTTGTCTGTGTCTGTGTGTGTCTGAGTGTGAGTGTGTTTGTGTGTGGCTGAGTGTGAGTGTGTTTGTGTGTGTTTGAGTGTGTGTGTGGTTGAATGTGTGTATCTGAATGTGAGTGTGTTTGTGTGTGTCTGTGTGTGTCTGAGTGTGAGTGTGTTTGTGTGTGTCTGAGTGTGAGTGTGTTTGAGTGTGTGTGTGCGGTTGAATGTGTGTATCTGAGTGTGAGTGTGTGTCTGTGTATGCGTGTCTGTCTGAGTGTGAGTGTGTATGGTTGTTTGTGTGTGTCTGAGTGTGTTTGTGTGTGTGTGTCTGAGTGTGTGTGTTTGTGTGTGTGTGAGTGTGTCTGTCTGAGTGAGTGTGTGTGTGTGTGTGTGTTGTGTGTGTCTGAGTGTGTATGTGTGTGTCTGAGTGTGTCTGTGTGTGACTGTGTGTGTGTGAGTGTGTTTGTGTGTGTCTGTGTGTGTCTGAGTGTGAGTGTGTTTGTGCGTGTTTGAGTGTGTGTGGTTGAATGTGTGTATCTGAATGTGAGTGTGTTTGTGTGTGTCTGAGTGTGAGTGTGTTTGAGTGTGTGTGTGGTTGAATGTGTGTATCTGAGTGTGAGTGTGTGTCTGTGTATGTGTGTGTCTGTCTGAGTGTGAGTGTATGTGTATATGTGTCTGTCTGAGTGTGAGTGTGTGTGTCTGTCTGAGTGTGAGTGTGTGTCTGTCTGAGTGTGAGAGTGTATGTGTGTGTCTGAATGTGTTTCTGTTTGTCTGTCTGTGTGTGTCTGAGTGTGTGTCTGAGTGTCTGTGTCTGAGTGTGTTTGTGTGTGTCTGAGTGTGAGTGTGTGTGTTTGTGTCTGAGTGCCTGTGTGTGTCTGAGTGTGTGTTTGTGTGTGCTGAGTGTGTTTGTGTGTGACTGTGTGTGTCTGTGTCTGAGTGTGTGTTTGTGTGTGTCTGAGTGTGTGTGTGTGACTGTGTGTGTTTGTGTGTGTCTGAGTGTGTGTTTGTGTGTGACTGTGTGTGTCTGTGTCTGAGTGTGTGTTTGTGTGTCTGTGTCTGTCTGAGTGTGAGTGTCTGTGTATGTGTCTGTCTGTCTGTGTGTGTGTCTGTGTGTGTGTCTGTGTGTGTGTGTGTCAGTGTGTGTGTGTGTCTGTGTGTGTGTGTCTGTGTGTGTGTCCGTGTCTATGTGTTTGTGTCTGTGTGTGTGTATCTGTGTGTGTGTGTGTGTCTGTGTGTGTGTCTGTGTGTGTGTCTGTCTGTGTGTGTGTCTGTGTGTGTATGTCTGTCTGTGTGTGTCTGTGTGCGTGTCTGTATGTGTGTGTCTGTGTGTGTGTGTGTGTGTGTGTGTATCTGTGTGTCTGTGTGTGTGTGCGTCTGTGTGTGTGTCTGTGTGTGTGTGTGCGTCTGTGTGTGTCTGTGTGTGTGTGCGCGTGTGTGTGTGTGTGTCTGTGTGCGTGTGTGTGTGTGTCTGAGTGAATGGGGGTGATTTTGGGGCCGGACTGGCTAAGCGAGGAATCGGCACCATGTGTGGGAATACCACGAGAATCGGGATTTTCATCAGGGAGGTCGTGTTTCCCGATTTCCCCCACTCCTCGCCGGCGATGTCACGTGACCCTGATTTTAATAGATTGGCATCAATTTAAATCTTATTTCCAAGCACCCTGCCACATAGACCAGTAATGCACAGAACAGGCCCTTCGGCCCTCGATGTTGTGCCGAGCAATGATCACCCTACTCAAACCCACATATCCACCCTATACCCGTAACCCAACAACCCCCCCCTTAACCTTACTTTTTAGGACACTACGGGCAATTTAGCACGGCCAATCTACCTAACCCGCACATCTTTGGATTGTGGTAGGAAACCGGAGCACCCGGAGGAAACCCACGCACACACGGGGAGGACGTGCAGACTCCACACAGACAGTGACCCAGCCGGGAATCGAACCTGGGACCCTGGAGCTGTGAAGCATTTATGCTAACCACCATGCTACCCTGCTGCTCTTTTGATCACCCTCACTGCACATTCAGACCTCACCAACATGGGGTTTACAACAGGTTTGACCAGGCGAGGAGTTGTCGAGCGATCTCTCTGGGGGCGCAGAGGTATAGCATAGACCCCCGGGGTAGAAGGACATACTTGGCACTACCCCCAGACAGTGGAGCCCATGAGGAGGGGGTGCATTGATGTGTGGTGGGGGAGGGGGGAGAGCGGACACTGAGGATGGGGGGTAACAGCTATGCTTCCGCAATGTTTGTGGGGGTTGGAATGCCAGCGAGGATTGTCAAGGGTGGGGACGGGGGCAGAGTCTGTGATATCTCCGTGAGGGGGGCAGGGGGCTGTGAGGCTGTAGCATCGATCAGAGGCCTCTTTAAAGATGGTGCCCCGATCTCTGTGGAGCCCCTTTGTAGAGTGAGTGTGTTTGAGTGAATATGAGTGTGTTTGAGTGAATATGAGTGTGTTTGAGTGAATGAGTGTGTTTGAGTGAGTGTGTAACACAATGGTCAGCACTGCTGCCTCACAGTTCCAGGGTCCCGGGTTCGATTCCGGCTTGGGTCACTGTCTGTGCGGGGTCTGCACGTTCTCCTCGTGTCTGCGTGGGTTTCCTCTGGGTGCTCCGGTTTCCTCCCACAAGTCAAAGTTGGGTTACGGGTTATGCATGTGGGGGGGGGGGGGGGGGGGGGGGGGGGGGGGGGGGGTGGCGTGGATATGGGTAGGGTGCTCTTTCAGAGGGCCGGTACAGGCTCGATGGGCCGAGTGGCCTCCTTCTGCACTGTAGGGCTGTGGCATTGTACATCCTGTGTGTTTTCATTTGTAAATACTCCTAGGCGAGGTGAGGGAAGCTAATCCCTCCCCATTGAGCTGGGAATGTTGCTCCCATTTGGGAATAGTGGATTGCCAACATAAACACAGCCAGCCCCCCTCCCCAGTATTGTCCATTCTGCTCTGGGCGCCAGTTTGTTAAAGCTGATGGTGTCACTCCCCAGTTGTTGGAAGCTGTGACTAAATCCTTGCCAGGATCTGGCAACAAAATGTATTGGAGTGACTGTGAGTGAATTGGCTTTTCCGCAATGTTACAGTCAGAACGGGGCAGAAATGAATAAGCAACATTTTTACTGAGGAGTTGGCAAATGAATCATAACAAGCAGATGTGAGGGAATCGGAGCCGGTCTGTAAGCAGAATGTGACGGTCCTTCCACATTTAATAAAGAATGTTCCAACTCCAGGACCCTTTCCCTCCAGCCTTTCCCGACAGCGGCCGCCTGGCAGCAGCTTCACAGCCTCACCGAGCGGCAAAACACATCCACCCCCAGCAGGCAAACTGGGAGGAGGCAGCTCCGCCAGCAGCTCCGCCAGCTCCCGTCCCGCCCCTCCGGCAGCTCCCGTCCGGCCCCTCCGGCAGCTCCCGTCCCGCCCCTCCGGCAGCTCCCGTCCCGCCCCTCCGGCAGCTCCCGTCCCGCCCCTCCGGCAGCTCCCGTCCCGCCCCTCCGGCAGGATTCCTCCTCCAATCTTTACACCTGGGGGTGGGAGGGGGGGGGGGGGGGAAGGGGGGAGTGCTGGGGGGAGAAGGGAGGAGGGGGGTTGCTATGGGGGAAGGGGGAGTGCTGGGGGGAAGGGGAGGGGGAGTGCTGGGGGGAAGGGGAGGGGGGAATGCTGGGGGGGAAGGGGCGGGATGGCTGGGGTGGGTGCTGGGGTGGGGAGGGGGGAAGTGCTGGGGGGGAGTGCTGGGGGGGAGGGGTGGGTGCTGGGGGGGAGGGGGGTAGGGGTGGGGTGCTGGGGGGGAGGGGGAGGGGGAGGGCTGGGGGTGGGGGCGCTGGGGGGGAGGGGGGAGTTGCTGGGGGGTAGGGGGGGAATACTGGAGGGGAGGGATTGGGGGGCTGGGCTACTCCGTTCCTCCTTTCACTCAGAGAGTTGTGGGGGGGGGAGAGGGCGTGGGGGGGGGGGGGGAGAGAGGGTGGGGGGAGAGTGTGGTGGGTGAGGGGGAGAGTGTGGTGGGGGAGGGGGAGTGTGGTGGTGGGGTGAGGGGGGGAGTGTGGAGGTGGGTGAGTGTGGAGGTGGGTGAGCAGCGAGGTGGGTGAGTGTGGAGGTGGGTGAGGAGGGGGGAGTGTGGTGGTGGGTGAGGAGGGGGGAAGTGGTGGTGGGTGAGGGGGGTTTGGTGGTGGGTGAGGAGGGGGGAGTGTGGCGGTGGGTGAGGAGGGGGAGAGTGTGGTGGTGGGTGAGGGGGGGGGAGTGTGGTGGTGGGTGAGGAGGGGGGAGTGGTGGTGGGTGAGGGGGGTGTGGTGGTGGGTGAGGAGGGGGGAGTGTGGTGGTGGGTGAGGAGGGGGAGAGTGTGGTGGTGGGTGAGGGGGGGGAGTGTGGTGGTGGGTGAGGAGGGGGGAGTGGTGGTGGGTGAGGGGGGTGTGGTGGTGGGTGAGGAGGGGGGAGTGTGGTGGTGGGTGAGGAGGGGAGAGTGTCGTGGTGGGTGAGGGGGGGAGAGTGTGGTGGTGGGTGAGGGGGGGGGAGTGTGGTGGTGGGTGAGGAGGGGGAGAGTGTGGTGGTGGGTGAGGGGGGAGTGTGGTGGTGGGTGAGGAGGGGGGGAGTGTGGTGGTGGGTGAGGAGGGGGGAGTGTGGTGGTGGGTGAGGAGGGGGGAGAGTGTGGTGGTGGGTGAGGAGGGGGGAGTGTGGTGGTGGGTGAGAGGGGGGAGTGTGGTGGTGGGTGTGGAGGGGGGGTGGTGGTGGGGGAGGGGGGAGTGTGGTGGTGGGTGAGGTGGGGGGGGGAGTGTGGTGGTGGGTGGGGGGGAGAGTGTGGTGGTGGGGGGGGGAGTGTGGTGGTGGGGGAGGGGGGAGTGTGGTGGTGGGGGAGGGGGGGAGTGTGGTGGTGGGTGAGGTGGGGGGGGGGGAGTGTGGTGGTGGGTGGGGGGGAGAGTGTGGTGGTGGGGGGGGGG